>NC_139564.1:73192170-73781103 GCF_965112155.1 Podarcis liolepis | reverse complement strand
GAGAATTTCATAAGTAGGGAGGAGGCAAAGTTATCATCACATGGTTTTTAAACAGACATTGTTTATGTATCCATCTAGAACAGGTGAATTACCGTATTTTTCGCTCTACAGGACGCACTTTTCCCCCTCCAAAAATGAAGAGGAAATGTGTGTGTGTCCTATGGAGAGAACACAGGCTTTCGCTGAAGCCTGGAGAGCGAGAGGGGTCGGTGCGCAACGACCCCTCTCGCTCTCCAGGCTTCAGGAAGCTATCCGCAAGCCTTCGGAGCCCGGCAGGGGTTCCCGCAGGGCTCTGAAGGCTTGCGGGTAGCAGCAAGCTCCGGGAGTGAAGGCGAGGTTGTGCGCAACCTCGCCATCGCTCCCAGACCCGTGCTGGGGGCTGGGGACAGGGGAAGCTCGGGCTTCCCCCACCCCAGCCCCGCGGCTAAAAACGAAGCCAAGACAGCTAGCGGGATCCATCCTGCTCTGTCTTGGCTTCTGCCAAAGCTGCGCACAGCCTCTCCTGGCTGGAGAGGTTGTGCCCGGCTAAAGAGGAAGCCAAGACAGCCAGCGGGATGGATCCCGCTAGCTGTCTTGGCTTCTTTGCTCTTTGGGGCTGGCGGGGGGGAAATACATTTTTTTTCTTTATTTCTCCCCCCCCCAAAAAACTAGGTGTGCCCTATGATCCGGTGTGTCCTATGGAGCGAAAAATACGGTAAATACTTCATAGCTTATAGAAGCATCTTGAGTGCATTCTTCTGTTCTTGAATGAACAGTCTCACCCACATCTTATCAACATATATTTTCGGACGGACACACACACACACACACACACACACACACACACACACACACATTTTACAGAATATGGGCCATTAAACTCTGTATTGGCAATTATAAATGTGTAGAATTTTTTCTAAAACAGTAGCCTAACAGAAGTACTCACTAGAATCAACTCTGCTGGGGAGAGAAGTCTTTTTATTGTTAATTGTTTTTGCCAAAATGAAAACAAGAAAAAACAACATGTGGATAAATTGCTTTTTAATCAAATTATGTTCAGATGCAATAATGCTTTAAGATGTTTAAGAACAGGAAACAGTTTAAATCCATCAGTTTAATAAATACAAATATACACATGTATACATCAAATGCAGTCACATGTATAATTTTACATATATTATATACACAAAAGCACAGTCCACATTCCTCCTGATAAAACTATTGTTTTGTTGGTGAAAATGTTGAGATGAATAAAAATACAGCATAATAGAAAATCAAAATATTGAACTTTCCCCACCCTGTATTTCCATATGTGAAGTCAATGTTCTTTCCCTAGAAATACTATTTATGGGGAATTTTAAGATGAATTACTATTTATGCTATACATCTGTACCGGCAAAGTGCTGAGCCATAGAATAATGCTTGCATATTTATCAAATATTTGAACCAGCTCCAGAGAAATCATAGTTAGACCTCATTCTTATTCTGCATACAGAGTACATGGACTGCATTTTTTTTCCCAATCAAAAGACTTATCTAAAAACGTCTGATGATTTGCTGCTTACCAGGAAAAAAATTTGCTTTCCTAAAAATATTTTGCTCTAAAGAAGGAGTGGCTAATTTATTTCCCCCATTCATTGGTTCAAAGTAAACCAAAAGCATCTGCAGAAAATTAATGATATTTATAACCAATTTAAACTAATATATATATATTCCAGTTTTTCAAATAGTGACATACAAGAGACATAATATAGGGCTTTAAAGATGACTTGTACATCAAAGTGATTTTCAAATATATATATGTCTGTGTTTGTTTGTAAGAACATCTAATAGGAAACTGAGGGATGGTGTCAAGATACTCAGCTAGAGTGGCTATTATTAATTTCAAACTGCAAGTGCTTTTCCCGTGCTGCACCATTTTACATCTTTACATCCTATACATGATACAGAAATATTTATAGAAGTTTTTTTTTAACCAATATATCATTTGAACTTTTAAATCCTGAGGTAAAAAAGGAAGTATGGTTATATATGTCTACTCTTCTCCCCTCCCACCCCCCCAGAACACGACAATAAGGTCAGAGAGCATCCAAACACAGTATTACATGCTGGGTATAAACTTTTTCTTTCTTTTTTTCTTTTTACAAGACATATTAAGGGAAAAAAGCCTCTGGTCAGTATTATGCCACAAATGAATACATACAACTACAAAAAAAACCCTAAAGCATTTTGGTTTTAAAATGCCTGTAGCTTGCCTTGTGGGACAGGATGTTATTAATCAGGTTCACTATTAGCAACAATAAGGTGACTTATGTTGACGTTAACAAGTTGCTTGGCGTTCAGTACTTGTCCGTTATCTTACACAGTAATGCCAAAGTTTATCCCAAACTTTGCAGCAAATGTGACCAGACATTCTTTTAGCACGACCCTGGTAAGTACCATGTCCAGTTTAATGTCGTTTCTGTAGTTCAGCTTTATGCAAAGGAAGATGGAAAAATATAAACTTACAAAACCGAAACCCAAGATGGGACCTGAACATTTGTAAATGTTCAATTGTCCTCATATGTCAATCAACCCATCAGGTTTCAATATTCCATTTCTTCATACCACCACTGTCCCCGATTCAGCATGCTGCTATCTTGTGGACATTTTGCAAACAAGTTAGAAGGCGTTGATAGGGGTTACCTGGCGATGCCACCACCTCAAATACAGACTGAAAGGCTCTGCGATCCAATTCTTCATCTATCTGATGTCTGTAAAAGTCTATGGCCACCAAGCAGAAGAGGTTAATGTCCACTTGCTCTGATTTTCCCATTCTGCTGATAATATGTGGAAGACTTTCAAAACAGTCAAGGATATAACCAAAAGCATCATATAAAGCATTCTGAGTTTTAACCACATCACTCCCCATTGGAAAAAGGATTCAAAAGTAAACTTTACTCTACACATCAGCATAAAGAAACCTAATATGCAGATGATACCCAGCTCTACCTCTCTTTCAAATCAGAACCAGTGAAGGCGGTGACGGTCCTGTGTGAGTGCCTGGAGGCGGTTGGAGGATGGATGGTGGCTAATGGATTGAGGTTGAATCCTGTCAAGACAGAAGTACTGTTCTTGGGGGACAGGGGGCAGGCTGGTGTGGAGGACTCCCTGGTCCTGAATGGGGTAACTGTGCCCCTGAAGGACCAGGTGCGCAGCCTGGGAGTCATTTTGGACTCACAGCTGTCCATGGAGGCACAGGTCAATTCTGTATCCAGGGCAGCTGTTTACCAGTTCCATCTAGTACGCAGGCTGACACCTACCTGCTCGCAGACTGTCTTGCCAGAGTGGTGCATGCTCTAATTATCTCCCGCTTGGACTACTGCAATGCGCTCTACATGGGGCTACCTTTGCAGGTGACCCGGAAACTACAACTAATCCAGAATGAGGCAGCTAGACTGGTGACTGGGAGCAGCCGCCAAGACCACATAACACCAGTCTTGAAAGATCTACATTGGCTCCCAGTACGTTTCCAAGCACAATTCAATGTGTTGGTGTTGACCTTTATAGCCCTGGATCTCTCAGCGGCGTTTGATACCATCGACCATAGCATCCTTCTGGACCGTCTTGAGGGGCTGGGAGCTGGGGGCACTGTTATACAGTGGTTCCACTCCTTCCTCCTGGGCCGTGTTCAGAAAGTGGTGGTGGGGGATGAGTGTTCAGACCCCTGGGCTCTCACTTGTGGGGTGCCTCAGGGTTCTGTCCTCTCCCCCATGCTTTTCAACATTTACATGCAGCCGCTGGGAGAGATCATCAGGAGGTTTGGGCTGGGTGTTTGTTCATCAGTATGCGGATGATACCCAGCTCTACCTCTCTTTTAAATCAGAACCAGTGAAGGCGGTGAAGGTCCTGCGTGAGTGTCTGGAGGCGGTTGGAGGATGGATGGCGGCTAACAGATTGAGGTTGAATCCTGACAAGACAGAAGTACTGTTTTTGGGGGACAGGAGGCGGGCAGGTGTGGAGGATTCCCTGGTCCTGAATGGGGTAACTGTGCCCCTGAAGGACCAGGTGCGCAGCCTGGGAGTCATTTTGGACTCACAGCTGTCCATGGAGGCACAGGTCAAATCTGTGTCCAGGGCAGCTGTTTACCAGCTCCATCTGGTACGTAGGCTGAGACCCTATCTGCCTGCGGACTGTCTCGCCAGAGTGGTGCATGCTCTGGTTATCTCCCGCTTGGACTACTGCAATGCACTCTACGTGGGGCTACCTTTGAAGGTGACTCAGAAACTACAACTAATCCAGAATGTGGCAGCTAGACTGGTGACTGGGGGCAGCCGCCGAGACCATATAACACCAGTCTTGAAAGACCTACATTGGCTCCCAGTACATTTCCAAGCACAATTCAAAGTGTTGGTGCTGACCTTTAAATCCCTAAACGGCCTCGGTCCAGTATACCTGAAGGAGCGTCTCCACCCCCATCATTCTGCCCGGACGCTGAGGTCCAGCACCGAGGGCCTTCTGGCGGTTCCCTCATTGCAAGAAGTGAGGCTACAGGGAACCAGACAGAGGGCCTTCTCAGTAGTGGCGCCCGCCCTGTGGAACGCCCTTCCAGCAGATGTCAAAGCGATAAACAACTACCTGACATTCAGAAGACATCTTAAGGGACCCCTGTTCAGGGAAGTTTTTAACGTGTGATATTTTACTGTATTTTTGGTTTCTATGGAAGCTGCCCAGAGTGGCTGGGGAGGCCCAGCCAGATGGGCGGGGTATAAATAATAAATTATTATTATTATTATTATTATTATTATTATTATTATTATTATTATTATTATTAACGGCCTTGGCCCAGTATACCTGAAGGAGCGTCTCCACCCCCATCGTTCTGCCCGGACGCTGAGGTCCAGCGCCAAGGGCCTTCTGGCAGTTCCCTCACTGCGAGAAGCAAAGCTACAGGGAACCAGGCAGAGGGCCTTCTCGGTAGTGGCACCCTCCCTGTGGAATGCCCTCCCCTCAGATGTCAAAGAGATAAACAACTACCTGACATTTAGAAGACATCTGAAGGCAGCCCTGTTCAGGGAAGTTTTTAATGTATGACATTTTAATGTATTTTTAATCTTTGTTGTAAGCTGCCCAGAGTGGCTGGGGAGACCCAGCCAGATGGGCGGGGTACAAATAATAAATTATTATTATTATTAATATAGTGGCTTTCAGGAAATCTCCTATTTTGGTTCATATCTCAACTGCTTCATACAGCAGCTTTCTTTTACAGAAACATGTATGGCCCCAAAAAATATATATTCACCCAGTAGACTGTGAGGATAAAGATATCCCGCCTTAGTATTCTGTATTAAAATTCCGCAGAACTGATGGAACAGAATCAAGCCTCAGTATGACAGTGTTAAATGTTATTCAACATGCTGATAAAACGTATCTGTTGGCTAAAATCAAGTTTGGTGAAGTACTGTGTGGTTTCTTGCTTTGAGGTTACTGAGACCAGAACAAACCCTGACGGCTCTTCCCTTGGGAAGCTTTGAAAGCGTGTCAGCTAAGTCTGCACTTTCAAAAGCTTCTGTCCTTGGGGCAAAAGGCCGGCCCAGGCACCCAGGACAGATTTGACCGTGTGGATAAGTCTGGCTGTAAGCTCCATGTTTTCAAAGGCACCCAACACTTACTCCCCTATCCACCATTTTTTGCGGCAAAGGTCAAGTGGGGAGAGGGAGCATGTGCCACAGGCCAGGTGAAAGCGAGCAGCAAGTTGTATCTGGTCTGGAAGCTGCTTCCCCCAGCTATGCCTTAAACTGTGGTGAACCACAGCTATGGCTTGGTTGAAGCAAGTCACCTTTATAAGACGCCATTTGAAGTTGGCTTGTTACAAAGAAACCATAGTGAACGTTAGCCATACTTTGCCACACCGTTCGTCATGTGTGAACCACACAAGCTTCTGCAACCACAAAACCTTCTGCACTCTTCCTTGCAACCATACCAGCGGAGAAGGCGGCATGAAACTGAGAGAAGCTTATAGGCTATGGTAAGTCCTGCCACAATAGACCATGACTTACTGCGACATTCAGTCATAGCCACCATTTTTTTTGGTATTGATTTTACCACTGCGTCCTGCTGATAAACCCAAGAAAAACCTTTAAAAAAGGCAATGGGAGCGTTTGTCATTGAGTTCTTCACCCATCAGATTCCAAATGATCACTTGCTGCTCTTCTGACAGAATCTGTGGCTCCAGAGACAAAATATTGTGGATGAGACATCACTGAATCCCTGATGGAGACCAGGTGAACTGATGGGGGTTTCATCTAGATTTGGGGTGGGGTGGTAAATAACTTCGGTCACATCCACACTATACATCAAAAGCACATGACTTTCCCCAAAGAATCCTGGGTACCGTAGTTTGCTAAGGGTCCTGAGAATTGTAAGTATTAAACTACAGCTCCCAGGATTCTTTGGGGGAAGCAATGTGCTTTAAATGAGCTTTAAAATTTACATATATAGTGTGGATGTGGGCTTTGTGAATACTGCAGAGCATCTAGAAGTCAAACGTCAGAGTCCTGCACTGAAAGCGGTGGTTGATTTAAGTTAAGTGCAACTTCTTATGAAAAGGACAGATCAGAACATGGAGATAAAAAAAGAGAATTTACGAGCTGGAGATGAGTTCTGCAGAAATCCTTTTAACTGCTAATGGTTCACTATTCTGGAAACCAGGGCAAACCCCCACTCCCGCTGGTGTTCAGTCAGTAGGGCATGAGACTCTTAATCTCAGGGTCATGGGCTACGAGTCCCATGTTGGGCAAAAATATTCCTGCACTGCAGGGGGGCTGGACTAGATGACCCTTGAGGTCCCTTCCAGCTGTACAACTCTGCGATTCTTTGAAAGCTCACCCTGCCTGCCATCAAGAGGAAGTACTTTTCCAAAGTGAAGACTGCCCCATCCCAGCACCACTGAAAAACGGAAATCTTTCTTTAGGCTTTAAAATGAGGCCTATAGAAAAATAATCTGTTTAGGATACATTGCTGAAATCCACTGGCTGGTGGAAGCACTGACAAAAAAGCAAGAGAGACTCCACATTGCCATGGCGACCGGTGTTCTCTGCGTGAAGTTGGAAAGTGACAGCATCACCCAGTCACGGACCATGGAGGACTGGCCAGTGGTATGCAAAGTTTGAAATACCTGCAAAAGTTAAAACAGATAGATCATATGCGAAAGAAAATGTTTCGAAAGATTCTTCTGCAACAAACACAAAGATATACCGTACCCAGTTATATATAACTGCAGGGCTGGCTTTGTGTTTATGCTCTTAATCCTGTTATTCGATTCAATGTCAATTTTCAGATTAATGATCCATAAATTATAAAACAAACTACATAAGGAACAAGTACATTAATTAGCAGACAGAATACTAGCACAAAACAGACTTAAAGCTAACAAATCTAGAAGGCTCTGGAAAATAAAAAGCCTTCACAAGCTCCACAACTACCATGGTTGTGTATGCTTAAAAAACCTGCTTGATTTCTTCTTCTTTTGCTAGTCATGGAGGTGAACAATCCAGGGCCCTGTTGCACCTCCAGTGATGCACAGCACTGGGAAGCCAGGTCAGCAATGTGGCCTCACTCTCTGCTGACGACCCAAACCCTGATTAAGTGTGTGTGGGGGGGGGGGAATTGACACATGAGCAGTACGGTAACTTGTTTCTTTAATTAATCTTTCTAATGTTGTATTAAAAGCAACATAAACCTATTTTTTCCTAAGAAGTGCCACATCATATGTCATGTACTCTTGCAGTAAATAAATAATTTGTTTTTGGTATTTCAACACTTTCCCCACAATGACTATTTAAAAAAAAAATCTCACTAACAGGACAATCCCAATGTACCGTATTTTTCGCTCCAAAAGACACACCAGGCCATAAGACCCACCTAGTTTTTGGAGGAAGAAAACAAGAAAAAAAATATTCTGAATCCCAGAAGCCAGAACAGCAAGAGGAATTGCTGCGCAGTGAAAGCAGCAATCCCTCTTGCTGTTCTGGCTTTTGGGATAGCTGCGCAGCCTGCATTCGCTCCATAAGAGGCACACACATTTCCCCTTACTTTTTAGGAGGGAAAAAGTGCGTCTTATAGAGCGGAAAATACGGTAAATATATGTGTTAGGGGAGAGAGGGGAGAATGAAAGACTGCATGCCCAAATGCTGATGGATTCCAACTTCTATCAGCAGAGCGAGTGTGGCCAGCAATCAGCACAGCTACACCTCTATGGCTCCTGTAATTTGCCACCGTTGCTTTAATTATTCCATTCTTTTCATACATAGAAAGGATTCTGAGCTGTGGAAGAGATGCATGAATGTGCTATTAGGGGTCTGAGACCCCATAGGAAACACCACTACAGATCTCAAATACCGTTTGTGTGGAGTTAGACTGCTGTTGACTCTAAAATACAATTTTGTACCTTTCTTACATGATTTTATTTGTTTATAAAAGTATATATATACTACCCTCTCATAAAATATCAGGGTGGTGTACAGCAATATAAAAACACAAAAAATAAAGCAGTACAGACTAAACATTAACATGATGGGCTACTCAATTTGATTTGAACATTAAATTAGAATCAGTATCAAATACATTTAAGAACTATTACTTAAACAGGGTCTTATTTGTGCCTCCCCCCCAATATAAGATTATCAAATGCTTTTTAGGAGCAAAAGAGGGTTAAAGCCTTGATCCTCAGAGACTGTCCTTGCTTGCTTGCTTGCTGTGAATAATTTGCCACATACTTTGCAGACAATTTTTTTTGTTTCACCCTAGTAGTCTACAGCAACTGAGCTAGTGAAAATGTCTAAGCAAAAGGGAAAAGAGGAAAACCAACAAAGCGTTAGAAGTGAGCAAAGAAAAGAGGTCAGGGGAGACATGGGGGGGGGATCTTACCTTATATACTACAGTTGCCATAAATTGTGGATATGGCTGCTGGTTAGAAAGAAATTCTCCTATGACTTTATTCATCACATCTTGTGGGGGGAAAAAGTCGTCAAGAAACTGAGGGAGAATCCGAGTTACGACTCTGGCTTCAAAGGGAAATCCTTTTCTAACCCTAAAAAACAAACACATGTAATAACAAACAACTATCATATTTCTCAATTATTCAGCTTCATGTAACAAGGTATATTCATCCCAGTCAGTGACCACAACAGAAAGGGCTTCCCTGCTCCATCCAGTGCTGATAAATTCTTTAGTGCAATCAGGGTGAGCTCCTATAAGACCTCTTAAGCTGAAGGGTTCATAACACAACTTCTTTTTAATGAACCATCACAGCTATTTTGGAACTCTCAGGCTGCTCATCTAGAGCAAATGAGCTTCTCAGTCAGCACTTTTAGCAACAGAATATGAGTTTTTTGAAGTATTCTAAAAAGCAGTAGGACTTCTCTAGGTAATGTAGATCCTGGAGAATGTGGAATGGCAGAGAGCTCTCAGGCCACTGCTGGTTCCTTCGGGAGCTAATGAGGGCACGTTTTCCAGCCGGAGCATCTTCTCTTCTGCTTTCTCACAGGGCACAAAGTTAGAGACAACCAGCTGCCTACGTGGATGTGTGTCCATCACATTGTAACCACTTGATAAACAGACGATTGTCTTTTCAGCCGCTTTGTTTTTCAGCTGTGACAGGCTTCTATAAACGACTTACGGGCTCTAAAAATGAAAATATTGCACTTTCTCCAAATGTGTATTATTCTGCTGATGTAGGGGAAAGAAAGTGGTCTGGAAAACCTACGACTACATTTTGCGATCAATTCATTATGAAAGCATTACCAATCACTGTTTATAGGATCATAAAATACATGCTTGATTATTTCTAATAAAAATATATGTGGCTGTTCCACTGCTGACACATTGAGTATTGACTAGGTGTAGGATTTTCAGCAATTAAATCAATCTTGAGAGACTTAGTTTCAGATAACAAAGGGATTAACTTGATATATGTGCACACATCCAAAATCTCTGCATTGAATTTACATTAGATTCATATTCCTGGAAATGGAATTTACTTGCATGCTTCACCAGGACATTTTGTTCCAGAAAGATGGCTGGGCTACTGGGATCGGCCAAAAGGTTGCCACTTTTTCTTCTTTTCACAAAGGCAGGCAGTGTGTGTGTGTGTGGGGGGGGGGGGGAATCTTTTGGACACTTCATCTTTCAAGATAAAACCCACCTCCCCTGACGATTCTTAAAAATCTATCCTCCTAACCTGCTGTGAAAGTGTTTGTGGGGCATATGTGACATACCTATAAATACAATCCCTGCCAATTACATTTTCTTTAAAACAACCATTTCCTACCTGTCAAAAAGAACAGAAACTCGCTCCATAGCCACAATGACAGACTCGCTGTCTGCTTGGTTTTGATCTGCAACTCGCCCTGGACTTATCTTCTCTTTTCCTAAAGGCAGAATACCAAGAAAACACAGTTTTAATATACAGTACAAGGGAACCGGATAATTTAAATAAAGGTAGTTAAAGTAATACAGGCACCAGAATGAGGGACTGACATCCATTGGCTAAGTGCTTCAAATGCCATGAGTTTGGCCCCAGCCAACTCAGGATTACCAGAGTTTGAATGCTGAATCGGGAACCACCATTCATTATATAACCTCCTGCCTGGCCTGACCAAATAGCCAGGAAGGGAGCCCACCATAATTGCTGAAGTGCCCTGATATTAAGACAAGTTCTCTAAGGAAGAGGGCAGCACTCTATTTGAATGTGCTTTCTGGCATCCCAGAACAGCTTCACTGTTCTGAGCCAGTGTGGAGAGCCAGTGTGGTGTAGTGGTTAAGAGCGGTAGTCTCGTAATCTGGGGAACCGGGTTCGATTCCCCACTCCTCCACATGCAGCTGCTGGGTGACCTTGGGCCAGTCACACTTCTCTGAAGTCTCTCAGCCCCACTCACCTCACAGAGTGTTTGTTGTGGGGGAGGAAGGGAAAGGAGAATGTTAGATGCTTTGAGACTCCTTAAAGGGAGTGAAAGGCAGGATATCAAATCCAAACTCCTCTTCTTCTTCTTCACTTCTAGAAGGCTTATTTATGCCACAGTGGGTATGCAAGCCACAAACTCTTGTCTTCAACATACCCAGCAGACAAGCTACCCACTTTGGACTTGGGCCACAATCTTAGACATATTCAAGAGGTCCTTGGGTAGGTGTTCCCTGTGCTATGTTGTAAAAAGCACCAAAGGGGGTGGGAATGGGGAACCCAAATACATCCTGGAGATAACAGCTTGGGATTGAGACTAGGTGTTGAATTGTCCTGCTGAAGGCTTGATGTTTCACTAAACCCCTCAAACAAGGCGATGCTACAAGGAACCAGGCAGAGGGCCTTCTCGGTAGTGGCGCCTGCCCTGTGGAACACCCTCCCATCAGATGTCAAGGAAATAAACAACTACCTGACATTCAGGAGACATCTTAAGGCAGCCCTGTTCAGGGAAGTTTTTAACGTGTGATATTTTATTGTATTTTTGGTTTTTATGGAAGCCGCCCAGAGTGGCTGGGGAGGCCCAGCCAGATGGGCGGGGTATAAATAATAAATTATTATTATTATTATTATTATATATCTGAAGGCAGTCCTGTTTAGAGACGTTTTTAATGTTTGTTCTGTTTTTAATGTTCTGTTGAAAGCCACCCAGAGTGGCTGAGGAAACCCAGCCAGATGGGTGGGGTAGAAATAAATTATTATTATTATTATTATTATTATTATTATTATTAGGCAAATTCCAGAGGGTAAATTCCAGACACTGTCCTCTGGACACACTGGCCCACTGCTGTTTGTGACCAGTTTGTGACCAAATGGTTGGTCTTATGTGGAGGTACGCTCTTTCCTTGCATGTAATTAGAAGTTGAGAAACAAGTGGAAGATTGGTTAGATTTCTTGCCCAATGACTTGAAGATGCAGTTTCATCGAGGCTTGAATACTCCAAAGGTATGTGCTTGTTGATAAAGAGGCTTGTTTCCCCCCCCCCCCCACTTGTCCCTTTTTTGGCTGTCAGCAACATGGGTGTATATGTGCGTGTGTCCAGTTTCGGTGACGACTGCCTCAACTAGCTCACCAAATACTTCAGTTCTTGCAAAAGGGAAACTTGCCAGTCTGGCCCAGATCTATGTCCTAGTTCCTCAGCCAAATTATTCTTCTGGCCGCTGAGTTCTCTATCATTGCCTTGGATCTTAGATCATGGGCCGGCAAACTAAGGCCCGGGGGCCAAATCCGTCTCCTCTCTCCCTCCTCCTGGCTTCTCCCCGCCCTGCCTAGAGGAGGAAGGGGGCTGGGCTTTGTTGAGCCACCGTTGGCTGAGCGCCATTTTAAGCAGCCCCTCTCCAGAGCCAGCCCTTTCGCACCAGTTATCGTCCCTCCGCTGCTGCCAGCCCCTGCCACTCGCAAGGCACAGGTAAGCAGCCACTGGGGCTCATCTGGTGCTGTGGAGAAGGGAGGGGAGAGTAATGGGGGGTATCTATTTTTCCCCCAAAATATAGTCCGGCCCCCCACAAGGTCTGAGGAACAGTGGACTGGCCCCCTGCAGAAAAAGTTTGCTGACCCCTGTCTTAGATGATGTCCAAGGAAGAATCTGCTAGCAGGTTATAGAAAGTACCATCTTTTTGAAACCATCTCTCACTGGCCCACTTTACCTACACATCATGGGGTAATAATTAGAAAGTGGGAGGCAACAGAAGTAATCTAGCATTTATTTCACTGTTGGGCCAGGATTACCTTGATAATCTTAACTCCAGAGGGCTACAAATTACTGAGAATATGAAAAAAGAGTAAATGTATGTGCTATGAAAACAGTTTCTGGGAAGTGTTATTTTATGAGGTGTGCCTTTTCAGCACTGAAAACACGTGAAGAGATCCATACCTGTATACATGCATGTCAGCATTAACCCCAATGCTGCCATGGCTCTGTGTGGGCTGTGCACATTCACTCTGTCTACACTTAGTTTAACTAATGATTCACAATCCAGCCTTGAGAGTTGTTCTGAAAGGAGGAGCCGTTCTAACCCTCTCAAGACACAGTGATAAATAATGGATGGTGTCAATTCTTCACTTCCAGACAACATCACTCCACACATCTGAAACAAACAGGAAATAAATTTAAATATCCATAGGCAGGTGTGGAATCACAACAATAAGGCCAATATGTGAAACTCAATTTAAAGCACAACAGAGCTCAGCAACAGCAAATTCATTATGACAAAGACACATACATCCAAGATTAAAGCACCATTTATTACCACTATGAAGCAGTGAAGTCTAGCACCACACTGGGCTCCCATCTCTCACAAGCATTTTTACAGATACAACTGCAATTAATCCAGAATGCGGCAGCTAGACTGGTGACTGGGGGCAGCCGCCGAGACCACATAACACCGGTCTTGAAAGACCTACATTGGCTCCCAGTACGTTTCCGAGCACAATTCAAAGTGCTGGTGCTGACCTTTAAAGCCCTAAACGGCCTTGGTCCAGTATACCTGAAGGAGCGTCTCCTCCCCCATCATTCTGCCCGGACGCTGAGATCCAGCGCCGAGGGCCTTCTGGCGGTTCCCTCATTGCGAGAAGCAAAGCTACAGGGAACCAGGTAGAGGACCTTCTCGGTAGTAGCGCCCGCCCTGTGGAACGCCCTCCCATTAGATGTCAAAGCGATAAATAACTACCTGACATTTAAAAGACATCTTAAGGCAGCCCTGTTCAGGGAAGTTTTTAATCTGTGATATTTTACTGTATTTTTGGAAGCCGCCCAGAGTGGCTGGGGAAACCCAGCCAGATGGGTGGGGTACAAATAATAAATTATTATTATTATTATACCCCCAAAGAGGGCCTTTTCTCAGACTGAAGGAAACTATCCAACTTGCTCGACATTTCCCCTTATTCCCAAACAGCTCATTCACAGGATGGTGGAAAATAACTATGACACAGCGGCAGGCTTCTAATGTGGTTTGGTATTCACCAGTATTATAATGAAGTGAATCTTAAGAAGGTGCACGGAAGGTTCAGTGGAGTCACCTGTCACATTTTGCAGCAGACAAAAGTGGGCAAAGGTACAAGAGAAACGTGAGGATACAAACACACGGCCAAGCTCTACCTGATAAACCTTAACCACAGCGGACACAAAATCTCCTTACATGCGGCTGTGAAATTGAACCTCCAAAAGTGTTTTCAGTCTGGTAACTGAGGTCGCACCAGCTCTTAGCTATGCTCTCCAAGAATAGGCTAAATTCACACCACTTAATGCACAGTAAGTACACTAGCAGACTATTATGGTTTGAAGGTCATTTCCTTATATTCTGCCACGGTCATTTATGCTAATTGATCGATTCTATTTTACTTCTCAAGATAAAAGCGAATGCAAAGTATTTCTTTCACACGCCATACCTACCTGTATAATTCCTGAAGAGAATTCAGGCCCTACATCAAGAGGATAGTTTTCTATTAAATAGAATGCCACTGCACACATTACCAAGACGTGCTGCTGGTTGTGGGCATTCACACAGCTGTTAAAAAAGAGAAACATTGATATATCAGTGGGCTGGAGTCTTCCCATAGAGTGCTAAAATCAAGTGCTCTGTTCTATAATCCTTACATAGCTGGAACTACAACTCTTTCTAATGATTCCAGTTACAGATAGGTAGCCGTGTTGGTCTGCCATAGTCAAAATAAAAAAACCCTTCCAGTAGCACCTTAAAGACCAACTAAGTTAGTTCTTGGTATGAGCTTTCGTGTGCATGCACACTTCTTCAGAAGTGTATCTGAAGAAGTGTGCATGCACACGAAAGCTCATACCAAGAACTAACTTAGTTGGTCTTTAAGGTGCTACTAGAAGGAATTTTTTTATTCTTTCTAATGAGACTCAGAAGAAGTGACTAGAAGAAATAACTGTTTTATGGTTCTTGTAGCATTTTTTACAATTTTAAATATACAATATCTATCAAACTAACTGTTTTCTCTTGTTAAAAAGGAAGTTTCCCTGGCTAGGTGACTGGTAGCTACATATTCATGCAAGATCAAAGTATCATAAGATGCTAACGGTTTCTAAAGTTTTACCCGCTGTCAGGACTGGTCGTTGTCCTCTTCAGATCACCACACAAACGCTTCTTGTTCTTTTATAACTTTTTATTGCATATTAACAAAGCAATCTTATAAACAGTTCTTAACTATTCTTCCTCCGAGTCACTTCTTTCAGATACCTTCTGAGCTCTGCTTCTCCGTGACCAGCCACTCTCAAAATGGCAAAGGCGCCTTTCCCTTCGCTTTCCTGCTCTTTTTCCTACCCTCCTGGCTAGAGCTGGCCTGTATCTCCCCTCCTCCGAATCTGAGCTAGAACTGAACCCTGGCCTTTCCTGTGAACAACCGGTCCCTCCCTGTTGTTCCTCTTGCTCCCTTCTATTAGATTCACTGCTCTCCTTCCCCCCTTGGGGAATGCTTTCTCCCTCTGATAAACTGAAAACCTCTAATTCTTCCCTGACACCCGCTGTTTCAAGCTTGCTGATAACTTTTACTAAAATGTTCATTAAAGCAGACTGAAGAAGTTAACCACATCAGGTTGTGCTGCATTTTCAGTTCCACAGCTCAGAAATTCTGTTAAATGAAGACCACAGTACATTATTACATAAACACCTACTGTGATATTCCTCTTAGATTGGAAAGCAGATATTCAGAGATGATTGGAATGAGCTGCTTTGCTGTTTCATCAAGAAGGTCACACTCAAGGATGTAAAGAATTCCATGTAGGGCTCCTATGCGGCTTGGCATGTGAGTGCTGCGTAATGTTGATTCCAGCAGGCGGCTCACGGGCTCTGCTACCACTTTATCCTAGTGGGTGTGAAACAATAGATGCAAAATTGTGCTGGATTAATTTACAAGCTGGCAACTATAAAGTTAGTAACAATTAACATAAAATAATGATGCAAAAGTTTATAAAATCCATAAAATATTCTAAAGTATGATGAAATATGTCCAAGTCATTAACATTCTATCCATTCACTGACATGTGGCATTATTTTGAAGGAATACAGCTTTATATTGAAATACATGACACCAGTAATTCCCGGTGTGTCATTTGGTGAGCTAAAGGTCCGAGTCCTCTTATATTGTGTCCTGGGAAGTAAATGTGGTTTGAATGCTTGGAAGATTCTGCCCCTTACACATTGTGCTGAAATCAAGAGAAAAACTGGGGAGAAGGGCCAGAATCTGGAAAGAAAACTGGAAAAATGTGCAAAGGACATTCTGTCCCCAAGGGACACATGCAGCAAGCAGTTGCGGGTCAGGAGCCAGGAGACCTGGTCATTTATACAGACACCCAACACCCCTATACAGACACCTATTTATACAGACACCCCACTTTCGCTCCTTAAGAAGAAAATGCCACTGACGCCACCCACATCTGTTCTAATCAGCACTTTCCAACCGGGGGGTTGCAAGGCCTGTGCAAGTGAACCCCAAATAATTTTTGCTTGTAATCTTTAACTAGTATGATGAATACCTCTTCCAACTTTTTGTTTTCTTGGCATATTATAATGCAATGCTGACATATGTAACCAAATGTCAGAAAGGCTAGAGTCTTACATACCCACAAACAAAAAAACTTTTCGAATAACTTTGTAAGTACTTTGTAAGTAAACCACACCAATAGGGGTGTTCAGTAAATTTAACAGGCAAATTTGCAGGTTAAAATGCACTAAACCAACGGCTGCTGAAGAACAAAGGTCCAAACTTCATGGGACAATAAATCAATTGATCACCATACCAAGTAAATTTAGACTTGTGGGCCACCATACCTAAAAGGAAACCACTGCTCTAGATTGACAAATTCCAGTGTGCTTTGCTAAGATCTTGGGGGGTGGTGTGGGGGAGAATGTAGGTATTTTTTGGCCTCTTGCATTCTAGACTTGATAGTTCGACAACTAGAGTAAGAAATACCCTCAAAGTACATTAAATTATGTCAATTTCTGCAGTGGCTCCCTGTTTGTGGAATCCTCTCCCCAGGGAGGTTCGCCTGGCACCTTCATTGTACACTTTTTAGGCGCCAGGCAAAAATGTTCCTCTTCAACCAGGCCTTTGACTGATTAGCATCCAATGCCCTTTAAAAATGTGTTGGGGAGGGGGTTAATAAAAGAGATAGAACAGTTATCTGCACACAGATGGTACCAAACTCCAGCTGATGTTTCCCCATGAGATGTTAAATAGATCAGCGAGAGTCGGAAAACGAACTGCTCCTTCAGGCAGGAGAGAGAAAAATGAGGCGTGAGCATGCCTGCTTCCCAGAGTTCTTTGCTCTCCTGCCTCCATCACGTGACAAGAGAATACCCAACCCATTCATAGCATCAGCAACCACCTCCAATCCCTGGAGAAGAACAGGACCACACAGATACTATAGTGCTGAGCTACCACCCTCCAAGACCACATTCTGGAACCAGCCATACAGGGAGGAAGTGGAGCACAGTGCCCTGAAGGATACCATGGTCAAGAAAGGAAGGCACAGGTGTCTCTCCTGAGAGGAATGAGATTCTTCCTCCTGCTTGCATGGCACCCTCTCTATCTAATCTTACACTGCATTTAAGGAAGGGAAAGAGGAGAGGGGCAGCTTTAGTGTCAAATGCAGTCTATGTGCTATTTGGCGCTACCCAGATAGGAAACTGTAAGGAAGACATTTTATACCTTTCCACATGTATACAAGAGCAACTTCTGGAAGAGTCTGTTGTCTTGCCCTTATGATGAAAATTATTATTTTGAATTGTATTGCATTGTTTTAATGAATTTATTGTTGTTTGCTTTATTTATATGTAACTTGTGGCTGATATGATAGTGTTTACAATGGTTCACCCCTCCTAATGCTATTGTGATTATTGTAAGCCATTTTGTGCTCAACATTTCATGGAATCATAGAATCATAGAGTTGGAATAGACCACAAGGGCCATCGAGTCCAACCCCCTGCCAAGCAGGAAACACCATCAGAGCACTCCTGACATATGGTTGTCAAGCCTCTGCTTAAAGACCTCCAAAGGAGGAGACTCCACCACACTCCTTGGCAGCAAATTCCACTGTCGAACAGCTCTTACTGTCAGGAAGTTCTTCCTAATATTTAGGTGGAATCTTCTTTCTTGTAGTTTGGATCCATTGCTCCGTGTCCACTTCTCTGTAGCAGCAGAAAACAACCTTTCTCCCTCCTCTATATGACATCCTTTTATATATTTGAACATGGCTATCATATCACCCCTTAACCTCCTCTTCTCCAGGCTAAACATGCCCAGCTCCCTTAGCCGTTCCTCATATGCTTTTGGAAAAATGGAATATAAATATGAAATCAAATCAAACTTATTAAAAAGCCGCTGAGAATTCTAACAGAATCAACAGGGATGTGCTCCTCTTGGCTAAGCTCCCATGAAGGTCATCCATGCCAGAAGATCAACAGCTGATTCAGTCCCATTACTAGGCCAGAAACCAGACTGAAACGGAACTGGGAAATGACTTGTAAATTAAAAGAAATCCTACCATTCCAAGAACAGCAGCTGCCTTACATGTAGCTGGAACCAAATACTGTATAAGGATTTCATCTTCTGATGGGTGTGTCTTCCGCAGTTCTGTTAATGTTGTGTACATCATTTCAAACTGATTCCTTTCTGTAAATAAGTCAGATACTGCTAAAAGCTGCAAGTACAAAAAACATTAAAAATTAAGTCTTTAAAAAGTTGTTTATATAACAAGTCATTTCAATCAAGTATATATAACATATATGAATGCAACTTTACTAGAAAGAAGCTCAAATGTAAAAATGTTAAAATATTTCATTATTTTTTTAAAAAATGTGTGTGTTAAGATTAATCACAAAAAGAACACTCAGATCACCGAGAGAGTTCTTTCTCTGCTTCTGAGATAGAGATTATATTGGACTTTGGAGATAGCTAATTAAGCACCCTTTTTTCTCCACCAATAGGAGAGATTCCCTCCCAGTTCAAGATATGTGGCGACTGGGAAATCCATTCTGTTTTTATAACTGTGTGTTATATTGTGGTAAACTGACCTGAGACCTTTTGGTTAAGGAAGAGTGAAAAATCCTATGAAGATATTTTCAAAAATAAAATCCCTACACATCCAGAATACTTACGTGCAGCTATTTAATTGGTAGCCTTGAGCTGACTTTAAAGAACCATACCCCCCAAAACGGAGAGGGAGGGGAGAAGTGATACATTAAAGTTTGTAACTTGGGATCATACAATAGGGTGGTATCTTTCATCAGGCAGATGAAGCACTTTCATTGCTTGCAATCCTTTGCCGCTTTTCCAACCTCTGTCCTTGTTTTGTTTGCTTTTCCCATTCTTTCAAAGGATCATCTGCCACCTTCCTCACCAATGGTAATGGTGTCCAATTTCCTTTTTTGTAGAGATGCTATCAACCACTTTTTGTGGTCCTTAGATATACAGTGGTACCTTGGTTCTTGAACTCCGTTTGACTCCCGAAACCGTTTGAAAACCAAGGCACAGTTTCCAATTGGCTGCAGGAGCTTCCTGCACTCAAGTGGAAGCCGCGTCAGACGTTCAGCTTCCGAAAAACATTCGCAAACTGGAACACTTACTTCCGGGTTTGTGGCATTCGGGAGCCGATTTGTTCGGAAGCCAAGCCGTTTGAGTACCAAGGTACCACTGTAGTTAACTCAAACCCCATGAGTATATGAGCTCAGCCTGCTCAGTGACTGGCTTCAGCTTTGCACTTCTCGAAATGTCCAACAGATCTTGAAATCTCTAATTTTAGGACCTTTGTGCTCAAGATTAGGACTGTTCCAATAATGAAAATAGATTAGATTGCTGGCCTTAGAGTATATCAACTGTGTAATCAAGTCCCAAGGTCTTCACTGCTCTTTAAGAACTGAACCAGATCATCCCAGGCTTGCTGTCCACCAATCTTTAGAACTCTACTTAGCACCTGTAATTCATACTAAAGCATTGGAATTTGTAGGCAAATTTAAACAAACACAAGCATTTATTTATGACCGCCCAAAATAGTGTTAAGATTTGGGAATTGCAATCGTATATACAATATACGGTAGGTTCTCCGGTTAATTTGCACCCCAGTCCAGATCACCTCATGTTAGTTTCCCTTCAGTTCAGTTCCTCCCTGTTCCAAATCAATTCAACTCACTTTAAGTTGCCCAGCAAGCTTCTGAACTTACGCGTTTTTCCCCCTTTATTCACCAAAATTTCAAACAATATATTTGTTCAATATGACAATGAAAACACTGAAAACAGTTTGATACTTACAGATCGGACAACTTCACTGATGAGGATAACTGGGGTCCTTTTGCCTGGGTTGGAGGGCAGAATCCATTGACTATACAACTCCAACAAGAATTGAGAACAGGAATGTATATCTACACCGGCACGATGTTTCCTATAACCAGATACAAGCACAGATAATAATCTAAACGTGTTCCCCAAAGAGTGGGTCTTAGGGAGCAGAAACAGCTTTGCCATGAATTTGAAGCACTCATTCAGCTGTTGGAACTAGAGAATGGAGATCTGCCGTCAGGTAGGACAATGTATTTCTGGCTCCAAGTTCCTACTAGCAACAAAGGCAGTGCTTTGATATTTTTGACAAACATGTCATTTAGTTGTGTTCTCAAAGAGCACACTTGAAGGCCAACCAGAAAGTCAATTGTGGATGTGGTTAAGATTGATATTAATAGGGAAAGGGTGCTGTAACTTGGGACTATCCAATCAACCTTTTATTGAACTGTAGCTAGAGTGGGAGCAGTGCTCTCTGGCAACACATTTTAAATGATCCCATTCTGCCAAAACTTGAGGCAATAACTGAATATTTGTTACAGGCAGTAATGCCTTTTGCAACTACTGAAAGGCAGAGTCTTCTTTAGGATTAGAGTGGATGAGAAAGACTTTCGAGTATAGCTGAAAAGGTTAAATGCAAGAAGAATAAAATAAGCAGCTACCCCTATTCAGTGCTGAAATGTTTACTGTAAATAGTCTCCCTTAGAAATGAATATTCTCTTTGGTAATTAAGGGAGTTGTGACTGTGTAACTATCTATCTATCTATCTATCTATCTATCTATCTATCTATCAAAAACCAATCAGTAGATCCACTGATTAATGAAGGGACAAAAGGATTTTCACTTCTGAATGCAAAACTAACTGCAGATTATTCCAGTTACAAACAAATATATCTTACTATATAATAAAATCATATAGATGGCCACAACAGCGCCAGCGTGACAGAGCAGCAGGTACACGAGCAAGAATGGGTTGAAGTTCAAAAGAGAGTTGGAGGCGTTTCAGAGATCAGTTTGCCAAACTGCTCTCTGAAGTGACTCCCATCTGCCTTTAATAGTGGGTGGGGGTGAGCCATGGGGTGGCAGGTGAGGAGGCAGGTGAGGTGTAAAGGGAGGAGGTGTTGACCAAGTGTGGGATAATTGGGGCTGGCAAAGGGTTGGCAGGCAGGTGGGGTTGGCAAATGGAGCAGAGCTGGCAGCCGTGTGTGCGGACAGAAAAAATCAAAACCTGGAATTCATGGGAGAGGATGGTGGCGAGGAAGGGGCAGGCATATCATTCTCATCGTCTTCATCTTCATCCCATTCTTCTTCCCGCAGTGGAGTGATGTTATTTCCTAGCCACACAGAGTGGATAGAGACCTTAAACGAGAGGGGAAAGTAAGTTAAGTGATTCAGTATTTTTACTTCTTAAAATGCCCTCACACTTTGACATAATGAAAAACCTCAAATTAGTTTCTAGTCTATATACAAATGATATCATTACATTTGCATCTGTAGGCAGCGTCTCTCCTAAATACTTAGAATTGTGCCCAGGGACAACTGGAAACCGATAATGGAAAGGTTAATGCAGTATGTTTGCTGGGGGCTCACGTCAGCCTGTACCAGCAAAAGTTTCTGGAGAACCTTCAAAGGCAGCCCCATATATGACAGTAATCAAGCCTGGGTGTGATTAGTCATCTAGCCTAACTGCAACCAGCCCCCTTCTAAGTTTAGCATCCCAAACAACGTTGAAGTAACATGGTCTGATGCCACTTAGGTTTTTGTTTGTTACTATGATATGGATTTCTGTGTTTTTATATTGTAAACTGTCCTGTGATCCTCAGATGAAGGGCAGCATAGAAATTTAATAACTAGTAAAACCTGAAAGTTCCTACTATGTATACAAATGCTATCGTCACCAGTTCCTCAAGCGGCATGATTTCTGCCTTAAAGCAGAATTTCCTACCTACTGGCTCCCACAGAGGAGAACTGACCCTGTTACAACCACAAAATATCTTCCAAATATAGGTTTTACTTGATCTCAACATGGTAAGGCTAAGCCAGTGCAACTTTACAGGATGTTTGCTCTTTGTTCCGCAAATAATCCTGGTGTTTTCCATTATCTTGTTGGATACAATGGTTCCTTAGCTACCAATAGATATCCAGAGGGATGGGGGAGTGAGATTTGTTTCTTGCCCCCAACCAATGCACTTTTCAGGAATGGGGACCATAGGGAGGTAATAATTCCCCCTCCCCCCCAAAGAATAGGAGACGCATCTGGTATGAAGCTTGCCCCTAACCTCTACAAAAGATCCTAATAGTGGTCCTGATGGCCAGAGCTATGTCATCAGAGTTAATGAGATCACATGTCTGTTGCTCTGTTACTTCATTCTGTTTTCAATCATAGTTTGTCTTCCCCTAAAATAATAATCCTACAATCCCAAGATTGTAATTCAGCAATTCTTGTTACTCTGGAAAGTCAAGAATACAAAGGTTCTTGCTAAATATAGACATTGGAACAAACCTGTCCTAGTTTATAGCCCATATTGCCCATTTCACGCTCTGTGTTGATCTGTAGTAAAAGCTTTTCGTGGCTGATAAGAACACCTAAAATAAAAAGAAAAATACAAAATTCTTTTAGGCAAAGCCCACAATAAGCCTGAAAGGACACATTATCACTGTGGTCAACATATAATGCTGACCCTTTTTGCTACTGATATGCTCAACTTGCGTTCTCTCTGCTGGAGATTCTGCTGATATGCTCCATTTCTCCTATCACTTGGGCTACGTTAAGTAACCTCAGCTGCTTCCTTTGAGCTCAATGGAATGCCCAACAGAGTACCTTTATATACTCTCTGGAAGCCACTTGCCTGACGCAAGGTACAGTAAGGCAGGGCTGGGTGCAGGGCTAGTGCCGGTACAATGGGCAAGCTTAAACAGAGGGAAAGGCTCTTCCACAAGCATTGTCAAATGGGAAAATTCAGGGACAGCATGCTTCCCCAGAGCCTTGGAAGTTAACATTTGGGTGATGCTGCATATTTCCTTTTGCCAGTTACTGTGGACAAGAACAAGACGTAGTAAGACGCACCAGTGGTGTTAGAAGAGCATATGCCAAGGACAGTTCAAGTCTGAAGAATACTTCCACAGCAAGTAACCTAAGGTTACTTTCTGTTTCTATTTCAAAAACTGTAGAACTTCTGCATAAGCAGCCATTGGATATGTACCTGTAGCTGAAGGAGAAAGAGACGGAACAGGATCCCAGGCTTGGTACAAGTGGTGGGTGGCAATGTTGTCCCTTTTGGATGCCATTTCTTGGATTTCTTGTTCTACAATTCCTCTTATGACATTTAATTTTCTCCCAAACCTGAAGTTCAGCAGAAATAATCATAAATGACTAAAACATCTTCTACAGTCAGGAAATCTTCGCTAATAAAAAGACTACTGTATCAGCTTTTATTTTTATAACAGGATTCACTTCTGGGGAAAAAGGCATATCAACTAATTTAAAATGCAAATCAACTATTAACAAACTTAGGCTTGATTTGCTTAGAACTAGCCTAATTTAGAGATTTCAAAATTAACCAAATGCTGTGAAAAGAAAAGCCTATCATTATACAGATACGGGTATTACGTAAGACAACATGGGAGTTTATTACCCATAAATTCGCTCTTTGCGACTCCCGGAGGGCATTCCTTAACAGTGGGATGGCACTGTCAGGAGCTTGTCCTACACTCGAGTAAGACCCTGGCAGTGACACATGCCCAACTGGCATGTTCCCTCCCTCCTGGTCTTTCGTTTGGGAGCTTCAAAAGCTTTCTTAAGCCCAAACATCACAGCGACTGATGCCAACAGACACTGGCACACTTAGGAATCTGCAGAGTCTGCGCAGTTCGCATGACAGAACTCAGCATTTTGGCTAATCTACTTTATTTACATAGAAACACACACAGAACACTGCAACATGGCTCCCTCTCTCTCTAGCATCAGACAGCAAAGAGGAAAAGGACAAAGGAAAATAGTTCCACTTCACGGAACACAGTAACACAAACATCCTGTCTCCGTCATATCCCACTCTGTGGAGTCAAAACATATACTGTCATGTGAAGGACAACAATCCCATAACTGCAATCATGGAGCAGGAATTCTAACAGGCACCCCTCCTCCAAAAATAAGGTTGACAACATTGCAGAGGGTCACCAAATATGAGAAGTACCACACCTGCAAGGACCTTTCTTGGTGTCCCCCCTGAGGCAACCAATTTTAACCCATATTTTCTTTATTGACAAAAGGGAATCCTGTGAGGCTTCATACTGCTCTGCAGTGCAGAGCAGTTCCTGGAGTTGGGAAAGTCCATCCTTTCCTCTTCAGTTGGTTGGGCAGTCAACTTCTCCACCCCTTTTTGGGGTATGAGAGAAGAAGTAGGAATGGATTTCCCACTTGCCCCGTGGGCTGCCTTTCTGCATTTTCCTGTCCCTGCAGACATTTTGAATAGGGATTGGGAGAGATGAGGCTCATCTGTTTGCTTTTTCTTGTCCCAGAGGGAATTTTAATTTGGAGCTTCATTCCTTCACCATGAGGTGCATCACACACTCATTTAATGCCCATTGGAAGAAGGTGAGTTGCGGTGGGTGGGCACTGCCAGCCTTGCTTGGCTGCAGTACACTTGACTTCCCACTCTGCCCCGTCTCTGCAGTTTGTTTTACTACGTCCAGCTTGCCTGCTTTTCCTTTCCAATGAGGTTTCCCTCCTACTTTCAATCTTGGTAGGAGCAAACTACCAAGTAGTGGTAAGTAGTGGCAGCCTAAATCCAGCACGTGGCCCCTTCCCCTCTGTTCACTGGGTCTTTCTGCTGACTCGGATCCTTCCCTCTCCCCCTCTTTCTGGCTGCAGTAGGTTTTCTGTCAGTTGGTCACATGCACACAACATAGGGAGGAAAGCTAAACTCCTCACTTCTCTGGTGCCTTGATTTACACTCGGTAGTGGCGCCCGCCCTGTGGAACGCCCTCCCATCAGATGTCAAAGAGATAAATAATTACCTGACATTCAGAAGACATCTTAAGGCAGCCCTGTTCAGGGAAGTTTTTAATATGTAACGCTGTACTGTTTTTAACATTGATTGGGAGCTGCCCAGAGTGGCTGGGGAAACTCAGCCAGATGGGCGGGGTATAAATAAATTATTATTATTATTATTATTATTATTATTATTATTATTATTATTACTGTAGGAGGAAGGCTTCCCTTCTCTTAGGCTGCTGTTTTTTTATTGTTTTGTGTTGGTGGAGGAGGGGGCTGCCAGCTACCCTGCCAATTTGTTTGTGACAGCAAAGGGGGGAATTCCCACCTGTTCGGCTGCCTCTGTCCTACCTGGCCAGTTTTTGTTTCTTTGCTACACTGGAGGAGGAAAGCTCATGTCTTGTGCTGGACCCAGGAGGCCTTTAGGATTCTTGCTTTTCCTGTGTGTAAAAGGGGTGGAGGAGCTGGCATGGCATTCCCACACATTTATTTACCTGCCTTTACTGGTGATCATGGGAGTCAGTGGGTGCTTCCTTGGCCTCCTGGGTGAATATATATGTGTGCGTTCGCCACCAAGTATTACCCAGGGCAGGGCCAGCTCTTTGGCGGGGTGAACCCCCGTCAGTTCAAGAAGGACACTGACAAACTGGAACGTGTCCAGAGGAGGGCAACCAAAATGGTCAAAGGCCTGGAAACGATGCCTTATGAGGAACGGCTAAGGGAGCTGGGCATGTTTAGCCTGGAGAAGAGGAGGTTAAGGGGTGATATGATAGCCATGTTCAAATATATAAAAGGATGTCACATAGAGGAGGGAGAAAGGTTGTTTTCTGCTGCTCCAGAGAAGCGGACACGGAGCAATGGATCCAAACTACAAGAAAGAAGATTCCACCTAAACATTAGGAAGAACTTCCTGACAGTAAGAGCTGTTTGACAGTGGAATTCGCTGCTAAGGAGTGTGGTGGAGGTCTTTGGAGGTCTTTAAGCAGAGGCTTGACAACCATATGTCAGGAGTGCTCTGATGGTGTTTCCTGCTTGGCAGGGGGTTGGACTCGATGGCCCTTGTGGTCTCTTCCAACTCTATGATTCTATGAAGCCATTGCCTTAGGTGGCAGAAGCCCCTGAGGCGGTGCCTCTGCGGGCATCCAGCATATCCCTGCCACCTGTGAAGAAACTACACTGGCACTGATTTCCAGTCAAATTTTGCGAAAATTATGCAAGAGCTAACTAGAGATTGGTGCCAATGCCAGTAGCAGCACTTCCTGTTTTGTCTCAAGCGGTGAAATAGGATGTGCCACCCCAGCACTACAGAATGCTATGTTCTATATTGTATTGCTGTATTTTGTACATTGGTATGAAAAACTAATTTTTAAAAATCCTGAAAAGAATTCAGGGAAAGAAAAGTTGGGATAAGCATCACCGCAGACAAGCATGAAGAGAAGTACCTTGTGTCCAGAGCTTTTAAAGCTTTGTTTCGAGGTTGCTGCTCCAGGCAGCTAACAGCTGGATTGCCTGCAAGTGGTATTGTCATGGCACTCAACACCAAGGATGTTATGGCTTGAACAGCTAGAACATTTATTTGTGTCCTCTCTGTATCTTCCTGAAAAAATGAACACATGAAGCCAAAGTTATGAGTGTAATTCTACAGTAAGTAAAGAAAAACCTGCAAAGAAGCATTGTTTCATACCTAATAAGCTAGGATTACAACTTTCTTTAAACCACAGAGCCTAGGACTTGCCGATCAGAAGGTCGGTGGTTTGAATCCCCATGACGGGGTGAGCTCCCGTTGCTCGGTCCCTGCTCCTGCCAACCTAGCAGTTCAAAAGCACATCAAAGTGCAAGGAGATAAATAGGTACCGCTCCGGCGGGAAGGTAAATGGTGTTTCCGTGCGCTGCTCTGGTTCACCAGAAGCGGCTTAGTCATGCTGGCCACATGACCTGGAAGCTGTATGCCGGCTCCCTCGGCCAATAAAGCGAGATGAGCGCCGCAACCCCAGAGTCGGCCATGACTGGGCCTAATGGTCAGGGGTCCCATTACCTTTACCTTTACAACTTTCTTCTTGCCAGAGCTCCAATTTGCAACTAAAGAGCAGAAATGTGTAAAAAACTCTTCATAGGACAATTTGTATGTTCTATTCAGTTTCCCTTGGGGGCTCTGTCTCCTTTTGTACACAGGCCCATCTATTCCAGTCATGTTACTGGAAAATCCAAATTGGTAACAATATGCAGGTGGAATTGACAAAATAAAACCATTCACTGGGTTACTTTACCTCTTGCTGGCTTTCCTCTTGGTCCAATACAATTGGCTGGGTTACAAGAACACCAAGAAGAGTAGCCCATGTCTCTTCAAACTGCATGCGGTTTGTCCACCCTGAGGGAAGATCCGAACCACTGATGTTTACCACTTCAAAGGATAGAGAATTACCAAAGTATAGGTTCCACAGCTGCATTTTTATGTTATTAACAAAATAAGTTTTAGAAATCTCTGAAAAAATAGTATGTTTACCTGCCAGGGGTGGGGAAGATACTGATAACTAACAACCTGTAAAGACTCCTTATGACACACAGAGCTTATGTGCAGAATTAACATATAAAACTTGCATTCTGCAACCATAATTGCATATTTTGGCCAGTTCTAGAAATTTTTTCCTTGAAATCATAGTTTTATCCATGTGAGAACCTACAACATTCCCACACCCCAACATTCCATCCACACGTGACTATGGCCTGCTCTCTGCTGTGGAATGCTGGTTTTGTCATTTTATGATTATAAATATGCCCCATTAAAAAAACACCAATGAAAAATGTAAAAATTCTATCTGTGCATTCATATTGGAGGCTAAAGATTTTCCCTCTCCCCACCTACATTTTTGTAAGCATGTGGGAATGAACTCTTCTTTCCAAGTGGAAAGTTGGTTTAAATTGCAAAAGTAACTTATTCTGCAGTGTAGCATAATGACAACACAAAATACATATTTATATTTGAAAATGTTCCTTCAGATTCTATGAAGTTTAAGTTTATTTTCGATATGCAGGAAAGGGCATCTCAATTCTGAAAACTGATAAGCCATGTCCTATATTCAGAATCTGACCTAATGAGGTATGCCACATACTGCAGTGTTCAGTGTAGCAGATCAGCAAATCGAAAAGGCCTTTGCCTCTGACTTCAAAATACTAAGGTACCTCAAGGTCACCCACTCACAACCAAGGCTTACTTTGTATTAAAAACAGTTTAAAATAACGTTAGTTCACCATGTACAGTGTTTTAAAGTAATAAAGACTAAACTACAACTTATATATTCAGCTCAGTTTATCTACCTACCCAATGTGTTAATTCGATAGATAAACTCCTTGAATACTTCTCTCTCCTGAAGAAATTCTACTGGTATTTCTGGGAAATTTGTGCCAAAATCACCTGTGGGCTTTGGAGACCAACCCAGTTTCCAGACCTGGACAATATGGAGACATAAAGAAATATAAATAGCTTGCAATTTGGAGCCCTACCTTTCCACAAACATTAAGAACATCAGGTTCTTGTCTTTAAGCTAGGACCCTCTGATTTGTCAACAACCATAGAGGGCGACAGAGAAGACATGTTGACTTCTTTGCATGTGTAAGAAGCTAAGAACCGATGTCCAAAAATGACACTCCCGCTCTTAACCTATTAGAAGGGATTCTCATAAGACCACCACCAAATTTTCAATAGGGGCCTTTAGGCATGAAAACGTGTAATTTACATACTTATATAATTTACTGTGAGAAAAAGATACCTAGTAAAAATCAAGAAAAAAAATGACAGTATGATCAGCAAAATGACAGTATGATCAGCAATAATTTTCAACATCAACTTTAGCAGTTAAACACATACCAGTGGGGGAACTCTTGCATAGCTGTTTACTATGGGCAGTCTTGACAAGCTGATGATGATGTTCTTAAGAACAGGGGTGAGGAATGCTGAAATATGGCTATTTTTCTTGTGCCCCAAAGCCAAGACAGATTGCAAACATTCCACCAACTCTGCTACTATTTCACAAGTCGTTGCAATATATTCAAATTCTTGAATTGGGAAAGAATACAAAAGTTCAGTACAGAATACTCCAATACATGCAAACATACTAAATTCAAAATTGCTCCAATCTATCCCTAGAACTCTATGGTGTCAGAACAGCTATCTTGACAAAACACATTAACAGGCTTCATCTGGCAAGCCATAAAAAATGGTGCATACTGAACAATTATCCAAAAAACCAGGAAGAGCAGTATCAATTAAAACTATTCTGAAGGGCAACGTAGATGTGATGTTAAATGTGTAAATCCATTTAATGTGTCGTTTTCTTACTTTCAAATTAATAGCTGACTGTGGGTGGGTGGGGTAGAAACAGGATCTGGTAGAAACAGGATGTGGTACTGCAGCGTTTAGTAGATGGAAGGTTTTAGTCAAGGCATTCAGACCAGGCAGTTCTGTGGAAGCCTCGAGCTAGAGCAATTTTTGGAACCAGTATTTTAGGAATACAGGGCCTTCAATAAGATTGTGATTAGCTTCACTCCACAATGAGAAAAGCTGCTTTGGTTAAAGCACCTTGCCTGTTTTAGCAGCCTGAGGATAGCACTGGAATCTCTTCCAGCTGGAGCACTGCTGGCAGAACAGCTGCTCCTGAGCCAGAACTTCTGGGGAAGTGGGATACCACTGTAGCCAGCTTGGAGGGAAATTTCTTCCAATTCTTCCTCCAAGGCAACAGCTCAAAGAGGGAAAATAAGTCCCTGAGATCACAACACATAGGGAAAGTGGGTTGCTCCACAAATGTGGGCTCTGATGAACACCATTCGCCCAGAGATGCCATTATCATGCCTCACAGGCCCTGCTACTTCGAAAGCTTAAAAAGATACATTAAATGCAGTCACACTTTTAACATTACATCTAATCTTTGCCTTGATAAAGTCGCAACAGAATATGTAAATGAAACGGGCAAATATTTAAACAAAAGTAGTAAATGTGGAACTATATATAAGAAATGGTACAAAGATATAAAACATGCTAAAGATTTAAAACAACAAAAGTGAGTAAAAGTTTATACTAGTTAAATTAAAACACTATTATATGCACATTTGAAGCTTTAAACTCCTTACTTTCTCTTTGTGGATCTACTTCATTCTCACTTGCAGGTTTTGTAATGTTCTTCTTCCTTTCTGGACAAAGAAGCTGATTTCCAGGTTCAACTGCCACTGTATTAGAGACACACCAAGCATTTCTCAACACTAATCTTTAATTTCCCTGAAGTAGAATTATTGGACAAGTATTTGAATTGCAAGCTGAACAAAAATACTCTTAGTTTTGTAAGACAGAATTGCACAAACTGATGGCATTTTGTTGAAGCTATTTGATATCATGGATTTTTGTACACTGAGAACTTCACTCACTTCCAGGTAAGTAGGCAGGGGCACAAGATGATACACACACTTGGGATTGTATTTCGTGTTTTTTATTTTGTGTTTTATGGATGAAAGGCAGTACAGTCATACCTTGGGTTAAATATGCTTCAGGTTGAGCGCTTTCGGGTTGTGTTCCGCGGCAACCCGGAAGTAACGGAACGCGTTACCTCCGGGTTTCGCCGCTTGCATATGCGCAGACGGTCAAAATGGCGTCACGCGCATGGGCGGAAGCAGCGACCCGCGCATGTGCAGATGTGGGTTACATTCGCTTCAGGATGTGAACGGGGATCCGGAACAGATTCCGTTCGTATCCAGAGGTACCGCTGCATGTAAATTGAGTGAATAAAATAAAACAAACAGAATGCACAGAGCAGGTCCCAGGGTGAAACTTGTAAAGGTATTAGGACGATACAAGATTCTGGGATGGGCCCCTTTGATTGAAGGAGCATCCCATATTACTCCATCAGGCAACTCACCTGCTTCTATGATGAATCTGATACAGTTGATTACAGAGCAGGCATGTGTCACATACGCCACTGATGCCAGCAGGTTCCATAAATTAGGTTGTTGTAATGCCAGACAGCAGCAATCTAACACAGTCTGAAGATCAATACTTAGTGGAATATTCTTATGTATCAAATGCCAAGAAAGTATCTAAGGAATAAAAACAATACGAGATGAGATGGGGCCATTGGTACTTAACTGAAGGGTGTTTCTCTATGGCTGTTAGGATGAATCCATGTGGGAAGTTTCTCCCCCTACCGCTAAAAGAGGAAGGCTTCCTGTTTGCTCCAGTTTCTATTTCTTGGCAAAGCTCCTGGTTCAAACTTCGCATTACAGCCAGAACAAGGGGCCAAAGCAACACAACAAAGAGAGAAAGGTTGGCCCTGGTACCCCAGAGCCAGTGGAGCGACTTTTATGGTGACTGGCAGCCTGCAGATAAGAGTGTGGCCACGGATCCATCCTGACACCCACACAGAAACACCCTTCAGGTGAGTACTGCTGGTTCCTTCTGCCTATTTGAATCCCAGGGGGCTTGGTGCTATTTGGCCACCGAAACTGATTCTGCCCTTGCTGCCACTGAAGTGGTGGGAAACTGTGCAACTTGTGGGTGGCACCTCCAGTGGTAGGTGTAGACAAGTCCCCAGTCAATGCATCCTAAATCCACTACAGAATATTTTATTCTTGTAGTAATAGGCATATTGTCTCTCCCTCCTAATTAGGAAAACAATAGACATAACCCATTCCAAACTACAGGTAACTGCAAAAGGCTACAGAAAGGTTGATGCCACCCTATTCACTTTCCAAACAGGTGTTGCAGGTGCTCACATCTGTAACATACTTTCAAACGGTTTCCACATATGCCATCTCAATAGAAGTATGGCAGATAAAACTCCCCGAATCAAAAATCACTAGAACTATTACCTTAGATGATTTTATAGTAAAGGTTGTGATGACACACACATCTGATAAGCAATATTACATTTGCTACATTTGTGGCCTTACCTCTAGTAACATTACAACAAACTTCAGAATGTCACTTTCTTTGTCAGGTGGAATGCGAAGAGAGGGTGGCAGTTTGGAAAGTAACACCAGGTGCTGACTTAAAGCACGAGACAAGACCATTGTAGATTGATACATCCCTGGGTCTCCTGCATAGTAAGGACATATCATTAAAAATGTTATCTGCAAATATCAAACTTTAAAACTGAGGGGCACAGGGGAAAAATATCTCATGGGTATTCCATAGCATGTGCAGAAATCATCTGGGATGAATGTAGAATACGGGAACAAACATAACCCCCTAATGTTGCCCAATTAACTAGTTGTTACAGGCAGAGAAGCTGTGGCAGTCAATAAAAGTTGGCAGCCCTTATATATAACCTTATTTAACTTAATAAATGTTATGCTTAAGATATGGTACTTTGCATGTGAATTCTTGCCTTCCTTAATGATGTGTGATTTCTTATTAATTCGGATGCTTCTTCCTCCTTCTCCCATTGAATTTCTCATTTTCCAATTTCAAGCTTGCCTAATGAGAGTTGTGGGCACAGGTCTCCTATTGTGGTGCCTACAAGAGTTTGTGTCATGAACCTGCAGCACGTTTCTCAATTCTTTTTACAGACTAGTGAGATGATGTGTCAAAATGACATGGGTCTCATGCTAGGTATGAGGTCCTTCAGTCTATATGAGGTCCCTCAAAAGGTGGGTCCTTCAGGACTCACCGACACTACAGCAGATAGACGGCAAATGAGCTTCCATGTAGCTAAGAACTATGCTGGAGTTATGTGGGCAACACAGGCCCCACTCAGAAGCCTCCCACCTGAAAAGATATTCCACTACTTCAGGCAGGGAAACTGGGGTGCCAGAATCAGGCCAACTGGGATAGCTCGCGGCTTTCTTCTGAGGAGGGATGTACTGAAAACACAAAAACTGATCTCACATGGCTTATTGATTTGACAGGGCAGGAAAAGTTTACTGGGGGTACTTGCTACTGTACAGATTTAGTTGTGAGAATGCTGCAATATAGCCAACTGTTTTATGAAAGTAAATACTCTCTACTTCTATTACCAAAAATATCGCTCAACTTCTTCCAGTATGCTGACGTTTCATTTGGCTGCAATGGCTGGAAAACCTGATGACTGGTGGGAAGCTTTTGTACGATAGCTGTCACATGACTGAGAGTTACCCAACGGGTAGCTTCAAAAAGGCTCTTCTGGTTTTTGGAGATTTCATGCATGCCAAGACTTAAACATGGAGCTAGAAGGCTTAGGTTGAAGTCCTGAAAGAACAAATGATGGATAAAAGGTTGACAAAAAAACATTTTCACACAGAAAAAGAAAACTAGAAATTCTAACAAGCCTATATGATTTAAAGTGCTAGCCTGGTTATGTAACGATTGTCAGTCAGGTTGGAATTGAAATAAATTGTTGGAAATTTTACATTATCAGTTCCTGTCAAGCTGAGATACAACAGACAGATGTCTAGGCCTTTTGGCCCAAAGTACATCCACAAAATGGAGGACACCTAGTGCAAGACTAGATTATCACAACACTCTGAAAACACGAGTAATTATGTCTGATGCAAAAAACTCACAACGTATTTAGATTGTATACATATAGGCTTGAGCTTAATGCATAAGCTTAATGCACCTCTTAATAGCGGCAAGCACTTCATCAGAATTTACACCAAGCCACAATTGTATGTAATGGTGTGCTGTGTGTGTGTGTGTGTGTGTGTGTGTGTGTATGTGCAGAAGGGAGACACAGCTTCAGTGCTCCAACTGAGTTTGATTTACATACGTAAAAATAAATGGCATATAGAATGAAATCTACGGATGTTTCTATATTTGCAAGATACAAGATATAATTTATTAAAATTCCATTTAACAAGATGGCAAATGTGTAACCTTTGCTCCTTTTCAACAATTTACTAATTAGCTATTGCTCAGGGCAGCCTATTAGTCACAAAGCTGCATACTAATAAAGTCACAGTGACTTAAATCCAAGTAAGCATGCCCTTACTTAGCCTTAGTAATAATTTTAATTGAGATTTTAAAACATCCAAAGTTTTTATTTAAACAAGAGAGAAAAAACATGGATATTTGATAAAAGATTTCATGTGTCTGGATTCTAAAAAAAGAAGGTAACCATCTATTGTGGTTTGAGGACCCAACCCCCGCGATGCGAAATGAATACACAAGGACACATGATATAAGGTTAATGGGCATGGAAAGGCCACAACTTTATTGATTACAGCAGTGGAAAAGGTATTGGCTTAGGCATTGGATCTCTAAAGCAAGTGGGTTTATTCACCAGTAGGTGGAGCCTGTTGATGCTAATCCAACTATAGGCTCCCCCCTGATGTCACCGAGGGTCGTGCTATGGCCTCCCGCCAAGCAGGCATCGGACAGAACACACGACCGCCAGATTCCTTTAACGGAATACCCCAAAATTGAAGGCATAGGCGATGGCCACACCTAGCCCTTCGACACACCACAACACATTATTCCAATGCCTAACCGCCACCCGAGCCTAAAGGCTCGCCGCCAATACCCTCACGGCTGCAACCAATCCCAGATGCTATTGCTGACACTATCTAACCAAATATCATTCCCCAGATCTGATAGATGCACCCCCGTCATAAGGCATGGTCGCTGATCCGGATATGGTCATGATAAATGACACGGCCATACATGAAGCGCACCCAACGGGTTACTGCCTTCAGGGAGGAGAGTCTTTCCCTGAAATGAAGGCTCGGCTCCCCAAATTAATTTAGCTTGGATATTTTAAAAATACATATTCTATTATGAAGCTTACAAATCAAATCCTTGTTGTGAAGGGGTGTGTAGGAATAGCCAATGGTCATACAGTAACAGAATTGTAGAGGTGGAAGGGACCCAGAGAGCCATGATCTAATCTAGCAACCCATTCTCACAGTGGCCAACCACCATGAGCCCTGTGGTCCCAACATGCTTGAGAGGCTAGGGGGCAGTTGCTGTCAGATGAGGAGCAGGAGGATGCAGCTGGGGGGATCTGTTGCCTTTAGGAGCTGGGGAGGCACCCTCACTGGCCGCTTGGCATTTCCTATCCATGCCGCACAGGAAATCCTAAGCAACGGAGGGAGGGCATCAACTTGCCAAGAGGGGAGGCTGGACTGCAGGAGGAGAAGGAGGAGCCAGAAGGGCTGACCAAAACTAGGCAGCACATCCACTGTTGGGAACACTGATATGGAGTGGAAATGATTTTACTACTATGTTTTTGTCTGCAGAAAATTTCTCACTGTTAGAAATGTGATGTTTTATAAATGGTATCATAATGGTGTCAAATTGAGCATCTGGGAGGGATACAATACCAGTGAAATCTAAAACAAACTACTGAACAGTTTTCTCAGGGCTTTCTTCCACCCTTAACATCTAACACGAAGTATATTTTATTGAGTTTATTATGTTCTAAAATAGCTGCATTAAAAAAAGAAGATATGTGGCATGTTACTTTTGCTTTCAATCATATTTTTATACTTGGAATTGTACTTTTGTTTGGATTATTTTGAAAAAGGAAAGCCGATTTATATAAGAATACATTAAATCCCCCTTTATTTTGTAATGAAAGCAAACTAATTACCTTATGTAGCATAAAAGAACTCAGTTCGGGTTGAGGAAGCCGATTCACCAACTCTGCACCTTCTAACAGAGCCGAGGCTGACTTCGTGTAGCATTGTGAACTCACTAGTGACACATACCAGTCCTTTCAAGAAAAGAGTGTCAATCAACTACACATACTTAAAAACAAAAGAGATAAAACTATCTTGCTTTAAATCAAGCTTCTAAAAAGGACTCAAACGTTGAAATCATATGCATACTTATGTGCTTGCTACCACCAAAGTTGTATTTACCTGATAATACAATCCTAAATTATTGGTGAGGGGACTGACCCCACCCTTCCTCTTTCACACAGCATCCAAGACAGCCATCGTGGGTGACCAACAGAAGCCTCAAATGCCAGACTAAGAAGAGAATGGCAATTCTGAGCAAGTAGCAGTTCACCAGACATATGGACCCTATCAGAATTTTGTCAGCACAAACAGGGCAAGCGGTGCTACAATGCTCTGATAACCCTTTAAAAGTCTGATTCACTTGGTTCTTGTCTTGCGATGCAAAAAGGTCCACTTATGCCACCAAGGTAGGTCACAAGATGAAAAACTGCTGCGTGAAGCTTCCTTTTGCCCTGACTAAGGTGCTGCCTGCTCCGTCAGTTGGCCTGGAGAGTTTTTTCCAAGACAGGAGCTCAGCCTTCCAATGACAGGCTCACAGGTATCTGCACACCACTGTAAAGACCACCGGGAATCTGTCCTGGATGGAATCTAGGGATGCATGTGCTAGAAAAGACACTGCCTTTGACACTTTCAGGAGAGACTTCCAGAGACTAACCAGGTCTTAGCAGTTCCTCTAACCATATCAGAGTCACCATTTTGTCCTCTTGAGTCCACCCTCCTCCTGCACTCTCTACTACGACTGTATGTCAGCTATTGAGAAGGTAAGAGGTCAATCATTCTACAGCAAAACCCCATCTTTTTCTAGACGGAGACATACTTTTTTAATGCACAGGAATCCACACATTTCTGACTGCTTTCTGTAGCTCGAACAAAACCATTTCCCCACAAACAACAAAAGCATCACATTCTTAGCATTTTAAGTTGGGTGTGGGTGTGTGTGGAAACCAAGACCTATCTATTTTGTCCTTATTTAGAATACTGTATTTGATTCTAGGCATCCTATTTTGATGAGCACTTGCCAAAAATGATCAATTAAAAATTAATTAGGCCCACTTTTAAGGACAGCATGTCTAAAAGGAACATTTTAACATGCTAAGTGTCTCTGAATACAATTGCTCTATAATATGGAAGCAGGAATTATGAAATTGCTGTGCAAAGCCCTAATGTTTGAACAACACACACAGATTCTTGCTTTTAACCAATCTCTAGCATTCAGAACAGAAAATGTACATCTATTTACTAAGTTTATTAGACTGAAAAGTGTTACCTGTACATTTAAAATAAAATTATAATTACAGTAAATCTACAACAATAATCTACGGCCTTACTTTATCTGGAATTACAGTTTCCAGAGCAGGCTGGCTCTCCCCATCTAGTGGGTGTGACGTAACCAAAGATGATGGGCTACTTGTTTCTGGTGCTACAGTAAGACGAAACCTATCCAGGAGTGAGTAGAGCCTTTGGTGTCTGGAAAAAAGAAATGCAACCAGATTAAGCAGAGTCTAAGAGAGACAAAAACATTCTGGTAACATCTCCAGTGGATAAATGTGAACAATTTCAACAGTACAGGAGACATGGTTCACTTGATAAATTAAGCGCAACCTTCCATATATGATCTTTAAAAGGCAGGATGTGCTTAAAAACCAGGAAGTAAAATATGTTAGCAGGCTCAAACCTTCCTCCTAATGAGAGGAAATAAACTCAGTGTGCCCTAGAGTTTTGTTCAAGGTAGCTCAGTCTGCAGAAGGAACTGCAGGAGAACAGAAAGGCTCTATATCTTTGAGCACTCTTCCTAACTAGTTTTTGAATTACTGTACAAAAATATTTTCCGAAAGAGAGACCTTTGCTGTTACCGGCAGCAACCACCTTAGGTGCAACCAACTGAGTGCTTTTGGACCCAGAAGAAGGCAGAACAGGGGCATAATGGGGCATGGTGCGCTCATATGCGCTCCACCGATGTGCACGGGTACCGCCTCTTCCCTCTCCAGGGAAAATGGGACAGTTAGAGCTATGATGGAGGTAGGCAGGTTAATCTGAAGGTTCCCTCACTGGAGGTCAATAACAAGATAAAGAATTCATTAGCATTTGTTGATTGCATGTGCAAAGTGGAAACCCTTATGTGGAAGTCTCTACAAAGGAATTAAACGCAGTACACACCTAAATATAGTAGCATTAAATCATCAAACCCTCCCCTTCATTACATTAGATTATTCCGTTTTAAAGCAACACTAACCAATTAATGGTTTACACATTTTGACATGTACAATTAATCCCTTTTGTTACTACCCTATTTTACACCATCAGCTATGCACAAGTGCTTAATCTGCAATTCTCTTTAAAGCTTCTACTGTATAAAATGTTACATTTCCTAAGTCTGGCAAGACTTCCTGATGTCTCCAAATGTTTTCTTACCTGTAACATAGCTTGCTTGCCCTTGCTTACCCTCTTCCAATCACGTCAAACATGGCCTTACTTTCTTTCCTTCTAACAGTTTTTCTTCAAGACAACTTAACTAAATGATTTAACTATTTTCTTCCCTACACAAACAGGCAGAAATTGAGGTTGCTACTTTCACATGTTTGTTCCGCCTCTTTGTATTGTGTCAGAGATTAGGTTTGGGAAATAAATGTTCTATTTTCCAATATAAATTTGTGTTGGAATTTATTTTATTTACTTAAAGAGTATTTGTACTCTGCTCATCAATCCCAAAAGCTCCCAGAGCAGCTTACATTCAGACAGTCTTCACCTGCAGGCTTACAACCTAAAAAAAATTACATACAATGAAAAAGGGACAGGGAAGGAAGAGGAAAATAAAAAACTGGGCACCAATTTCTAACAGTTGTTCCTATGTTGACCATCTAGTACGGTTCAGGGGCAGGAGGCCGCTGACAGAGTTGGACCTCCAATAAAGGTGGAGAAATGAGCCTTCTGTTCCTACCTCTTTTGCTGAGGCCCCTGATGGACTGGCTGCCCTCAGATGACCCTTGAGGGAGAGGAGAGGTCTTACAGGGCTGGCCTACGCAGCAGAGACAATAGAATGAGCCCTGCTTCCCAGCTCTCCTACTGCTGGAATGGCTGCCCCCAGATGAGAATGGAGAAGAGAGGAGGTCTGATGGAGCCTTCTTGGTTTTTTACTTCATTATGCTAGCTAGAAAGTTCAGTCTTTGTTTACTAAACACACTTAACCTCTTCCAACAATTCTATTTTTGTAATTACCGGTACTACATTTATATACCCACTTCCTCCAAACTTGTTGAAAAGGCAGTTTGTATTTCATAAAAGGGATGCGGGTGGTGCTGTGGGTTAAACCACAGAGCCTAGGGCTTGCCGATCAGAAGGTTGGCGGTTCGAATCCCCGCGACGGGGTGAGCTCCCGTTGCTCGGCCCCTGCTCCTGCCAACCTAGCAGTTTGAAAGCACGTCAAAGTGCAAGGAGATAAATAGATACCACTCTGGTGGGAAGGTAAACGGCGTTTCCGTGCGCTGCTCTGGTTTGCCACAACCGGCGGCTTAGTCATGCTGGCCACATGACCCGAAAGCTGTACGCCGGCTCCCTTGGCCAATAAAGTGAGATGAGCGCTGCAACCCCTGAGTCGGCCACGACTGGACCTAATGGTCAGGGGTCCCTTTACCTTTACCTATTTGATAAAAGGCTTACAATCTAAGAGGCAAAATACAAAAGAAAAAAGGAGCTAGGAGAGGATAGGTCAATAAGCAAATTTGGACACTCTTTTGTATTATTACAAAATTAAAAAGGGGAATAGTCAGTGCTTGGTGAGCAGCTATATGATAGTTGGCTCCAACCAACCCAATGGAGTGTGTCTCGACATCTCACTTCTCCCTCTGGTGCAATCCAATGGTATGGATTCTGATAAAGGGAGCTGTGTCTAAGTGGAGAGGCCAAATATGAGGCTGTTCTAGTTCTACTGGCTACAAAAAAATAGCAGGGGGCTACCAAGATTAACAATATAAGACACAATTAAAAAGCATTCTGTAGTATGTAAGCAATCCATAGCTAAAATCTAAATAGTTCGGAGTTGAGGAGTTGATACTGAAGAAATGGGATCAGGATAAAACCGTATGTTAAATGAACATTATAGAAGAAAACTGTGGGGGCAGTGGACTTTTCCATCCCCACTTGGGCAGGCAATGATCTCTAGGGTAGTCCTAAGGGTAAGCAAGAGAGTTCCATCTTCTGGACTTGGAAACAAGTTCAGTTATCCCATTTCCAGACCCTCCAAGTATCCCTATTTTCCAGGGATGTCCCTGATTTAGAAAAGCCATCCTGTTTTCTGATTTGATCCCGGAATGTCCCACTTTTCCTTAGGATGCCCCTATTTTCATTGGAGAAATGTTGACGGGTATGGAGTTATCAGACCGGTGAAGCATCTGAAGGCAATCCTGTATAGGGAAGGCTTTTTTAATGCTTAATGTTTTATTATGTTTTTTATGTATGTTGGAAGCTGCCCAGATTGGCTGGGGCAATCCAGGAAAGATGTGTGGGGTATAAATGGTAAAATTACCATTATAGCATTGGACGTCCCTATTTTCATCAGAGAAATGTTGGAGGGTATGCACTTCACAGAAGGCATACACAATATTACAGCCATTTTAATAACTGGAACAACTCAAAGATGACAGGGACAAGGAACCATGTCCCCTGTTGGTTGGGGTGGAGGACAAAAAGTTGGTTTAAGCAAAGCTTGGGGAGAACTACTATGATTTTCTCTCACAGGAAGCTGTTTAATGCAATTACTTCTTGTTGGCGGGGGGGGGGAACCTATGCAAAATACATTTTGAAAGATTGGCACATTCCATATTGCAAGAATACAGCATCACTAATGCATTACCTGAGTGCTAATCCAGTATTCTGAAGATATTCCTGAATTCTATCCAGCTCTTCAACTGGTAACTGAGCAGTGCTGTTCTATACAAAAACAAGAAAGACAATACATTTGTATAGGTCTGGCAAATGAAAAATAAACATACATTATGATAAGTTAAGAATAACACCAAGAAACTGTGGTTAGTACTAATCATTGTTTGTTACTTTAATTTTACCTAAGACCGCAAATATGAACTGAAATAACTTAACTTTTCTCTTAAACTGAAGTTTTTTAGATACTAGATATATGTATTTTTATTTAAAGCCTTGAGACTTATGCACATTAAATATATCGTGCGCCTCTCCTTCTCATTGTATTTAAATAGCTATGTTTATATACAACATTGCACATAACACATCAACTCTCCCTATGAGACATGGTAAATTATTTTTTTCCAACAATTTACTTCACAGGCAGACTGAATGCAAATTAAATCTAAGAATACTGCACTGTATCAGAAACACTGACAAACAAAAGTATACATAGACATGACAATGCATTTGGTACCTGCACAGTTGCAGCTAAAAGCATTTCTACTCGACGGCAAGCAAGAGTATCGACCATGCGAGCCAGCACACGGAATGGAGTACACAAAAGCTTGTCCACGTACAATATTAAGACGGCACCAGACTGGCTGAGGTGAATCCCCTCTAAGCACTGTAGAGTTTTCTTTACTGCAGTTGGCTAAACAGGGAGAAAAGAAAATTACAGGGCTTTTTTCATACTAAACTACCGAAAAGCAAATGACATATGAAAGTTTTGAACACCTCTGAACAAAACAAATCATTCCTTAATGGAGTTATAGCTTAAACTCAGGCACAGACTAAACAAAGGCATGGACCCCAAAAATGTACACATCACTTCCTTGAGTTTCTTTTTATGTCAACCTCGCCCCCCCCCCCCAATAACACCCAACTCTACCTCTTTTTTTGCATCTAATCCTGACTAATTTAGAAGATACTCTGAACAGGAGTGCTGGGAGATAACAATAGGGTAGATGAATGCTAATAAACTGAATCTGAATCCAGCTAAGACAGAATTACTAGTACAGTGGCACCTCTGGTTGCGAATGGGATCTGTTCCAGAGCTCCGGTCAGATCCTGAGGTTCTCGCTACTGGAGGTGCCTGTTCTGCCCCTGCACGCGCGTCAAAACCCAGAAAAATACTTCCAGGTTTGCTGTGTTCGCATCCTGAACTTTACGTAACCAGAGGGTTACGTAACGTGCGGTACAGCAGGTGACATTTCTAAGCAGGGATAATAATAATAATATTATAATAATTTATTATTTGTACCCTGCCCATCTGGCTGGGTTTCCCCAGCCACTCTGGGCGGCTTCCATAGAAACAAAAAATACAGTAAAATATCACAGATTAAAAACTTCCCTGAACAGGGCTGCCTTAAGATGTCTTCTAAATGTCAGGTAGTTATTTATCGCTTTGACATCTGATGGGAGGGCGTTCCACAGTGCGGGCGCCACTACCGAGAAGGCCCTCTGCCTGGTTCCCTGTAGCTTTGCTTCTCGCAGTGAGGGAACCGCCAGAAGGCCCTCGGCGCTGGACCTCAGCGTCCGGGCAGAACCGAGACTGTATTCAGCTGATTCTGGACAGCGTTGCACTCCCCCTTAAAATTTAGGTTTATAGAATGGGATTTTTTTATTGATCCAGCATTGCCCATGCCACACACACCCCCGAGCCAATTTTGGGAGGTGCAATGTGCACAAGGGAAGCAGAGGGAGGAAGGCCCCATTGCGCAAGCAGAAATCCTTGCACAGGGCTTTTGCGGATGGGGCTCAGAAGATGAATCCCAAGGTGAGGGTAAGAGTCACAGAAAAAGGGTAACAGGAAATTTTTATAACTCTAAACAACTTACAGCTGCAAAGTTCTCACACCGCGACTGAATAGCCTGGATGAAAAGTCCACTCGCTGCTGAATTCCTGTGAATGGCACTAATGAAATCTTGCACAGGTGGTTCATGGGAGAGATTAATCAGATCTTGAACGTGATTCACTGTCAGCCAGGTTAAGTGTTCAGAATCATGCAGGTTTTGGCACTATGGAAGGAAAAAGAATTTGATTCATCAGTTCTAAGGCAATGCCAACTGTCAACTGGGATAGCTCAGTCGGTAGAGTGTAAGATCCTTAATCTCAGGGTTGTGGGTTTGAGCCCCACACTGGGGAAAATATTCCCACTTGCAGGAAGGGACTAGATGACTCTATGAGTCTATGAAATCATAAAGGTTGCATGGATGACATCTCTACATGTGAATTCCTCTACCGATACCCTGACTCAGAGAACTACATTTAAAGTTGGCCAACCCTCTGAAGATCTTCTGCCACTAAAGTGGCCACTGAGCATGTAAGATCCCTGCATTCATTACATGTATACATATATGCAACACAATCTTTCTCATATGTGTGCAGGCACATGAAACAGAGCATACCACAAAGACATGCACACACCTCTTAATCTTACTTAATAGTGGCTAGTGAGTCTTTAATATGTTTTATGTGTTTAATATGTCTGGATTATCAATGTTTTATGGATGGTTTTTATTGTCTAAATTATGCCAATAAAGGCTGAATGAATGAATGCACACACCACAGTCATGCTCATCACATCACTGGGTTTGTTGGGGAGGTTTAAACCTCTGCACCTAGCCCAACACTACAATTGAACATGAGTCTTGCTGGGCAGAACTAAACCTCTCTCCAGAAACCCAGAGCTGCACTGAAGAGGAAGATGGGGCTTGGAAGGCTTTGTGTGTCTGATTCTGGCCACAACTACCCCTGTTGTGACCGAACATCTGTAGAGAAAATAAGGGAGACAATCTTCCCTCTTTGGACTAGAAACCACAGTATTTAAGTGGAGATCAGGTGCTACGTTTTCACCTAGATGCAGACACTGTTTAAGACTAAAGACAAAATTATCTTAGGAGCAGTGTTTTTTTATTAAACCTCAGAATAGAGCCCTATTACTTGTTATGGAGGAGGCAAGAACAGAATGAGCTAATGGCAGAAATCCTGACTGTGATGTCCATTGGGAGAAAATCAATGCACTAAATCCTGGAAGGACGCCATATCTAACAAACAAAAGTCTTTAGAAGAAGGGCGGTATATAAATCTGATAAATAAATAAGTAAAAATAAAATAGATATGTGAAAGCTCAGGAGTGGGAGAGGAAACACTCAGGAAAAGAAAATTTCCTCACCTGAGAACTCCCACCCCACAACTTTTGCCAAAGGAATTTTTTTTTTTACACATTTCATCTTTTCAAATGAGTGAAATGTTTTCAAGACTGGGGTTTAGTAACTCAAAATGTATAGCATAACATTTCTTATGTAAGGTAATCTACAGCATTAGAAAATGATAGTTCCAGTGCATACGGTAGACATATACAATACAGGCAACTTCCAATTTATGTGGGGGTTACGTTCCAAGGCACCGTGTATCTAAGTGAAATTGCGTATATTTGAAACACCATTGAAAAAGCCTGCAAACACCCTGTTCCGCCCCTTTCTGAGTCACTTTTGGGTTCAATGCAGTCGTGCACATATTGGGCGCACCTAAAATGGCCACTTTCTGTACTCAAATCCAAGATGCATTTCTTAACCTAGAGAGTGCTGTCACCTTTCTGAGGAGCCTATAGGGTCTTCTTTTTCTTGTGAACTGTTACCTTCTTCTTCTGACCTATGATCTAGTGTGGAGATGCTAGAAACAAAAAATCTACACCTGCTGCCTTCTGACCTCACCCCTCCCTTGTGGTCAACTTTCACTTCTCTCAAATTACATAATCTGCTATAATCCTGCACCTACCTACTTAGAAGCAAGTTGCATTGGGATTTACTCCAAAGTATGGGACGTGGGTGGCGCTGTGGTCTAAACCACAGAGCCCAGGGCTTGCCGGTTAGAAGGTCGGCGGTTCAAATCCCTGTGACGGGGTGAGCTCCCGTTGCTCGGTCCCTGCTCCTGCCAACCTAGCAGTTTGAAAGCACATCAAAGTGCAAGTAGATAAATAGGTGCCACTCTGGCAGAAAGGTAAATGGTGTTTCCGTGCGCTGCTCTGGTTCGCCAGAAGTGGCTTAATCATGCTGGCCACATGACCTGGAAGCTGTCTGAGGACAAACGCCGGCTCCCTCAGCCAGTAAAGCGAGATGAGCACCGCAACCCCAGAGTCGTCTGTGACTGGACCTAACAGCCAGGGGTACCTTTTTATGTGTGTACAGGATTGTAGCCTAAGGCATTTATAACTTTGAGGCCACTATTTGGTGATGGCTTTCTTGGGACTGAGTATTATTTCTAAGTAAATATACATAAAATTACTTGTGAATTTAATAAATATGCCAAGTAGCATAATTTTATATGCCAAGTTAAAATGATGCATTTTGTGCTGTTAAAGTAGTAAAAGAAATTAAGGTTTTATAAGAAACTAGCTATTGCATATATTTACATTTCCAGGGATGGGGGGTGGTGGGATGGAAATACTGAAATGTCCAACAACTTTAAGAAGCTGTCTAGGGCAGAGACCTGTTCAATTTTTGTAAATAAAAGGTTAAACTTCCACACCATATTTAAGAAGAGAACCTGATCCTGACACTCTGATGTCCAAAATGGATAACTGTCAGAAAGCAGAGAATTGGGAATGAAGAAAGTACAGAAAATGGCAGTGCCACAAATACATAAAATTTTTATATGCAAGATTATGCATTGAAATCACTAAAGGTATTCTCTGGGAGCTATTATTTATCTAGCTGCAACACAGTGTACATGGACCTTAACAGCATAAGGCAAACAGGTCTCTGCCCAGAAGACTTTTCAATCACAATTACATGTGAATAGGATAATAATAGTAAGTAAATAATCACCACGACTGACTAGTTTACACACAAAATGTTCACAGACAAGGGTAAAATACACAAAATAAAAAGTAGGTAATTGCCATAGGAGGGGCAGCGGCATTATTTTGAATAATTCAAAACTTACCACATAATCACAAAAAAGGATGAGTGCCCCTCTTCGGACTATCTCTCGATTACACATACCAAGTTTGGATTCAGAATCTGCTTCAATGTCATCTCCATGTTTCTCAGGCCTAAACAATTTTGTAGTGGAAAGACTGTGCCTTCTGCGGGGAGCGAGGGAAAGGGAGAGAGAGGGGGGTAATATTTTTACTCCTAAATGGAGACTTTGATTTCCAGAAAACAACACTGTCAAACTTTCTTCCAGTTTGAACCCTTCGTTATGCAGTTAATTTATCATTTTCTTCTAAAACTGCGAGGTGGACAAGTCTTCTATTATCTAAGCCCCTCTGTACAAGGTGAGAGGAAGAGAAGGGAGTTGGCGGAGCTTTCCTAGAACCTCTTTTAGCAAACTGAGGAGAGTGGTGGCAGCGGGAGTCACCAGACAAACATCTTCACTGACCCCCCCCCCCACCTCCCAGACAAGAACCCAACAAGTAAACCCAACAAGTAAAACGGAATAATAGGAGGAACAGGGGAAAACAAAATGGCAGACAGGCAACAGCAACAAGAAAAATGCACACAGATTAACAAGCAAGATCCCTTTAAAAATAAATAAATAATAAAGAGTAGAGGAAGAGAGACACACAGAGGGTGGAGCACCACTTCGAAGCAGGCAAAATCAGAAATTGAAGTTGCATGCTGCTTGTGGTTGTGGGCAGGACCATAGGTAACTAGACACCCTTTTCTGTACTCTCTGACACCTTCCTGTCTTCCTCTCCACCCAGAGGGCCAAGAGACCCAGAGATCCCTCTTCCTAGAGGTACAGTGATTACTAGCAGAGGTCTTCTGAAATTAGGCCAGGGGCAAGTGAAATCATACTATGGGCTGAAGCATAGCTGTCAACGTTTCCCATTTTTAAAGGGAAATTCCCTTATTCCAAAGAGGATTCCTCGCAAGAAAAGGGAAAAGTTGACAGCTATGGGTTGAAGGTTGCCAACCCCTATTAAGGACTCTGCTTGAATGAACTACAGTGGTGCCTCGCAAGGCGAAAAGAATCCGTTCTGTGATTCTCTTCGTCTAGCGGTTTTTTCGTCTTGCGAAGCAAGCCCATTGAAGGATTAGCGGATTAGCGCTATTAGCAGCTTATCTGCTGATCGGATCAGCTGATAAGCGGCTTAGCGGCTTAGAAAAAGGGGAGGAAAAGGGGAAAAAACCAGCAGGAACTCGCAAGACATTGTCGTCTTGTGAAGCAAGCCCATAGGAGATTCGTTTTGCGAAGCACCTCCAAAACGGAAAACTCTTTCGTCTAGCGAGTTTTCCGTCTTGCGAGGCATTCGTCTTACGGGGCACCACTGTATGGACAATTTGTATTTATTAAATTTATGTACCACCCTTCATCTGAGGATCACAGGGCCGTTTACAATATAAACACACAAAAATGCTTAACAAGCTACTTCTACCACTACGAAAAATAGTCTTACTTTGGAGTCTGATGCACTTCTGACCACCAGCTACAGTTAGTATAATTGACAAGTAGTAAGATTTGACACCACAGGAGGACTAAAGAAGGATGTGTAGGTATCATGGACTGAACGAGATCATTTAAGCTTTTAAGGGTGTAGAAATCACCATCTGACTCATCTCCTGTAAAGAGCTTAGTGGCTGCAGCTGTGATTCTTCTGAACATTCCTGAAACAGTGAAAACAGTTTTTTAAAACCCAAACATAATTAGAAATAGCACATTGTAACAGAGATCCATTTGACAACTCATGGTTTAGGCCACTAAAATATTTAATTCTTATCAATCTTAATTTTAAATATTTCTTAGTTAATGAAGTTTCTAAGTATCATGCTTCCAGGAAAAAAAAACTTTTAAAAGTACTCCTAGGATCTTTTTTTGACTGATTTTTAGCAGTGCATTTCACTGAAATTAGTCATACCCTATCCTGGCGAAATGCAAAGCTCTCCAAATATCAATGGGTATTTTCTTCAAAACATGATCAGTGGAAAACAATGAGGCCCAGATACAGATATAAGACTACCCTTTGTTAAGGGGCATGGCTGCATAATTGTGTGCCCCCCCAATCCTTCTGGCATAAACCTCTCCAAGGAGAACTCAGAGATTACCCTAAACCAGGGGTCTGCAACCTTTAAGACAAAAAGAGCCACTTGCACCCGTTTCCGACGAAAAAAAAACTGGGAGCCGCAAAACTCGTCATTGTAAAAATAACTTTTTTGTCACTTTTTTATTATTTCTTTGTTTGACTCCTCAGAATTACTCCTCCTCATAGAAATAAACGTTAAATTAACAAGTTACCTTTTTGTGTGTGTGTGTTCTTCACTCCCCTTCAAAACAGTGACCAGCGTACATGCCCCCTTTCAATGCAGTGACCAGCGTACATGCCCCTTACAATGTAGCGGGCGGGTGGGCGGGAAGGTGACGTCGGGACGGTGTGTGACTAACACACGCACTGCCCCCATGCGACGTCACAGCCAGTACAGCGCCCGCCACAGTGGGGAGTGTCGGGGCGCACAATGCGCCTCCTCCTCTCGCTAGTATCCGCCCCGGAGCCGCGACAAAGGTGTAAAAGAGCCACATGCGGCTCCGGAGCCGCGGGTTGCAGACCCCTGCCCTAAACTGAAACCTTCCTCAGCTGTGATACACACACTGCAGTTAGGCTTGAAAGAAGGCCCTTACTGGTACGAAAAGAAATCTGTTTTGAAGTCCAGCTGTGGGGCATGCACAACAGGGATGCTGTGTATCAGAGGGCCCATTGGGTGCACCAATCTATGGGTTGCAGAGTCCCCCCACCCCAACAGCACTAGTTCATTTCATAGAATAACAGAGTAAGAGTTGGGGGGGGGTCGTCTAGTCCAACTTCCTGAAATGCAGGAATCTTTTTCTCCAACGTGGGGCTTGAACTCAGGACCCTGAGATTAAGAGTCTCATGTTCTACCAACTAAGCTCTCTCTCTCTCTCAATTTTAAAGGTTTTGAACTCTAATTTTCTCAGGGGAACTACCTTAATCAAACAGTACCATTTAAAAAACAAGTTTTTTAATTCAGGTACAACGGAAACAGAACTGTTCAATGGGATTCATTCCAAAATACAGTGGTACCTCCAGTTGGGAACAGGATCCATTCCGGAGGTCCAGCTGGATCCCTGGGTTTTCGCAACCTGAGGATCACTGTTCTGCGCATGCGTGTGGTGGTAGACCGCTTCTGCGCATGGGGCAAAACCCGGTCAAATACTTCCGGGTTTGCCGCTTTTGCAACCTGAAGTTTACGTTACCTGAAGGTAACGTAACCCGAGGTGCTACTGTAAATCCAAAGTAAAGCCATTACAGTAGTACCTCTGGTTACGTATGCTTCAGGTTACAGACTCCGCTAACCCAGAAATAGTGCTTCAGGTTAAGAACTTTGCTTCAGGGTGAGAAGAGAAATCATGCTCTGGCGGCACAGCGGCAGCGGGAGGCCCCATTAGCTAAAATGGTGCTTCAGGTTAACAGTTTCAGGTTAAGTATAGACCTCCGGAACGAATTAAGTACTTAACCCAAGCTACCACTGTATTTTAATGGCTGACACAATAATGTAAGACAACACATTATCTGAAGAGCAATACCTGATTTGAAGGTGTGAATTAAGCACATAAGCAATGTGCCCAACTCTTGGCAATAGAATGTGTGCTGCTGTTCATTCATATCCACGTTCAAGTGTTTGGTGGTGATATCTTCCAGGAGGATCCCCACTAACTGCAACAAGAACCTAGGGAGAGGGAGTTTTACAAAGCATCATGTAATTCCCCAAGTAAAGAACAAAATAGGGTTAAGATCTATTTGTCAACACAGCCCTGGAGGGGGGAAAGAATCCCATAAGTGCACACACAAATGTATGGACACAATAAATAAATAACTTATATTTGCCCGTAGTAAGATTTCATTGTTGGGTTACTATAAAATTCTAGGATGTCTCAGGTCTCCTTTTCTAATAAATACACACTTTATCCCATTATGTATTATAAGGAAATTGTACAACAACAAAAAATGACTAACCTAGAAAATGTCTCTTCAGGCAGATATTTATCTTGCTCTTCCAGAGTTTGTTCGTGAGTTGAGGTAAGAATGGTTTCACCATTTCGTAGTCTGTTAATTGTTTTGCATGAGATTAAATATGGTGAGAAGGAGAGCTCTTGAATACGAGAAAGAACAATGTCTTCTGTCGACTGTGAAATCAAAACGCGAAGAATGGCAAGAATGCCAGATATCCATAATTGCACAGTGCTCACGGAGGCCTACCAATGAGAGAAAAACCCCAAAAGAAGGAAAGCGATGAAGGAAGACGACAACACCAGGGCCTGCCCAAACTGAACTGCCTCCCTTCCCCTCCAAGGGCCAACTTTACATTATTTTTATTTATTTTAGTATTTTTAAATTGTAAACTGCCTTGGCAGAAAGGTAGTATATAAATGCAATCAATCAACAAATTGTACGTAAAGTTGAAAATACTGATGGGGGCAGGAGTGTATGATTCCCCCTTCCATTTTTTTTTACCAGATTGCTTTAGCTTTCTGTGATTTTCCACTCACATCTTGCCAAGGAAAAAATGATGCTTACCAATGTACTGGGAGTCACAAACATGCTCCTTAAAAGCATGTCCACTGGTCGGAGGGCTGATGGTGCCAGTATTTCAAATAAAGTGTTCAATACCCCCAGAGCTTCGTGAGAATCTATGTGCATCTATTTAAAAAAACAAACATAAATCCCATTTTTGTCATCACCAACATTATTATGTTTAATTGTTTTTAATTATTGTTTTCTCCATTTTTAGCTTTTTCTAATAATAATAATGTCAAAAAATCTACAAAATCAGTTAAATAACAATAATAAAAATAATAAAAATAAATAAATGCTGAACTCATTATTAATTTCTGAGAGCAACCTAATCAGACAGAATTCTAATGCTTAGTCTTTCTAACACAAATCTCAGCATGGCATTAAAGCATACCATGAATGCACACTTTTTCACAAAGAAATATTAAGAGCTGGGAACATTTACCTGACTTTATGAAGTTATTGATTTACATTTGCCACATACAGGCAGCAACCATTTGGCAAACGTCCCAAGTGATGCACGACTGCTGACATGTGGGCCCCTTTTGGTGGAATGGGCTTATGCGGGACCGCTGACACAAACAATGACCCAGAACACAACCCCCGAGTAAAAGGGGAGTTCCCTGTATTTAAACATTTCACGCATTTGGAGTTTTGAAGCCTTGTGGGTTTCTTGTAAACGATATTCAGAGTAGACTCACTGAAATCAGTGAACTTAAAGAGTTAGACATTACACTGATTTCAGTGGGACTGCTCTCAGTTTGACTTAGTTGGATAACACCCCCTATATACCTAAAAGTCCTGCTCAAAACACGACAACAGGGGCTCCTACTTGAAAGTAAGGAAGATATATGTCTTGAAGTACAGACTCAGTGACAAGGCTAGAGCAGCCTCAAACCTCTGACTAGGTAATGGGAACTGGTGACCCTCACCAGGCTAGAAGCCGCCGTCAAAGTTCAAGGAGTTCAAGATCAAAGCAAGAAAGCTTTGCTCAATGAGTTCTCAAAGTCACCAGCAAAGCTTTTAAAGGCATGCCAGGGCAAGCTTATGCACAAGCCTCCCACGGCTTATTGGAATGCCAAACTTGCGGACATGCGCTGTGTTGGAGAGTGTGAGTCTGCTCCCACATGTGGAGCCACAGCTGCATCTTGAGCAACAAGCCTGCGCCCTCCCCATCTGACCCCAGGGGGACACCCATCACAGGAGGGATTGGGTGGCTGGAACTGCCACTTCCCCATCAAAAGCTGCCAGATTGCCAGCCCACAAATGGGCACAAGCCTGACATCAACAAAGACAATACGGTGGTGCCTAGCAAGACGAAAAGAATCCGTTCTGTGATTCTCTTTGTCTAGCGGTTTTTTCGTCTTGCGAAGCAAGCCCATTGACGGATTAGCGGATTAGCGCTATTAGCGGCTTTTAGCGGCTTATCTGCTGATCGGATCAGCTGATAAGCGGCTTAGTGGCTTAGAAAAGGGGGGGGGGGAGGAAAAAAACCAGCAGGAACTCGCAAGACATTGTCGTCTTGCGAAGCAAGCCCATAGGAAATTCGTTTTGCGAAGCACCTCCAAAACGGAAAACCCTTTCGTCTAGCGGGTTTTCCGTCTTGCGAGGCATTCGTCTTGCGGGGCACCACTGTACATAAAAACCAGCAGAGAGATATTTCATGATCCCAGGCTTATTTATTTATTTGAACTTAATCTATTAATTGACCTTGAGGTGGCTATCCTGGAACAAAGGAACTTCCAAAGGAGACTGCAGTAAAAACTGCTGGATTTTAATTCATCATAAGAAATTTGTTAGTCTTTAAGATGCTACAAGTTTGCCTGTTGTTTTAGTTGTAGCACACTTACCAAGCCTACTGGAAGTTGAAACACCACATATTGCAAACAAACAGTGGAACACATAAACATATATTAGTTTAGGTAACTGATAGTTTTAACCTGCTGTTTTGCCAACATTGGGAGAATGATGTCTGCTATCTGTCGGGATAATCTTTTCCATTTGTCTTCATTCTCTCTGTGACACTGCTGCAATACTAGGATGAACATCTCCAGCACCTGAAGATAAATAAAAATCTCAGAACATGCCACATTCCATTATATCATTAGAAAACTATTCCTTTCAGTTCTCTTTGCCTGCTTGTCTGACAGAAATGTTCTAGTATTTCCCATATTCTTTTCTCCCCAAAATGCAACATCAATTTCTTCAGGTCATTACACAGAGTGTTTCTGTGTCAGCCTCAGCCAACACATAGCAAAAAGAGAGAGAAATAGAAAGGGTGAACCCAACCCCTGGCTGCTTTTTTCATAGTGGTCCCCATGTTTCCTATAATGCATTGTAATGTATAAGGCAGCTCCCACTTGGGTGCACTCAAGACACACATGGTGCCAATCAATCAATAAACAAAAATACAAATAAGTAACAAAAATATAAACAAACCTAAAAATATAAACATATATAAACAAAAGTAAACAAATATATAAACAAATAAAGAAACAAAATATATAAAGAAACAAAATATAAAATAAATAAACAAAATTATAAACAAACAACAAAATAAAATACAAAACGAGCACTCCTCAAGCATTCAGTGACTGACTATAATTAATTAATGCTATTTTAATACTGATCCTCTTTCAGTAGTTTGCATTAAATATGAAATATTATTATATTTTATTCAAATTGTTTTTATTGATGTTATTGATTCTTAAGTTACCTTGAAACCCTTACGAGCAAGAGGCAGATAAAAGTATTTCAAACCAAGAATAAAAAATATAGAAATGTATTAGAATTTTTTCCCTACAGAAAAAACATACAAGGTGCTGGAAGACTGTCACAGAAGGGAACATAACATGGAATTCAAGACCTTCAAGCCAAACTATTCTAAACAAAAATGGACATACTAATTAGCCTACAAGCATGCCCACACAATTTACCTGATGGTACTGGATAAGCCTCAACAACATTGAGACGACCACTTCTTTTTGAGTCTCCAGTTCTTTCCCAGCATCAGCTTTGTTCGCTCCTCTTAATATAAACAGATCGTGAACAATGGGCTGCAGAGCAGGTATTGCTACAAAAAAGTTACAATATCAATTTTAAATTAAAATGTAACAGAACTAAAACATGTAAACTCTTAACTATAGACGTTCTGCTGTCAAACCTTAGGACTAATGTATCTTTAATGTGTGTGTTTTTTATGACACTTGTATTTTAAGGCAGGAGTAAGGAGAAGGATTCAGAAGCCAAGCCTTTTATCTCTGCTTAGTGCAAGAAACAAACGTTTACCGTTAAGATGATCTAGCTCTTGTAAATAAAGAATAACCACACACCCAGATGGCAAAGAACCTAGCTAACACAGTTAAAGTAACAAAAATATTCTTCCCAATAGAAGAGTATTTCTTGAATAGGTCAACAACTGGTAGTGAAAAGTTTCTTGCATAAAGTCCCTTATTAAAAGGAGGAAAAGGCAGGATGTAAAGAAAGCACATAAATTCTCCTGCAAATTTTTAAAATGATTGGAATAATTCTCAAATCCAGTGCCACAAAACCCTTACAACTTTTTAGCACTTGATATACAGAACATTAGTTTTGCAACTTTACTCTTTTTATTACCATGTGTAACAGCTTTCCTTCCACTGGCCATTATCCCATCACACAGCTGAATAATTTTAGGAATTCCAATTATCTGTTTGGAGTGGTAGCGCTCATAAGACAACAATACCAGGAAGAAAAAGATACTAGGAATAATTGCTTCTGATTCCCTAGGGAGAGAAAAAGGAAGAGAAATATTTTAAGAGACTTCTGAAACTTCCAGAAGAAGGAGAACCACTTAGTTTTGGCGGCTCAAACAGCTGAGAACTAGATTCAGCTAATGACAAAAGAATCTTAAGCCAAATAACTCTATAATTTAAATATTCCTAAATGCGGAGCAGTGAGAGAAGATCATCCCAGTGATCTAATTTCTTTCTTGGTTGTGGGAGGATGACATCCCATTTTAAAAAATGAAAAAGACAACCACTGTTTTTGTGTCCTTTTGATGCCATTTCCCTCTCCCACTGCATGATCTCAGCCAATTATGGATCATACATTGCGATGACATAATGATGCAGCATAACCAGATCTGATGACATGTCAGCACCACTGAAAGCAAATTAAGTGGTATTACCCTTACTTGGATGGGGAGGGGATCTGCGCCAATGCTCCCCATTTAGTGACACAACTGTTTTGGTGCAGAGGTCGGGGCAATAGTAATAATAATAATAATTTATTATTTATACCCCGCCAATCTGGCTGGGTTTCCCCAGCCACTCTGGGCGGCTTCCAACAGAACATTAAAATACAATAACCTATTAAACATTAAAAGCTTCCCTAAACAGGGCTGCCTTCAGGTGTCTTCTAACAGGGATGTTAATTCCCCATCTACCCTCAATTGCCACGAGGAAGCAATTTTTGGAAAAATGAAAATCATTTAAAAATTGGACCTGCATTCAAATTTTTATACATATAATTCCACAGGCCTGTATGAGACTTGATTTATACCTGAACTGTCCCACTTCAATGTATTCAAACTGCTTTAGCACAAATCCAATGAAAACCTGCAAACAAACAAAAAAATCTGTAATAATTTATGCCCCACCAAAAGTTTAACAAGTCAAAACACTTAATGTGCATTGGGATTAAACACCCGATCAGGCTTTTTAAAACAACCACTTGCTGTTCATATGACTCCACATACTGTACATATTATTGCACAAATGCAATTTACACGGGGCTCATTCCTAGCGCGCGCCCCCCCATCAGACTCGTGTGGCAGTGGTTGCACATTTTTTGGATGTGTGCAAAATGGTCACTGCCTGTATGCTAAAAAGAAAATGAACAATTCTTGTAGCGACCAATATTCCAGTTGCCAAATGTGTTTCTAAATTTACTATAAAGTTCCCTTTTCCTGCCAATGCCGTGGTCAGTTTCTCTGCACATCATCATGGTATGAAGACAGGGTCACTTCTGACACCACTTAGGGGAAGAAGCTTCCTGGTTTCCTAGTCCAGAATTGGGAATGAAACAGTTTCCTCCATTAGAAGTATACATGGCCAGGAGTGGGGGTGGGAAGGGAGAATGTAACCACAACCAATGAAAACCTGAGAAAACTAAGAACGAGCAATTGAAGTGGTAGGAACATGGCACCCCTATTTGACCCTGCCTACTCCTTCCACACATGTGTCTATGTTAACAGAGCAGCCAAAACACTTTTCGGGGAAGGAGACGGCCCTCTGGAGTAAGTAGGAAGGCAAATATTTCCCTCACTATTCCAGGAGTACACAGGCCATTTTCTACATCCTGCAGGATCCTGAATTCAATGAATATTGAGTAAAGGCTTCTACCATACAGTGGTGCCCCGCAAGACAAATGCCTCGCAAGATGAAAAACTCGCTAGACGAAAGGGTTTTCCATTTCTGCATTGCTTCGTTAGACGAAAAACATCGCAAGACGAAAAGACTCGCGGAACGAATTCTTTTCGTCTTGCGAGGCACCACTGTATTTAATATATACAGTATATCCAATAGCACAATCCGCAGCAATGCTTTATTTCAAAGGAGGTGAAGTGGCAGTCAGCCAAACCAAGAACGAGAGTAAATTATTAGGTTTCAGAAAATAAGGACATGATTTTTTTCTTTAACACAAATTACATCTTCTCCGCTGAAGTAATAAATCAAGCTTATTTGTCTATAATCATACATTATGTCAATATGAGTAAGAACACAAATGGCCACTCCTCTTTAATCAATTCCACATAACTGAAGGACTTACCTGATCGGAGTCTAGAAGACAATAGTTAACCCGTAGCTGAACCAGTTGTGCAAGAAGATCCAAAACTTGCCTCTGCAGCTGTACAGATGTTGTTGTGGTATACTGTTTTAATGCTTTGATGACAAGGGGCTCAAACAAACGAATGTGATTATGAATAATATTCTACGAAAAAGGGGAAATGCAGGAATTAAATTGGATTCCAGTGTGAAAATATTGCATTTAATTGTCAACCTAAAGTGACAAAAGGTTTCCTGTCATGATCACGGGCCCAGTTCCAATAATTCCAATAAATCTGTTTTGTGAAAAGCTGGCACAGGGTTTGGGATTGAAACATTTTAGAAACACTTAGGTCAAACTAGAATGGAAAATGTCAACCTCATTTCTTTATAGGCAAGTCTTCCATGATTTTTTAATAAAGCAGGGACTGCTGTGGTTTACAGGCTTGCAATGCAAAATATTTCCCCCTCAATTGAGCTCTAATAATGAAACTGAGCCCTGCTTGGTCTGGGGGTAGGGAGGTAAAGTATTCTGTGTCTGTGGCAAAGGAAACCGCAGAAAAAAAAGGTTTATCTCCTCTGATCTACATGCCTCTCTATCAGTGAATGGGGCAGACCTGCATTTAAAGAGAAAGGTCTGCTGCTGTCACAGAAAATTTCTGTCTTTATACTTGCATTTATGTAACTAATTCTGTTCCTTTCAGCTAAAACATGATAAAAATCCATGTAACAGTGACAAGAGAAAAAATCAATACCACAATGAATAAAATGCAACAAGCAACAGTTTTAGAAATTTATTTCTGCTCGTACCTTGTCAGCACGATTCTTCACTGCACTTGACATGCCAGCTTTTAGTTGGGTAGAAACTTTTTGCAATATATCAAACCACCTATAGAAAACAAATATTAATACTTATTATTATTGCACATTTATTTTAGAATATCTATATTGTTGCAAAGAGTAGTGGAAGCCACCCTGTGCTCTTTGGAGGAAGGTCAGTATATTATTATTAATATTAATAATAATAATAATAATAATAATAATAATAATAATAATAATACAGTGGTGCCTCGCAAGACGAAATTAATTCGTTCCGCAAGTTTTTTCTTCTTGCGAGTTTTTCATCTTGCGATGCACGGTTTCCCATAGGAATGCATTGAAAATCAATTAATGCGTTCCTAGGGAAACCGACTTCAGACCAGGTCCGGGGACAGTCTGTCCCCCGACCTCTTCTGAAGGCTGGGGGGGGGGGGGACAAGGGCTTTTCTTCCCACCCCCAGCATTTTAAAAAACCCCAGGACAGCGGAGGGCTTCTCCGCTGTCCGGGGCGATCTTAAAATGCTGGCGGGCGGCATTTTAAAATCGCCCCGGGACAGCGGAGGACTTCTCCGCTGTCCGGGGCGATTTAAAAGCCCCTGGGAAGGCAGGCAGGGGGGACAAAGACTTTTCCCCCCCGCCAGCCTTCAGAAGAGGTCCTGGACCTCTTCTGAAGGCTGGCGGGGGCGAAAGTCTTTGCTCCCCCCCGCCTGCCTTCAAAAGCTGTCCGGCCAAGGCTTCGCGGACCTCTCCGCCAGCAGCGGCAGCGCTGCCGCTGCTGGCGGAGAGTTGCCGGCATGCCGAAGCCTGCGCGCGCTGAGATCAGCGCGCCCAGGCTTCGCGGACCTCTCCGCCAGCAGCGGCAGCGCTGCCGCTGCTGGCGGAGAGTTGCCGGCATGCCGAAGCCTGCGCGCGCTGAGATCAGCTCGCCCAGGCTTCGCGGATCTCTCCTGCCTTCAAAAGCCGTCCGGGATAGCGGGAAGCGCTTCCCTGCTATCCCGGACTGCTTTTAAAATGCTGGCGCTGGGGAGCAAAGCCTTTCGGCCCCCGCCAGCCTTCCTGGACCTCTTCTGAAGGCCGGGGGGGGGGAAGGCTTTGCTCCCCACCGCTAGCATTTAAAAGAGGTCCCCGGAGATTTCCCTATGGGCTTTCGTCTTGCGAAGCAAGCCCATAGGGAAATTCGTTTTGCGAAGCGCCTCCAAAACGGAAAACCCTTTCGTCTAGCGGGTTTTCCGTCTTGCGAGGCGTTCGTCTTGCGGGGTACCACTGTAATAATAAACTGATCTAATTTCAAGAAGGCCTGTGGTTAGGCTGGAGTGGTTTATACTGCAACACAAGAGGAGCACCACAAGTGCAGTAAATACACAAATAATTTAACAGGTGACCTGCTTGGGCTCAGCTTCTGAAACCTTCCTCCTGCTCCTGGCCTTAAAATATCAGCTTTATATATGGGTATCATAAAAAAATGAATTTCTGTTTTCAGAGGGCTTCAGCTGATGTGGTCTAATTAGAACTTTATGAACCCATGGAAAGAAGAGTAGAGACTGCGTCCTCAGAAACTTGGCAGCGCAGCGCATGTGTGAGCTTCCTTGCATGCCCCCATGCTGGCTAATGTGAATGGCTTTAACTCCCTGGGCTGCAAGACTTCTGAACTTAAGATAGGCAAGCCCAAGAGGCCTGGTGGTTTAGGCCACAGTGCCACTGACGTCCCTTACATGGCAGTAAGTCTTACTTCTGAGTAGATAACTACAAGATTGTACTGTAACAGTCATCCTATTCACAATTATCTGGGAGTGAGCTCCACTGAACACAGGGGCACTTATCTTTTAGTACGCATGCATAGGACTGCAGTAAAATGTGTATTATATCCTGCTTCTCTTCGTCTATGCATTACAAGGAATATGTGTGTGTATGTGTGTGTGTGTGTGTGTGTAGACAGATAGATATACAGTCATACCTCGGGTTGAAGTAGCTTCGGGATGAATATTTTTGGGTTGCGCTCTGCTGTGACCCGGAAGTAACGGAGTACATTACTTCTGGGTTTCACCACTTGCGCATGCACAGACGCTCAAAATGACGCCACACGCATGCGCGGAAGTAGCGAAACGCGACCCGCACAGTCGCGTATTACGTTTACTTCAGGATGCGAACGGGGCTCTGGAACGGATCCCATTCGTATCCAGAGGTACCATTGTAATGTAAATAAAGGAATACTATTGAAATAAAAGGATAAAAGTTACTCGTACCCAGAAGTATCATGTTCTTGTTCAGCCTGCATCATATTCCTTAAGCTTGCGTCAGCAAGTGCCTGTGTAAAATGTGTGTAAGGAGCCATGAAGCAATAATGATAAAGACCGGGCCTCAAGTTTGAAGAGCCTAGGCGCTGGGCTTTGCCTTGGGATCTGCTAGGATTTGAAGACAAGCAATCGTATTGTGATGCCAAGTTGGTGCCAAACAATGTCTTTAGCAACTAGGGGGAAATGGGAAAAGAAGTCTGAAATTAGGCAAATTCAGACAAGGTTAAGAATGTTGAAAGAAAACATTTTTTTTTTCTTTTTACCTGTTGCACACATACAGTTGCCATCATTGGTTCTCTGTTGAAACAGGATTTCAGATAACCCAAAATTTCTTCAACATACTATAAACAGAGAAATTTCAAAAAGTTGCAGTTTAGCCAGACTTTATTTATAAAGATACTGCTACACACACACACACACACACATTTCACATGATGTGAGGAGCTTGTTATTGTCACATCAATTTTATTATATTGAACTATTAAATTAAGGAACAGAAGGGGAACAGAAAACAAAGAAGAAATATTGTTATCAATGATAATAGTGACATAGCTCCCAGAGCATTTTTTTACATGGGCTTTTATAAAGTAATTGTAATTCTGTAATGTTACCTCAGCAAGTAGATCAGTGAAAACACTTGTAAATAGTCCTTCAAAATTGTGTATTTTAAACATTTCATTGTGATGGCATATACTGAGTGAAGCATACCTAAAATCTAAGGATATCTGTAAGGACAGTGGTAGAATATCTGCTTTGCATATAGAAGGGGCCCTAGTCCATCCCCTGGCAGGGGATAGGAGAAACCCCTGTCTGAAATCCTGGAGAGCTACTAGTCACTGCAGGAAGACACTCGAACTCAGGACGCAAGGGAGAAACGTGCTAAGAGGAAGGCACGCTTGGCAAATCCACACCGTGATCAACTCCCGCCCGGAAACCAATGTCCCCAATGTGGAAGGACGTGTGGATCCAGAACTGGCCTCCACAATCACTTACGGACTCACTGTTAAAACCGTGTTTATGGAAGACAATCTTACTCGGCTACGAGGGATCGCCAAAGAAGAGATGGATCAATGGTGTGACTCGATATAAAGCAGGGAACCTTTTGGGCCAACAGGCCAGATTGTCATCTGTCCCCACCCCTGCAGGCCAGCTTACCTGTCCATTAGCCACCCAGCTATCTCACTCAGCTGTCAAAATCCCTTGCACAAAGCACAAAGCACTGAGTGCAGGGCTGGCAAAGGTGCTTTCTGCAGGGACTGACAGCATCATCAGGTTCCCAATGGGGAAATTCCAGTCTCACAGCCCATTCAGGACGGTTAAATGCAACATCCATCAGATGATGAGCGTTGACTTCAACTCTGCTTTCTGCGGGGTCTGGCTGTGCAATCGAGTTCCCCATCTGTGTCTCTACTTGCCCCACAACAGATACCACACACGGGCCAAATTGTGAGTCATGGCTAGTTAAATTTGGGCCCCAGGCCAGAGATTCTCTACTCCTGGTATAAAAGCAGCTTCCTTTGTTCCTATGATTCAGAAATGGAAAGCAGTGCTATTTTTCATTTGCACCGCTGCTCTAATAGCACCTCCTCCAACTGCTCTGGAGAATGCTAAGGAACCTCTCCAGAGTTTCAAGGGTGGCTTATCATGCAACACACAAGGGCTGTGCCTGGAAACAGGGGACACATTGATCCCCAAATAGAATAGGCAGATCCAACAACGAGCAAATCGTAGCTTTGTTTACATATACTTAAGTTCAACTGACATCATTGTGGTGTATGTGTGCACACAAACACACACCTGGATTCTGTCAAAAATCATGGCCCATTGAACTACTTGACAAGCTTTGCATGTACACTGAGACTTCTGACTCATTTCATTCTTATAAGAGTCTGATAGGCTGCTTGTTAAGCCACTTTTGGGGATTTGAAAGTAGAAAGAAATGTAAAAAAATATTGGCATGGACGGAAGGGGTTGAAGGGGTTCTCAGGATAGGAGTCCAAATCCTTAAAGCCCCAATAGGGGCAGGAATTATTTAACAAAATACACCATCACATCCAGTCTGAGGATAACTTGTAAAATGATTAAGACTTGTTTCTCTAGTTGATGTAGTGACACAGTCATTAAAAAGCATTACAAGTAATTATTAACCCACTTTTCCAACATCTTGAAGAGTGGCAAGCTCTAAAATCTGAGAGAGGACATCCAAAGCAGACCGCAGAAATCCACCAAACTTTTCGTTGCTGTTCTGGAGATCCAGTGTAACCTTATCCACCGATACAAAATAATAATGAAAATAAATTAAGACCATAATAACAATTTAGCGAGCTTGTAAAACTCTGCAACCAGTTATCTGATAATACACCCCATCAAACTACTTATCAACAGACTACTAATAGGCAGGTATAGGACTGCTATCAAAAACAGAAGCTACTACAAAAAAATTAAGGAACTGAAGCATTTCCAAGCAGAAAGAAGGAGGAGTGGGAAAACTTTATCTGCTTAATTTTGTTGTATTTGTCTATTTTAAAGAAATAGAAACAAAGCTAGAAAAGTAAGAAAGGTGACATCCACACGGATGGAGGAGCTTCAGAATCTGGAAAACCATGGTCCTGAAAGCTAAGCAGGAAAAGGTTTGGAAATAAGGCTGTGCTTCATTTAATTTTGTGGATTAAATTTAATATGCTTCATTTAGGTATTCTGTATGTTGTTTTTATGCAGCAAGTGGGCTTAAGAAATGAAACAAAAAATGCTTCTCTAATGCTTGCTGCTAAGCTATGACTTGGAACCCTAAGAAAATATAATTTACAATATGAATTAACTCAGTAACATCAGAGCATGCAGACACACTATGTTTGGAAGATAGATTTAAGTGCAGGAGGAGATAGTACCTTATAGTTAGCATGGGTAGCTTTCAAAACATCATACAGCTTGAGATATGAAGGGAGGTGATAGAAGTTACCCAGTGTGGACGATTTGCTTGTTGGAACAGGACCCGAAGCATCAGTTTGCCTGGGAGCTTGTTAATGAAAAAAATATATATTTCTATTAGTGATAAACTCTTAGAACTGACCTCCAGAGATGACGGCGATTCTCTGTGTAATCACTTTGTGGATTAAATATATGTGCACTTCAAATATCTAAAGGGCTGTCCCATGGAAGATGGAGCAAGCTGATTTCCTCCTGATCTGAAGAGCAGGACTGCAACAAATTACTTCAATTTGCAATAAAGGAGATTGTGACTGAACCTTCTGACAGTAAGAGCTGTTTGTGGAACAGACTCCCTCAGACAGTGGTGGACTCTGGAGGCTTCTAAGCAGAGGTTGGATGACCATCAGCCATGGATGCCTTAGTGGAGATTCCTGCATTGCAGGGGGTTGGACTAGATGACATTTGGGGTCTCTTCCAACTTCACAATTCTATGATTCTAAGTGGGACTTGCATGCTCTTCACAGGACTGTTTTGGGGGGGATTCCGTTCTTTAGTTCCCCCCTTAGTTGCACTTCTGCAAACCACAGGGTTCTTTCAAGTACAGATGGGGCCATTTGGGCTGTATTTGGCCCAGCCGTTGGAGAACTGAAATGATCATTACCCAACCCAGTTAACCCGTCCTTATCCCACAGAAATCTGAAACTGCTATGGGCATGTAGTATTATTATGAATCTGTGATCAATTTCATTTTGCCTTTTCCCTATGCTCCTGTTTTTAAAGTACAGTGGTGCCTCACAAGACAAAAATAATCCGTTCCGCGAGTCTCTTCGTCTAGCGGTTTTTTCGTCTTGTGAAGCAACCCTATTAGCGGCTTAGCGCTATTAGCGGTTTAGCGGATTAGCGCTATTAGCGGCTTAACGGCTAAAAGGCTATTAGCGGCGTAGAAAAAGGGGGGGGGAGCGAAAAAAAATCAGAACACTCGCAAGACGTTTTCGTCTTGCGAAGCAAGCCCATAGGGAAATTCGTCTTGCAAAGCAGCTCAAAAACGGAAAACCCTTTCGTCTAGCGGGTTTTCCGTCTTGCGAGTCATTCGTCTTGCGGAGCACCACTGTATTATTAATTAAATCTGCATACTGCCCTTCATCCAAAGAAAACCATGGCAGTTCACAACAGAAAAATAAAAATGAGAAAACAAAACACGTAATAAAATAAAAACAAAAAAATAACTCCCCTCTCACAGTAAGCATATTCTGTGCAAATACAGACATCAAGCAGGGAGAGGTCCAACATGGTGTGAGCAGGGGTCTGTTTGTGTAAGGGGCTTTTCCTTCCTCTCTTTTGCACTCTGCAGACCCTTCTACACTCACCAAATTTCCACAGGGGGTGGGGACTCCACAAGGCTGATCACTTACATCATAAGTTTTTTTAAAAAAAAGAAGCGATGGTTTAATGTGACTTGCAAACCTGGCCTTTATATTTAACCATCTTAGAGCTGCTATGAGAAACCTAATAAACGAGCCAGCCTCATGGGTACCCATTATTCTGACTATAAAACAATTACAAGATTAGAAAGAAACAGCTTTGCCAGAAAACTCAACAAAAAGATACACAGTTTCCAAATATTGTACTATATAAGCAGAAATAGGACAGTGCGGGGGGGGGGGGGAGGAGAAACTGAATTGGAAAATACAAAAATTTTAATTGGCTATTCTATGTGTAGCTTGACAGACTCATCCTACCTACCTGGGCTGTTTTCACTACTCTTTTTAGGGCTCATTGGTACAGATGTCTGTTCAACAACATCTTTCTCTTTTCCCTTGCGCCGAATTGGACTCAGAGAAGGAGGATTTGTTAGAGATGGTAAGGTTGCCTTTAAAAAAGTAGAAAAAAATCAACAATGTTCCCAAAGAGCGCCATGCACATTAACAAAATGCTGCAGAAAAAGAAGGAACATGCCAATCTGTAATCTTCTTAGCATTAACCATTTTAGCATATAAATGGCATAAACTGCAAATCATTACATTTCAGATAAGCGTTTAAAAAACTTTAGAGCCTAATTCTATCAAATTCTTTTATAAAGAACAGATGAAACTCTTTCTGCATCTAACTGAACTATTTCTTTTAATTATGAAAAAAACATAAATAGTAGTGTTTAACTGAGACAATAGTAGTGTAATACCTTTAACTAAGAGCAACTACAATGCCATAAACAGTGACATCTGCTTCTCTGATGGGACTTTTCCTTACTCTCTCCCCACTCCCAGCCCTCCAAATTTGGCTCTGGATGGCCGAGTGACAACACTGGAATTTATTTAATTGCAATACTTTGTGACATTTCAGTTATTCCTAATGAAATGGGGAAAGCATATACTACTATTGCTGCTTAAGTATTTGGCAATATCACTAAAAAAAGCCATACCTTTATTGTTGAACCAGGAACAACATCATCCATTACATGAGCACAAATATTAACGACCTTCAGTAAATGGGAAAAAATTTGCTCTACCAAAACGACAAGAGTTCTGTCTGCTAGAGCTGGCCAAGGCTCCTCCTGTTTAGCGCCACCAGCGTTAGCATCCTCTTCAGTAGTCCAGGGGGTTTTCAAAGATTTTGAAGCACTAGCTGAAATCGTAACAAGCAGCAAATTCCTTAAGTTAATTATATATTAAAGAAGTCTTGAATATGTATTAGGTAAATGTTCCTTACCAGAGTTCACTCTATGTATCTATAGTGGCACCTCTGGTTGCGAACGGGATCCGTTCCGGAGGTCTGTTCGCAACATGAGCAGAACGCAACCCACGTCTGCGGGTCGCGATTCACCACTTTTGCGCATGTGCGAGTGGCGAAACCCGGAAGCAACCCTATCCAGTGCTTCCGGGTCGCCGCAGGAAGCAACCTGAAAACACTCAACCTGAAGCAAACGTAACAAGAGGTATGACTGTATCTATTACCTATCATCACACATGGGCTGTGTGTGTGTGTGTGAGAGAGAGAGAGAGAGAGAGAGAGAGAGAGAGAGAGACAGAGACACATGGTTGATAAATGAGTAAGCCTTCCTCTTTTTAGGGGAAGGACTGTAGCTCAATGGTAGAACACGTGCCTTGCATGCAGAAAGTTCTACGTTCAGTCACCATATCTCCAGGTACAGCAGGGTACCTGGAGAGCTGCTGCCAGTCAGTGTAGACAATACTGAGTAAAATGGACCAATTGTCTGACTCAGTATAAGGCAGCTTCAAATCACAGATGAGTTAGATCTTATTATGTACCCCACTTGGCGTTTTAAGCAACAGCACACACAGGCTGGTGGGCACAAGAGGTGGGGTGGGAGCTAGGAACAAGGTATAAATAGTGCCATCTTCACATTTTAATATAGCTATTTTTCCCTACCAATGATCAATGAAATTAGGGCAGTGTCACCCAGGGCACCTTACTCCCCAAAGACCTACACTGAAGCATATGTTGTAAAACGCAGGATGTTATCTGAATGCTTTATTTATTGAATAAATAAAATTAAAATATATGTGTTAAAAAAACACTTTTAATTGTGCTTGGAAATGGACCTGTAACTAGTATAAAAAAGGACCCCTGACAGTTAAGTCCAGTTGCGAACGACTCTGGGGTTGCGGCGCTCATCTCGCTTTACTGGCTGAGGGAGCTGATGGTTGTCCACAGACAGTTTTTCCAGGTCATGTGGCCAGAATGACTAAGCCGCTTCTGGTGAAACCAGAGCAGCGCACGGAAACGGCGTTTACCTTCATGCCGGAGCGGTACCTATTTATCTACTTGTGCTTTGACATGCTTTCGAACTGCTGGGTTGGCAGGAGCAGGGACCGAGTAACGGGAGCTCACTGTTCTCGCTGTTCTTCACCCCACTGCGGGGATTCAAACCGCCGACCTTCTGATTGGCAAGCCCTAGGCTCAGTGGTTTAGACCAGTGTTTCCCAACCTTTTTTGGGCAAAGGCACACTTGTTTCATGAAAAAAATCTCGAGGCACACCACCATTACAGCCCCGTGACGTCAGCGCGCAGCGTCATGCCGGGAGGGACGCACGAAAGTGTAAGTTTCAAATTTTTTCCCTCCCGGAGGGGGGGGAGGGCGAGCGGAGGCAGCGGCGAGCCCCGTTCCTCCCCATCCGCCCCATTCCATGCAAGGAGCGCGAACAGGTGTGAACAGGTGTGAGAAGGGGGTCAAACCTGCGGGTCGGCGTCGGGGAACCTCCAAGCTTTGGGGGGGGGGAGGAGGCAGCAAAGCGAGGCAGGAAGGAGAGCGCGGCTTGGCTGGCAGCCTCTCCTCGCCGCCGCCCCGCCTCTCGCCGCCCGACTCGCCCGCCTCCCTCCGGGGACGGCGCCCCAATTGAAAATTTGACTTTTAAAAAAAAAAAAAATCTTTCAAATTTTTTAATTTTTCCCACGGCACACCAGGCAACATCTCGCGGCACACTAGTGTGCCGCGGAACAGTGGTTGAAAAACACTGGTTTAGACCACAGTGCCACCTGTGTAACTAGTATATTCACTGCAAAAAGTGAATGTTTTCTATATCTGGTCTCAGGTTATAATCACACTACTGTATTCTGCCAAACATTAGTTTCTGAACAGTCTTCAAGGCAGTTTCATACACGAAACATTGCAACAGCCCAAAGAAGATGCTACCAGTGCATGGAAAAGGAAAGAATGAGAAGAGAGAACCTGAGTGACAGCAGTAAGCTGTTGATTAAGATTAAATCATCATTGCTGAACTTGCTTCCTACCTGCAAGCAGATTTCCAGCCAGTATTAAAGCATCTTGGTGTGCAGAAAGATCTAGTGGGAACCAAGCGGATGAAAGCAGGGACAGAACCAAACCAGCCATTCCAATAGTGCTACTCTTTTGAGAGTCTTCGGTAGGAGAACCCAGCAGAGTAAAACTGGAAGTTGAATTAAGAACAGTCAGTTTCCACAAAAGGCAATATACACTATAATGCATAATAAAATATAATATACAAAAGTTAGCACAAAAATGCAAATAAAATGTTCCTGCCTCACATCCTGGAATTTTAGCAAAAGTTTCCATAGTGGTCTGTAGTGTTCCCTGGCCTGAAGCAATGCAACTACGGGTGCAACACAAGTGAGCTCGTGTAAAATTATGAAGTGAACCTTCTAGCAACCTTATTCTTTAGCATTTGGGGAACTGAACAAAGGCTAAAGATGGAAATACACATCTGCAACTAAGTCCAAGAAGTCCAATGGGGCCTGGTAGATAGCATGAAGTTCCAACCAGGTTATGCTCCTATCTCTGTGTAGTTCCTTAGGCCTTCATCTGGGGCTTCCAGGCAAGATCAACTACTTATTCTGAAAAGCTGGCATCAATCATTAAATAAACTATCTTCCAAGGTTCCCACAGCAGCTTGTTCCAGAGGGATCCAACACACACACACACACACACACACACACACGACTAGACTGTATCTGGAATTGCTATTCTAGTTTGCTGTCTGAGAGAGAGAGGCAAGAAGCAAACTCCCACTCCTTCATCAGCCTACCTGGGACTGACTACAATTTGACGCATCCACATAAGAGTGTGGACCTGAAAGAGGGGAGACAACCACAAAAGGAGGGAGGGAGAGAAGGAATGTGGCTGTCGATATATCTGTACACCAATCTAGAAGGCCCATTCATGGTGAATTATCAACATTCTTGTCTCTGATTGGCACAGGATACATCCTCACGATGTGAGGTGCTGAAGCTAAGGTGATCTTTGGGAAGATGTGAAAAATAGAAAGCATCTGTCTTAAACCGATGTGAGCACATTCTATAAAACCAAGGGAAATGTCTGAAGTGTGAAGGTCATCTGACAAAAATTTGTGAACAGGACAACTGAAGTTGTCCTCTTAAGTGTGCAGTAATCTGTAACAGGGTGGATGGATACTGAGCCTCATAGGTGAGAGCAATACATGCCTTTATCCTCCTAGCAACGGTGAAGGAAGAGCCCCCCCCTTGCCCAAGGTCACAAGGGGAAAGGAAATAAAAAAGGAGTAAATGAAAAGTAAGGACACAGTCCTACTCTGGTATTTTTTAAGGACCCTCTTACACTCTGGCCTCTGCCAGTCCTTTTACAAAAGGGTACTGAGTTTTGGGGCAAAAATCAAGCAATATCTCTTAAATTGTTGGATAATTCTTTATAACACTGTTATTAATTAGCCTAGAAACCAGTAGTAAAGCTTATCACTGAAGTTTTGTTGTTGACAACAAAGAAAAACAAAAGTATTTACTATCAAATATTGGTAGCTTAAAAGCAATCTTCACTCTTGGATATCTAAATTTTGACTTTGACACTTTAAAACATGGCACAGAAATTTAAGATGATGCAAACTTCTATTAGTGAAGTATTCATGGCAGAGAAAGGATCCACCATCAGCAAGTATAATCTCCATAAGGAAACAGGCACAGAGAAAGATATAGACTAGGGATAGGGAACTTGTTCCCCTCTGGGTATTGTTGGACTACAACTCCCATAGTGACTGGGGCAGATATGAGTTCGAGACCAACATCTGGAGGGAGGGACACAGGCTCCCCATTCTTTGCACAGACATCAGTTATCTACTAAGAATTTTTTAAAGATCCCAACAAAAAATTAAAATCAACATTTCTGATCCGCTCTCTCTAGCAGGTTTTCATGCCTTTGATGAGAGCAGTAAGGAACTAAGTATCACACAAAAAGTAAGCTGTATAAAATGTTAACTTCTGAAAAGAAAATTATTCCACCTTATAGTCTAATACCACATATTCCTCTTCACTGGAAAAAGTTCTTGTTTCTCACACCTTTATACTTATTAAGTTAAACCATCTTTTAAAATTATCTGACTTTCTAGACCTCGATATGACAGCCTATCACGCTAATTTTGAAATTTCATTTTCATTAGGGTTCAATGGCAAATAAGCTAATAAGGCCGTATGACGGTCCTCTGTTTTTGTAAACATGAACTCTAGAGGCTTGCGTAGAGGAGGAAGAAACATACCTGCAGTGCCATCCTCCGCTCCAGGTGCAGACTGGAAATGATGTGGACAGAAGACACAAAGCTTCACAACAACCAAACTAAAATACCAAAACAGAAAATACATTTTTATCAATAACATGGGGAAATATGAAGCATGACACAGCATTCCCACCCTTAGCCTCCATTATGGATGCTTGAAATATCAATGCTTTATACACAGAAGATGTAAAAATCATCTGAATATATTTAGAAACCCAGCTGGTAAACTTCCAGACAAACTCACTGTTAGAGATCTTGTTGATGATGTTGTCAAGGCATGGGAAACTGCAGAAATAACTCTAGAAAGGTTATTTTCCATTGTGACATCTGTTGGACTTGGTAGTATATTATATCCTCTGTATGTTCTAAAACAAAAGCAATAAAGAAATAGGCGTTACTTTTTCCTTTAAAAGTTGAATAGTACCTTGTTGAATGAGGGAGGAATCGAATATAATTTGTGATCTTCACCGTCCCATGTGAGATCTGCCTGATGTATATTCCCAGAGTTGTTGGATTTTAATGACTGATTTTTCTATACAGTATTTTTTAGCAGTTCTTGTTTGTATCTGCAAGCTGCCACGAATCCCGTTAGGGAAAAAGGTGGGGGTATAAATAAATAACATCTTGCTCTCTCACAGATCACACACACAAACCTATATACGCCCCACACCTCCCTCTTTCTCTGTTCAAGTGCATCTCTCTCAAACAGACACACACAGAGAGTCCTAGCATTCCCCTTGCCGCCAAAATATCCCAAAAATATTTTTATACCCACGGGCACCAGGTTGGCAATCCCTTTCTCAAATATACCACGGGCACCAGGTTGGCAATCCCTTTCTCAAATATACTCAAAGGGTAAAAATACAAACCAAAAATTAATACCAGCTAGGAAGCTTGCTCAATGAGAGAATGGTTAACCCAAGTCTTGGAAATTGCAGAAATTGATAAATTAATGGATATTGCATGTAGGAGAAATGGATTAACTGTTTTAGTTTTGTTAACAGCTAAACATGCATCTTTTATTTATTATTGAGATACACAGTGTAACATCATGGTAAAGGTAAAGGTAAAGGTAAAGGGACCCCTGACCATTAGGTCCAGTTGTGACCGACTCTGGGGTTGCAGTGCTCATCTCACTTTACTGGCCGAGGGAGCCGGCATACGGCTTCCGGGTCATGTGGCCAGCATGACTAAGCCGCTTCTGGCGAACCAGAGCAGTGCACAGAAACGCCATTTACCTTCCCGCCAGAGCGGTACCTATTTATCTACTTGCACTTTGACATGCTTTCCAACTGCTGGGTTGGCAGGAGCTGGGACTGAGCAACGGGAGCTCACCCCGTTGCGGGGATTCGAACCGCGACCTTCTGATTGGCAAGTCCTGGGCTCTGTGATTTAACCCACAGCGCCACCCACGTCCCAGTAACATCATGGTATCGGAATGTAATTTGTTTCTGTAATTTTATTTTGGAAATTAAAAGTTTAAAAACAACACACACAAAAACGCACACACACACAAAAACAACAACACCTTCAAGCCTTAAGATGCAGGGTAAAACAAGTCCTTATTCCTGCAAATTTACCATGAACAACCTGCTTGCATCAATGAGACACTATTGCACAAATATCCTCGATCAAAAGCAGGAGAAGCTGCTACTGAGGGAGAAGTGAAAACTGTTTTGAATGCTGGAAAGAAATGGGGTCCAGCTGGTTATGCAGGAATTTGACTCAACATAGTTTTCTTGCCAAGCAATGAGACGATAAAGCGTAACTCTACCTGGTGATAGTGCTTACTGCAAAATGAGAAGCAGGCTGAGTTTCATGCATTAGCAGCTTTAGATAGACGCTACTCTGGTCCCTTGCCACAGCTACTACTGGATCAGCTTGCCCTTGGTCACAGCTATAGAACAGCTTTGGAACCAGCCTGAAACAAAGAGAACAGAAGGCCTCAATGAGGGTGAACTATGGAAAAATAGCGAAATTTAGATTATATGCAAGCTTCCTCGTCTTTAAGACTGAAGTGTGATATTCATTTAAAGCAACAGGCAAACACTACCTGTAAGCCTGAATAGGCTGGCTAACATGAAGAATCTTAAACGCTTCAGATTTTACTCGACATTACAAAACTTATTATGGCCAACATTTTTAATTCATTAAGGTATTTGGGTTATATGGACAAATCATATTCAAACATCTACTAATAAATGCACTGACGGAACATACAATATATTTTATAGAAAAAGCTGCTTAGATTAGTAGATCTATTAGTAAACTTCCACATCTGAGCTCCAACACAATCTCTCTAGCACAGAGGCTCTTCCTAATAGCCATGGCACTATCATTTCCTAGAATGTGAAATCACCAAAGAAATGAGGTGGTGATATGGAGTCAGAGGCCACTGAAAGTGAGCCGCAATTGTGAAGCCTCAGGTAAGATCTTCCTCCATTTATCTTTAAATCTGATCAATAAACTGGCGAGTGGCAAAATGAGCTGCAGCGTGCAAAAAAATGAGCATGTTTAGCGACCCTGTAGGAGAGCAGTATACAGGGACGCTCTGCAAGAAAGTAAACTAAATAAACTAAAAACAAGAAGAACTAAGGTTGCTAAGGCAAACAAATGGGTGGGGAGGGACAAAATATTTTTTAGGAGTATATGTGTATATATATATATATATATATATATATATATATATATATATATATACACACACACACACACACACACACACACACACATATACACACACACACACACACACACACACACACACACACACACACACACATTTGTAAGACTCAAATACATGGGATAAGTTGCTAAAACTAAGGAAAACTAGGGGAAATAAAGCAACGATAAAATGAGATCAAAAACTGAAAATTTATCTGAAGAAGCAGGAGAGCCAGGAGAAACAACTTGCTGAGTCAGGCAGGAGAAAAAACTGAGGAGGAAGTGCCTGTCTCCCCCAAGTCCTTGCTCCTGCCTGAGGTCATGTGAGAGGAAATGCCCAAGTCACTGTTCCCAGCATCCCATGAAATAAACTGAGTGGTTTTCATGGGCTAATGGAGTTCAAATATGGTTCTACCCCCAAGTCAAAGAAATCCACTTTTCAGTCCTCACAAGGGACTTGCAGTCTCTCTTTCCAAGACAAGGACTGCCAAACTATGTCCTGCAGCATCAAAATTCAGGAAACAGTCTTGCAGTCTGCCAAACCCAACAGAATAGTGCTATGTATCAATACTCTCTACTCTGGCAATTCCTTTACTGCATGCAAGTATCACACATAACATGAATGCTAAATTAATCCCCAATGACGGCATCAGAAAATTGCAAACAATGTTTTTAAAAGGCATATTAAGCAAATTTATTGTAATTATTTAATTTAACCAATACCTTATTAAAGCTGCAGCAGCAACGTGCCTCACTCTAGGGTCTTCATCTCCAAGCAGAGAAATGACTACATCATTGAGCATGCGTTCCTGAAGTTTTAAAAGCTATAGGAATTGGACAACAAATACATGTACGTTACAACTATTAGCAACAGTTTATTAACTACAAATTCCACATTGAAAAAGGTAAGAAAATTGATGGTATGGTAACTAGAGATCACGATGTGTCAAACAATGAAGACACAAATTCTAATTTCATCTTCAAAGACATCTCATTCATAGATAACCTTTTACACGAAGAATACATTGGAAATCCTATTCAAAAATATAAGTGCCTCTTTTCAGCGCTGGCCCACCAATGAGGTGGGGTGAAGCACCTGCCTCAGGCAGTGGAAGAGCAAGTGGTGGAACCCCACCCCACTGCTGCAGTGACCCCCTCTAGCCAGCAAGATGGAGGCATTCTGGTGCATGGCACTGCCATTTGTCTTCCTTGCCCTGGGCCCGAGAAGATGAGTGGCAATGCCTTCCACAGTGCCCCATCTCTGGCAGAGTTCAGTGAGAAAAGAGGCATTCTGATAGCAGGGGAAGCACAAGGTGAGTCAGCAGCAGATCTCCGTTTCGCCTCAGGTGGTGAAACAGGACAGGCTGCCCCTGTCTCTTTTTCATATGCATTAAAATCCATCTGCTTCAACATGGAATTAAATAGCTACTTTCTGTTAAGTAAACTTGACAACCATAAAAGTGAAGAGTTTAATAGAACAATTACTCACTCCGGTATAATGATGTGCACCTCTGTGCAGGTGGTTAGCTCCTCCTTCCAAAAAACTGATTAGCCTTAAATGAAAGATAGGGAAATATAGTACAAGAGATTGTTAAAAGTTGAGCAAAGCAAAGCAAAGCAAAGCCTTAAGGAGTAACAACTATAACTTAATTTTTAAAAGAAAAAATGTAATTAAAGCTGGGAACAAAATTCTGAAATAATAACTTACCGAAAATCTATCTCAGCAAGGGTTTCCAGTAGCTCAGTCCTAACCAGCCAATAGGAACTATTCCTCAGTGTAAGGAGGTCAACCATTAATTTTAAACCTAATGCACTATAGTTGCTACTGCACAAACTCATGATGCAATGCTAAGGAGGAAAGCAAAAAATTAATTGTTTTAAATAGTATAATTAGTACATAGTAGTAGTACATAGCTTTTAAACTTTATAAAAGCTTATAATCTTAGTATTTGCATAGTATTTTTGAACTGGACAATCTGCCTATTATGATAAATCTATCAATACAGCAACATCTAAATAAATAAAAGTTAAGTATTTATTACATTGAATAGGAAAACAAAGAAAGCCTCCCACAGCAAAAAAATAATAAAAATCACTAGTGCACTAAAGCAATCATGCAGATGAGCCATCAGAATCTGAAGGACTGTTGCACAGAAGAGGGCAAAGACTTGTCTGCTGACCAAGAGGGCAGGATTAGATCTAAAGGTCTTAAATCAGACATAGGCAAACTCCAGCCCGCCAATGTTTGGGACTACAATTCCCATCATCCCTAGCTAACAGGATCAGTGGTCAGGGATTATGGAAATTGTAGTCCCAAACACCTGGAGGGCCAGAGTTTGCCTATGAATGTCTTAAATCAGTGTTTCCCAACCGATGTTCCGCGGCACACTACTGTGCCGTGAGACATTGGCTGGTGTGCCGTGGGAGGGAGGCGGGCGAGTCGGGCGGTGAGAGGCGGCGGCGGCGAGGATCCGCGTCGAGCCGGGGGCGGCTCCACGGTGGTGGTGCCGAGCGGCGGGGCAGCGTGTGCAAAAGGGAGGAGCGCGAGACAGCGGAGGAGGAGGAGGCGGGCATGTCCGGGCAGCAGCAGCAACAACAGCAGCAGCAACTCCCGGCGACGGCTCCTCAAGCCCCGCCGCCGCCCCCTCCTCAGCCCGCTATCGCCGCCACCACCACAACAGCCGCCGCCGCCTCAGTTGCCGCCGTCCCTCAGTCCCTCGCTCTGCTGCCTCCTCCCACCCCCAAAGCTTGGAGGTTCCCCGGCAAGGGGGAGGAAAAAACCGTCACTTTCGTGCGTCCCTCCCGGCGTGACGCTGCGCGCTGACGTCACGGGGCGGGGCTTTAATGTTGGTGTGCCGCGAGATTTTTTTGCAGTAAACAGGTGTGCCGTTGCCCAAAAAAGTTTGGGAAACACTGTCTTAAATTATAGGAAGGTTAAGTGTTGCTGACAATTAGAAGAAACATCTTGACAGTAAGAGCAGTAGGACAGCAGGGGGCCCGTTGACCCCGCAGGGACACACAACCAGGAAGCAAAGGTACACAAACAGAAGGCGTGGAGAAAAGAAGAAAAGCTCAAGCTCCTGGAATATTATATTGGAGGGGGATTGGGGGACGGGGAGTGGGGAGGAAAAGCAGGGAAAGGGCACTGCCTGGCTCTAGCAGTTTATCTGCTCTGCAACACCACAGGAGCACACCATAGGAGCCTTATACCATGTGAGACTATTTGACAATGGAATCCTGCGTCACCCCACAGAACCATGAGTTGATCAGCAGTCCAAGGTGCAAAAGGTCTATCAATTTGTGCTGCAGAAAGTGGTTGTGGAAAAAAGCATCTTTGTTTACTGCTGGCTGCTTCGTAACTGTATTTGTGAATCCCTGCCTCTGCAACAAGACCATAGAGATGTGCTCTTCTTTTCAAATCGTATATTTTTGAGAGATTTCTGCTTACCCGAACAGCTGTACAAGCCAGTTTGCATGTGACAGAGGACTCATCTTTCAGAGTCCTTTGCAATAAGGGTATACAGTCTACTATTGAAAAGCTGTTTCCTGGGAATAAGAAAAAACAAAGACAATGAATGAATGAAACTATTGAAAGCATTTTATGGTATAAATTCTGATTCTACAAATTAACCTGGTTATTACCTGTTGAAGCTCTTATGTTTGCTAGCCAATTTTCCACATCAAAGCGAGATTTACTGAGAATGGAATAAACGATTGTTCCACATAAAATGGCAGTTGCTCCTCTAATCTGGGGATCGCCATGATCAATATAATTCACAATATCCTTTATATACTGTTCTTCTAGAAAAATAAATTAGGTACAGATAATAAAGAACTCTGTCTTGGTTTATAGGCTTTCTGTTTCTTGCCATTTTCCACAGTGCTGAAATAAGCTTTTAGACTTTTCTAAAGGAAGGCTCAAATTATATATCAGATATAAAATCCATGAAAACAATAAATCAAAGGAATGGATAATAAAGACAAAGGAGAAAATGCTCTTTAGTATTAGACTTCCATTTTTTTGTTACAGGTAAATATGTCTGTAGTTGATTATATTTTTTAATTAACAGAATCAAAACTTAGATCTCCAGCTTTGAAATTCCACTGACTTTGGCAAAACGTCAAACACCTAGGATGTGTACAGTACTTCCAAACAATTTATAAAGTTGGAACTAAGCATGAAGCAACAATTCTCCAACATTATCTGGGAACAGCCAAAATTACGTGAAGGTAAGAAGAGAATTCCCATGTTGCCACCGCAAAAAGCATATCCCAGTTTCCTAACCTTTACTGGAAGTGCCAAGGGGCTGTCAAGATAGTCATTGTGATTTATAGCCAAACAGGAATTGCTGTTATTCCTCAAAGTATGACATAGTAATTCTTAGTTTACACATGAGGAAGGAATTATTTCAATATGTATTTCTGGGTGCTGAAGCAGAGTGGCTTCTTTAATTTCTTGATTTCATGTTTCTTTATTCATTCCTTCCCTGTCAGCAGGCAATGCCCCAACTATGGACAGATGACTGTTTCACTACAGACAAGATATCTGATAAATTTCAAAATAGTCAGAAATAAAAATGTTTTATTTTTTCACAAGAATACAAACAAGACAATATGAAATTCAACATACCACACTCTTCTTTGGTGGCTTCAAAAGGCATTTTATAGAGTTTGCTGAAGAAAGCTTCAGGATGGAGTGCGACAGCTGCTCCTACACAACTCACTGCTAAGGCTTTTACGCTGACTCTTACATCTTTATCAGGAACCAGTGCTAAAGAAAAGATAATTGTACCTGACTATACATTTAATGAAATAAAATTCATTTAATTGCATAACACAAAACACCCACACTTTCAGTTTGTAATAGTTTCACCTGGATATAGCAGTAACGAGAAGCCATTATACAAAGTATAGGAAGTAATATTTAAAATATTATGAAGTCAAGCTATGTAGTTAAATAGGGTAAAGTAACAAAAATGTAGACTGTCGGAATTGGAAATGGACAAAAAACACTAATTCCACTCCAGAAAATGTTGTCTTAAAAGAGAAAGGTTTTTAGGGCATTCTACTGCTATTTCCTGTATCCTGGAGGAATCTATCCAGTTCTTGATCACCTGGTGAACTGCAGCCCTCACCAGATCTTTCCTAAAACCTCTGTGTATCTGAATCAGTAAATGCCACATTCAATGGTCCTTAGTAATGGATACAGCTTATACAGTGGAACGTCTCCCTGTTTGTTGAACTAAATCCCACTGTGCCAGCTACAGCCTCTGGCAAAGTCTGTTGGACCCACAGCACACCTGTTATATTATAGCATAGCTTTAAGACATCAGCAGAAAGCCAGTATAGTGGTGCATGGCCTATTGAACCTGCCACAGATTTCTGTCTGCTCCCCAATTCACTAAACAACATTCCCAGTTGTAATATCAAAATCATGACCATATTCCAGCTGTGGCAGAATTTTGCACCAACCATAGCTGAAACAATTTTTTAATGCAAAGGTTATTGGTGTTTCAGTTCCCCATAATTTAGAAGGAAAAGGAAAACACCAGCAAAGGCTCAGAGCCTGGGGAGTGGTGGTGGGAAAACAATGAGAGGCTACAGGGAGAAGAGGGAGAAGATATGGAGGAGGTGGGGTCAGAAAGAAGTCCAGAATCAGAGGCAGAAGCTGAAGGAGTGGAGGAGGGAGACTAAGAAGAAGAGATGAATCAGAGTTGTGAAGAGTCACGGGTGCCTCTCCCTCTTGCTGAAACAATCTCCTCTTCCTCCTTATCTCCCAGAACCAGAAAGGGGATGAAAAGAGTGGAGGAGTGATTGACTGTGTGTTGACACAGTCTCTGGTTGCTCAGAAAAAACCCTAGAGAGGAGGCGACTTAGGCAGCAGTGGGGAGGCAGGGACCTTCAGTCTCAGCAACTGCTTCATGAGGGCCAGACCCTCCAGGAAAGAGTGGGTGAGCTCATTAAGTCTGACACTCCACCAAGTCTGTGCAGGCTGTGTTTTAGCTAATAAAGTGTTAACACCAACTTGCACGGCTCCTGACAATAAACTAGGAATTATACATATCAGCAGTGAGAAAGCTTTAAATCATTCTAAATCACACTCCTGTTTTATATATTTATAATTAATAAAAGGGAACCAAAGTCTCTCAAACTGTTCTTGACTTTGCCTTCTTTCATATGGCTTCAGCGAGTTGGAATCATAGCAACAAACCATGCTTTATGAAGCCTAAATTATGTTTTCAAACAAATCATTCATTTCAGTTCTTTGCTAATCAGAATTTTAGCCAATCAGGTATTAACCATATTAAGTGAGAGAAGCAGGAAGAGGTGGTTTCTAGTGGTATTTATACTACTTACCACCTTTCTCCCCTGTAAGAAGAAAAGAGGCAGCCAGGAGACGGACACAGTGAACTAGCGGAGCAGCATCTCCATCCGTATAACAACCAATATCGCCTTTAATTCTGGAGAGCTGTTAAAAACAAACAAATTATATATTGGTAATAAAGATATAGGTTCTTTGTAACAAAGGTAACAAATATAATGGCCCTTCGCTCTTTGCTCTATCCTGTTACTGCAACACTATCTGGAGTTAAGCTACGGTTTGGCTTAGCATTATTACAAAACTGGGCTTGCAGTTTGTCTTGCTTCAGACAAACTATGAGCTATAGCAAAGGTTTTTTCTTGGCTTACTGCTTGTGCACTTGCCCAGAGGAGATGAACGATGAGCTCAGGTACAAAAGCAGCACTAAACCAAACCAGGGCTTAGCTCTGAGAAGTATTATATGGACAGGCCCTAAGAAAGATCATATTCTCCTGCCATTCACCTTTGCTGACATATTCCATTATAAACGGCTTTCAGATACACTTAACCCTTGAATGTGAACAACCGTCTTACCTTATTTTCATAATCATTGGGGTCCAGTTCTTCTTTTGATGTAAATTTGTCCATACTGCTGTTGGAAGGCTGTCTGCTATGACCCATGGTCTTTAATAAATGGGGTTGCTGAAGGGCTTAAAAAAAGAAAGCAATGAAAGTGATGGTTGACTTACACCTCAAACAATAAATATGAATATGTAGGATCTATGATTAGAAGTATAAAAAAAATGCCCTAAGAGAGCTTCATTCTAAATGTGACAGTTCAGTAAATATTTTCTCACAGACTTCCTCCTTATAATGAACATACCAACACAAGAATTTCTGAAAGCCTCAGCTGACTCATCCTGGAGGACATTTGCAGTTTCATCTTCCTCATCTTGCAGCTGTCCAATCTGCATTCCAGAATACTGGCTTTCAGTTCCCTCAAGAATCTAAAATGTAAAAGTGTAAAAACAGTTTAACAGTGCAGTTAATCCCAACTTAGAAATCTGTCTGTCACACATATTCTTTTATAGTTCCATACCACCTCACAAAATCCTCAGGCTGTCATTTCTAGCTATAGCCCTGGAAATGTTCCCCTTGAAGCTTGAAGATGGTCCAGAATGTGATGACCAGGCAGTTAAGCGGGATAGCTAGATGGAATCATGTGACACTGATCTTCAAAGTTATGCAAAGTTAAGCCCCAAATCAAGATGTAGGTACTGACAAAACAAAGCTCTGAACAGTTTAGGATCCAAGTACTTAAAGGACTGCCACTCCCAATATCTATTGGTCCATGTTCTGAGACTAGCCCTCTTTCCCATAACAACAAAAAATTAAAGCAGCACTTGGATCCTAGATCTAGGGCATGCCTGGGTATGTTAACAGAAGACACACATTTAACCCAGTTTGTGCGCAAAGGGATTTTAAGTGCACACATATATCCCCAGTCCTGAAAAGCAGCCACAAATACTTTCTACTGAGGCAATCAGGCTGAAAAAGGTTGTCCCTGTCTGCTTTAATTTAAACGGGTGGCAGAATCAAAAAGAAGGGGCTTCTCCTGTCCTTTCCCCTCCCCATCACTGCCAGAATACCTTGTAGGGCGATAATATTCTTTGTTGTTGTTGCTGCTGCTGCTGCTGTTATTGTTGTTGTTTAGTCGATGAGCGGGGTCACGGAGAGTTGGACATGACTAATTGACTAAACAACAACAACAATATTCTTAGTTCTGCAAGGTATAAGATGTATAGTTAGTCTGCTCAGTGTTTGGAACTAGACTGACTCACTGCCCAATTTGGTTGTCTAGAAGGGTTATACAGTGGTGCCTCGCAAGACGAAAAGAATCCGTTCTGTGATTCTCTTCGTCTAGCGGTTTTTTCCTCTTGCGAAGCAAGCCCATTGACGGATTAGCAGATTAGCGCTATTAGCGGCTTATCTGCTGATCGGATCAGCTGATAAGCGGCTTAGCGGCTTAGAAAAAGGGGGGGAGGGGAAAAAACCAGCAGGAACTCGCAAGACATTGTCGTCTTGCGAAGCAAGCCCATAGGAAATTCGTTTTGCGAAGCACCTCCAAAACGGAAAACTCTTTCATCTAGCGAGTTTTCCGTCTTGCAGGGCATTCGTCTTGCGGAGCACCACTGTAATGTAAAAATAAAGCAGCATCGGAAATGCTAAAATGACATCAAACCACCTCATGTTTAAAGAAACAGCAACCTTTAAAGTGCTACTGGATAAGAGGCAGGAATGTCTAAACCTTTACTTTTTGCCAAAAAACTAAGGGATGCAATGCATCAGACTTCCCAGTAACCACTTGGAATCCCACTGAGCACTCACCATTTCAGAACTGTCAGAGGGGGTGATGGCTGAATCAGGGCCTTCTGTAGTTGTCTGAGAGCTGTCACTAATGGGAGAGGAGGCCCGAGTGCCATCATTCAAGTCTACCAGAAGGTCTGACTGGACAGCACTGATTTGGCTGGAGCTTCCGCTAAGAACGTCCTCATCAGCATCTCCTTTGTTAGCTGAAGTCAAATCACAACTTGTCAGATCTGACTCTGTCTGCAGTGTGTGCTGAGAACGTGGTTGCTCAGTTATGATGTCATAGCTTGAGGAATCAGCTCCTGAACTTGCAGGCGCAGCTGTCGACAAAGCTGATGAAGCAGCTACTTCACTAGTTAAGTCACTCTTCATAGTAGCTAAAAAAAAGGTAAGAGAAACCCACAAAGATCCAGGAACCCATTAAAAAGGTAAGAGAAACCCATAAAGATCTAGGAACACCTAAAGCACCTACAAAATAAAATAAGTAAGCTAAATGTCTTAACAGTCGCTTGCCAATATGCATATATCCCTATCTAATTTTTATATTCTGCTTTTCTTTAGTCATGGAACCTAGGTCAGTATATTAGTGGGTTCCAGGTGGTCACCCAATCTAAGCATTGAGTAGTGGCTTGGCTTCAGCCTTTATATAATATATTGACATATTTCACAATTGTCTTGCTCCGCATAATATCATACTAGAAATCACCCAAGATATTAACATAAACAAAATACTGTTCTCTGGAACTCATGGAGTTTTCCAACTAAAAGGCTATAGCCTTATGACCACAGGGACATTCACACACATCACAGAAGCACAGATGTCTTTTCCTGTCTGATCTTCAACAGCAAAATTTCTATAAGTTTTTAGGTTAATTCATTTAAAACATTTTATCACTACGTGCAGCCTTCTAGCTATAGGGCAATGTTTTCATGACTGACAAAAAAAGTATAATGGGTGGAGTTGAACAGATTACAGAGATGTTAAAAACAAACATGAGAAGAAGAAGATCTACCTGCGAAACCAGCGCTGCTGCCTTCAGGTCTTGTTTCAGTGTCATCTTCCAAACCTTCTTCTCCTAGAAGTACTTTAGCTGATAACCAAGGCAATAATTTGTTTAGATTTTTTGCTTCTTGTAAAACTCTGCACACAACAATTCAATTATCTGCTTGCGAAGTATTTACTGTAATAGTATTTGTAATGTAATGTTTAAAATAGATGTACTGTGAGGAACTAAAACAACATTAATAGAAAGAAAATACAATAACTAGCACCCCAAAAGATACTTAGAAATGGACCAGAAATGGATAGTGAGATAGTGGATAGTTCATATATTTAAAATATAAAGAGAACGAAAATATAGAGAAACAATGGTAGCATTTAAATAGCTGCTTTTTTTTAGTTCCTGTATAAAAATCTAGATCAGTGTCCCAGTCCAGAGAACTGCAAGCACTTCCTTTTGCCCTTCCAAACAGATGTTGTCTAGAGATGCCTGGACTGGAGGAAGCGGCAGGCAGAAACTCTGACATGTCAGCAGTGGGCAGGCATCATTTGTGTTTCTATGGGTAAGGAAAAGCATCATGTTCACTTTGAAGAATAAAGTGGTTGGAATGCCGCATGTATTGCCAATAATATGAAGAATCCACACCAACAATAGGTATCTGCCTATTTAAAGGCAATGTGAGACTTACTAAAGGGCAATATATTTTTGTCTTCTGAGGAATTATCTCTGCCCAGAGAATCATTATTTATTAGACCTTCAAAGGTTCCACCAAAGGCTGCTTTTCTAATTTAAAAGGTAAGTCTGAAACACAGGTACAGTGATGCCTCGCAAGATGAAATTACCGTATTTTTCACTCTATAACACGCACCCGACCATAACACGCACATAGTTTTTAGAGGAGGAAAATCCGTAGGCATGCCACCCGTAGGCATTCCCTCCATAACACGCACAGACATTTCCCCTTACTTTTTAGGAGGAAAAAAGTGAGTGTTATGGTGCAAAAAATACGGTAATTCGTTCCGCAAGTTTTTTCTTCTTGCGAGTTTTTCGTCTTGCGAAGCACGGTTTCCCATAGGAATGCATTGAAAATCAATCAATGCGTTCCTATGGAGACTGTCCGGGGACAGAGGGGAAGCGCCGCGCGCCTTCCCCTCTGTCCCCGGACCTGTTTTAAAGCAAGGGAAGGGGCAGCAGGGAGAATCGCTTCTCCCCGTTGCTGCCCCTTGGTTCAAAAGGGGTCCGGGGAGAGAGGGGAAGGTGTGGGCGCTTTCTCCTCTGTCCCCTCTTTTGAAGCAAGGGGCGGAGGGGAGAAGATCGCTTCTACCCGTTGCCGCCCCTTGGTTCAAAAGGGGTCTGGGAGATTGCGGGGCTGTCCCCGGAGATTGCGGGGCTGGCAACGGGGAGAAGCGATCTTCTCCCCGCCGCCCCTTGCTTCAAAAGAGGTCCGGGGTGCGGGGGCAAGCTTCGTTTTTCGAAGCAAGCCCATAGGGAAATTTGCCTTGCGAAGCAACTCAAAAACGAAATAACCTTTCGTCTTGCGAGTTTTTCGTCTCGCGAGGCGTTCGTCTTGCGGGGCACCACTGTATGTGGAATTTCCTCCATGCAACTGAGCAGGCTGAAAACTCTGTTCTTGCTTCACCAAACCAGTACCAGCTTTCATGCGACTGCAGCCCATTTCATTAGCCCCGTCACTTTGGGAAATGAAGGTGGCCAATGCAGCTGGAGCCGGTTTGTGTGGTGTTCCCCTGCAGCACAGAACACCAGTAACATACCGTATTTTTCGCTCTATAAGACGCACATTTCCCCCTCCAAAATTAAGGAGAAATGTGTGTGCGTCTTATGGAGCAAATGCAGGCTCCTTGGCTTCAGCGATAGCAATGCGAAGCCTCTGAAGTGCAGTGGGAGCGCTCCCGCCGCGCTCTGGAGACTTCGTGTTGCTTTCGCTGAAGCCTGGAGAGCGAGAGGGGTCGGTGCACACCAACCCCTCTCGCTCTCCAGGCTTCAAGGATAGCTGCCTGAAGGCTCCAGAGCGCAGCGGGAGTTTCTGCTGCGCTCCAGAGGCTTCGGGTTCCTTTCGCTGAAGGGTAGGTGCCCCTTCAGCTAAGCGGGAGGAGAAATGGAAGGGGCTCCGTTTCTCCTGCCGCTTCCCTGAAGGGGCGCTGCGCAGAGAGGGGGAGATTTTTTTTTTTTCTTGTTCTCCCCCTCTAAAACAAGGTGCGTCCTATGGTCGGGTGCGTCCTATAGAGCGAAAAATATGGTGCTTTTTTTTAAAGGGAAGCAAATGGCCGTTTTCCCCACAACACTACCTGGTAAGGTGGGAGGAAGAAGAGTAAAGCAATCAGGGTGGCAGAGAAATAGAGAGAAAGAGGCATGGGAGACGAGATAGAACTCTATGAAACCCCAAAGGCCAAGAGCCAAGAAGAATTCCTTCATCTGGAAGGTTCCTTCTGGAACCTAGCCTACAGGAGGAACGAAGTCAATGCAAAGAACATTAGAGGAGACTGCAGGATCAGGCCAAAGGCCCATCTAGTCCAGCATCCTGTTCTAGCCAACTAGATGCCTATGGAAACCCAAGAGCTGGATCTGAGCACAACAGCACTCTCCCCACTTCTGAGTCCCAGTAACTGGCATTCAGAGGCATACTGCCTCCAGCAGCAGATAGACCCATCACAGGCAGGTAGCTCCTGAGTCAGCTCAAGTCACAACTGCTATTGGAAGCCACTTTTCAGGATGCAGACTGCAGTGTAATCAATATACAGTATTCCAGATTTATTTTACTTTTCCATCCATCTAAGGAGGCACAAAAACTCTAAATCAATGCCTGGATGTAACAATGGATTGGATTTAGCTTAACAAAACCAGACATAAGGTTGGCGAGTAGGACAGCAAATCCAGGATTAGATGTTTAGCCTCTTCTGAAGAAAATAGTGCTCCTCTTGAAGGAGCAGGTTTAAACTGAAGTGCTGCTGGATCTGGTTTTGCTCCTAGGTAATCAGATTACAGACCTGGCCAGGAGTGCAACTGCAGTGCTTTAGCTAGTGTGCCAGCTACTAACTTTCCTGGTAAAGGTAGACCCAGCCATTATCACATGTGACTCTGTCTAGGCTCAACCTAGACTACTGCAGTATGCTGTAATGTAAAGGACCCCTGAACAGTTAAGTCCAGTGAAAGGTGACTATGGGGTGTGGCGCTCATCTCGCTTTTCAGGTCGAGGGAGTTGGCGTTTGTCCACGGGTCTTGTGGCTAGCATGATTAAACCGCTTCTGGTGCAATGGGACACCGTGACGGAAGTCAGAGCACACAGAAACACTGTTTACCTTTCTGGCGCAGCGGTACCTATTTTTCTACTTGCACTGGCATGCTTTTGAACTGTTGGCAGAAGCTGGGACAGAGCAATGGGAGCTCACCCCGTTGTGCGGATTCGAACCGCCGACTTTCCAATTGGCAAGCCCAAGAGGCTCAGTGGTTTAGACCACAGCGCCACCTGTGTCCCTTTATGCTGTAATGTAAGCCTCTATGGCTTAGCAAGTTTTTGCATAACTTTTTTTTAAACAAATGCCTTCAGCCATCAGTGGTTCTGGCAGAAATCCAGGATTGTAAATAATGTCCTCTGCTGCAGAACAGATGTTACTGGCATAACATGGGATTGAGCTAATACAGATTCCTACAGAATACTGACACCATTTCATATACTGAAGTGTTTCTAATGGACAAGATTAAGATCCAGCTGATGGACACAAAGAGCATGAAGAGCAGGTGTGGGGGACTTCAGGCCCACAAGCCATTCCTCTCTGTGTGGCCCTCAAAACTCTTCCCAGGTCATACCCTTCACGGGCCCTGCTTCAGGGCAAAGGCCCTGTGTTCTTCAAGGCCCTTGTCCTTGAATTCTAATCACTCTTGCTGGACTGGGTGGAAGACGGAGAGGAATGACTGTAGAAGCTAGCCTACTGTACAAAGGTAAAATGTGCATTAATTTCTTCACCTACTTTTATCTGTGGCTCCACCCCACTGGAATGTGGCTTTTAGAAAGCCGGCCAAAAAGGAATGCATCCCTCAGGATGGAAAATGCTACCAAGTCCCAATATAAACCAACACAATATACTACTGAAACACTAATGCAAGTTATAATATGCAGCAAGCAGTGCTTCTCCAATTGACCTAGGGGGGAAATGTTGCTGGCCGTAATAACAGAACTGGGCATAGTTTAGTGCTTTGTGGACAAGCATGAGTGAACTGCCAGGCTAAGGCACAACCTCCCTCTCTTCTTCTTCAGCCACAGGAGCTTTGTGGAATCTACGCTTGGCATTACGTAAAAACTTAGAATTTAAACAAACTGGCTTTATAAACACATGGTTTGAAGGTGGTTTATTTTGAAGCTGGTCAGAGTTGGTTTTAAGCAAGGACTCCTGGTTGGTATGCAATGCTAACTAATCTCAGTAGTACCTCCCTCCCAGATGCATGCAATTAGGAGAAGAGGGACCTGGGCAGGGCAGAGAGCATGTGAGTCTAGCAGCTCAATTGGGCTCCATGCAGCATTAAACCATGTCAAGATCTAAAAAAGAGAAGTAATCAATTCACATAAACTTGTCTCATTTCAATCCAGATAAGCTAATCTAAAGGTAAAACTGCAGGTCTAAAGTTAAAATTCTAATTTGGGTTGGATTCATAGAACTCTGCTTATGTGATGTGGCTTTCATAGCTCCACCATTCCAAACCCACTGTAGTCTTTTGCACACACACACCCAGAAGTCTCTCTTGAAGGTCAAAATACTTTTTGGGTGGTATGTGATGGGGCACCAGAGGCTACAGTGGGGTGGGGAAATTATGAGACCACAGCAGGACTGCCTTGTGCAATCAGAAGTACTTTGTCACTCATTCAAGTCATTCCTAGATCCAAGCCATCATTATATAGACTGTGATAGCAAAGAACACATATTATATATGAAGAGGCATTTAATATGTGCAATACATAAGCATGCATTACACAAATACCATAGAAGTTGAAAACATAATGAACAAAGCAAATTTAAAAGTAGGTTATAAAAAAACGTTTTGACTTTTATTCAAAGCAAGCTATGGTAGTCAAAAGAAACAGTCATAGACAAATCAAGCATTTAGCCAAAGCCATATGCAATTTTGAGAATAGCAAAAAGCAAGGAATGGCTATAAGAAATAAAAAAAAAGTTTTCCATATTTTTTAAATACCAACTGTATATGCCAAAAGAAAGAAAATGATAATAATGTGTTGAATTCTCTTAGTGACAGGTGTGTAATTAAAGAAGAGCCAAACAAGATATGTTAATGGAAACCAATATTTACCAAGTCAAAGAAATGAAAAGGGTAGAAAATGTAAAGTCAGAGACTGTGATTTCATATATAATCACCTTTTTGTTTTCTGGGGAAAACAGGGCTGCATGAAGACCCCCCTCCAGCTGCAAAATTACAGAAAGTAACAAATCAAAGCATAGATAAGAGTGATTATCAAGAAGGAATTTCAATAGCCTCTGAGAAATGAGGTATCAGAAGATTTGTTGTTAGCCACCATTAAAAATAATGCTATAAAGTATTTCCTTCTTCTAACAATCAGCAGCAAACTTTACTACTGGATATTGGTTAAGTTTCTCATAAAGTGTGAACAAATAAGGGTCGTCTTTAAATGTTACAATCAGAAATGAACATTTTTATAAAATCTAAGCAATGAAAGGAGAAATAAAGGCCAAGAAAACTGGAACTCATCATTTATTCCAACTGAATGTAGCTTCAGTACAAGGATTGGCTACAAACACTTAACAAAAAGAGACTTCTACGGCAACTTGAAGGGCAATAGGTTTATAATGCCATACAGTGGTGCCCCGCAAGACGAATGCCTCGCAGGACGGAAAACTCGCTAGACGAAAGAGTTTTCCGTTTTGGAGGTGCTTCGCAAAACGAATTTCCTATGGGCTTGCTTCGCAAGACGACAATGTCTTGCGAGTTCCTGCTGGTTTTTTTTCCTCCCCCCCCCCTTTTTCTAAGCCGCTAAGCCGCTTATCAGCTGATCCGATCAGCAGATAAGCCGCTAAAAGCCGCTAATAACGCTAATCCGCTAATCCTTCAATGGGCTTGCTTCGCAAGATGAAAAAACCACTAGACGAAGAGAATCACAGAACGGATTATTTTCATCTTGCGAGGCACCACTGTCACTTCTAGTAGTCTCTAAGGTACCACAGGAATCTTTGTAGAGTAACTAACATTGTTCTCTGGAATTCCACACTTAAAGGCGTCCAGAAAGGAACACAGGACACTTACCATGAAGATTCCTTCTGGCATGGTGTGATGGAGACATCCAGCAATGTGGGTTGTCTCCTCCTACTGCCCAGGAAAAGGCAGAGAGAATGTTACCTAGAACTTTTGCTTTTAGGTCTTGCCTGACTCTTCCCCAGTTCAGTCCCATGGCCAACTGTGAGACAGAGCAAAACTGAGGAGACATAAGAGCCAACAACAAAAAAGGCCAGGCAACAAGGGGGAGTAAAAGGAAGGAAAGACTGGACTCCCGTTAGGCAAGAGGGAGACCCAACATTAGCTGCAAAAAGCTGGGGTGAGGGGCTTAGCCTTTTGACTGCCTGATGCTGGTATCAGCTAATGCTTAGCCCATAGTGCAGCTTGGAGGCCTCTAGAAGGAATCCTCGTATTAAGTGTCCAGTGTTCCTTTCTAGGTTTAGTGTGCAGGAGGCATCCAGTAACGCAGGCTATGTAAAAGCTAACCTGCAAATGGATTAGAAGGGCCAATTCTAGGAAACAGTGAATATGCTGTACAACACTCCTTCCAAAGGCTTCATCATCTAAAGTGAATGTTTCAGTCATTCGTATCTGATGAATGTGGAAGGTGACTCACATGTTGTCAGGGACTGACTAGATGAGAAAGAGTGGTGGGAGCCGGCTGCCCAAGAGCCCCCAGGGAGGACACAGAAGAAAACGAGTTAGATCCCGGATCATGGTGATGGGACACTGAAGAGCAGTCTGCAGAAGGGATGAACTGGGACAGACTTCCTCAAAGATGTTTTTGGCCTACAACTCCCATGATCCCTAGCTAGCAGGATCAGTAGTCAGGGATGATGGGAATTGTAGTCTCAAAACATCTGGAGGGCAGAGGCTTTGCGGAAGCCTGAGCTGGGAGGTGCTAGAAGCAGGGAGTTTGAGCAATCAAAGGGGATCAGGAGAAGGAGGCACTTCCAGGACAGGATTAGAGGCTGAGAGTCACAGTATGAGTGCAGACTCAGATAGTCAGAGGTTGCCCTTGCTACACAGCAGCAGGACAGTCCCAGTCCTTCATTTGCTTGGGAAGGATCCAGAGTGAGAGGCTAGAGAGGGAAGGGAAGGGCCAGTGGTCAGTTTCAGCAAGCTCTCAGCTGGATTAAGATGAACCAGAGGACTATGTTGATATTTTCTGATAATAAAAAGCTAATCACATTCTGTGCCTTCCGTGTGTCCCTGCCCTGTGGTCAACCTGGGCTCACTTGACAGCTCCTTGGCACATGTGGTGGCTCAGCAGATCTCACTGAGAGGCATGGTAGTGAAGATTAGTAGTGTATGCCATGACATTCTGAGGTTTATGAAGGAGTTGTGTTTCAAAGTTCATGGTGAAATATGCATTAAGGCTTTGACTGAACTTTTTATCCCAAAGAGGTTGAAGGAAAAGGGACAAACAAAATATCAGCCTGCCTAAAGTGTTTTGTGTGGTTGATATAGGGTTGAAGAACCCAGGTCTTGCCCAGCTTGGGGGAGGTGTTTGGGGACAGAAGTAAAAAGCTTGAGTCCTGCGGGAAATGGAATTAACATTTAGTATGCAAGCTGGATCAGTGTGCAAAATGGCTCTCTTTGCGGAAAAGACAAAGGTGTTGTTTTATGAAGAAAGCTTCCAGCTCTGAAATCATTTAAGCGAGTTAGTGGCTAATAGGAAGGCCACCACTAAGGACAGCAATCTAAGGAGTTCTCCTGTATATGGTTGGATCAGGGCTTTTGAGGACAACATGCAGGTTGCAATGGGGAACACACACATCATGGGAGGGCGAAGTAGCAATGCATGTTCTAAAAACACTTCAAGCAAGGGTATGTTATAACTGTTTTACGTTCCTTTTGGAAAGAACAAGAGATACTGTTGAGAGCTGCACACACAGGGTCTTCAGTTTGAGACCAGTATTGAATCCCTGAAGGAGCTGCAGCAGCTTATGCCCACTGTCTTGTACTTAAGGTCCTTGCAGATTGCCCCATCTGAAGCTTCCTAGGTGAAACATGGTGTCCACTACCACAGATGGTTAGCCAAGCTCTAGGAGGACATGCCTTTCAGATGCCAGGTGGCTAACAGGAGCCACCTCTGGTGTGGATAGATAATGGATCCACGAGAAAGTAGGTATCCCAGTGTAGGGGGGAACCAGTGAATGGTCTGGAGGATTTCTGAGAACCACAACCTCCTCCGCTACTAGAAGGAGTGTGGCTTTCTCTACTTAAGACAGGCCTCTGAAGGGGAGGGCAGTGGCTGTGAAGGTGTTGATCAGTCCCTTTTGCCTAGAAGATCTGAGAGTGTCCATGGCCTCTGCTCTTGATAGCGTTTGGTGAAGAAGAAGAGCGACTTATGTTTGCTGGAGATGAAAACAGGTCTACTAAAGAGCCAAAGCATTCTTGGCAACAGATCTAGTGCTGCTCTCCATTCCCCTGGTTCTAATCTTTTGTGAGTGAGGAAGTCCGCAGTGGTATTGTGGGTCCCTTTGATGTGCTGTGTGAAGACTGTTATGAGTTTATTATCCACCCAGATGTGGGATGAACAGTTGCCCCCTTGTCAATTGAAACAGGCTTTGGTACACATACTGTCTGTTCTTGCCAGCATACAATTTTGCTGAATTAGGGGCAGAAAGGACAACAAGACAAGGCTGATTGCCTGGAATGCCAGCCAACTGAGACGTTGTCTAGAAACGACCAGGTCTTGTGCACTGCCTGTGCCAAGTAATGGGCCCCCAAGCCTAAAGTTCTGCATCCCTAGCTACTGTCACCTATCAAGTAAGAGATATCTGCTTGTGACACTGGTGCACAATGTCTAAATGCTAAGAGAAGAGAAGCCTTTGCAGAGGTCTGCATAGAGGTGAGCCTTGGGGAGCCATCCTAATCAAGATAACTATCAGGAACAGTGTGTTTCCGGGGCCCCTTCCAACTCTACAATTCTATGATTCTATGTGCATAGAAGGGAAACTAATTACGTTAGGAGGCAAAATCAAGATTCCAGTGGTGAAGCCAAATTGATCTCCTGCCCATAGTATTGGCTGAAAATTAAATACAGGCAACTCCCAATTTACATGGGGGTTAGGTTCCAAGGCACCACATGTTTAAGTGAAATTGTGTATATTTGAAACACCATCGAAAAAGTCTGCAAACACCCTGTTCCGTCCCCTTTTGTGACGTTTTGGGTAACTTCTGGGTTTGGCGCAATGCGAACAGTTGTGGTCACACACATATCAGACACGTCTAAAACAGTTGCTGCCTGTAGTTGCTGCCTCCACAACAAAGAAAGGTGACTTATATTAGCAGCAATTTATTAGTTGGTTGACAGAGAAATCTTCAAGCAACTTACTGATTTTAAAAGCATAAAGGATGGCATTAAATGCATTATAATAAAAGCCATATAAAAGTCTATAAAACAACTGAACAAAACAGCAAAACTGCATTGTCAACAGACAGCAAAATCATCACCATAATCTGCACCAAATGGCACCAAAGGATGCCAGGCAAACCTCACTGGTGCCAAGGCAGACCTCACTGGTGCCAAGTGTCATTCTGGCCTTTCCCCCCTGGACTCTGACCAGAAACAAAGTCTGAGAAGCACTAACTGGTTTTTGTGTTTTTAGGAGAGTGATCTTTGCTGGCAGGCTGAAGAGAGATAATGAAGTTAATGTCATGCTGCACTTCCATTCGGTGATTACAGCTGAACCCAGAAAAAAATTCCTCCTTGGAAATTGCTCTGTTATGACACTAAAGGAATGGATCTAATAAGTAAGGCATCAGATAAGGTGCTGGGCATGCATACAGTCTCCCTTCACATCAACTGTGCTGGAGAGAATAGTTTTGCCCTGAATTCTCCATGGTTGCTGCCTTACTGGGAAGCCTTGGTAACAGCAGTTGCGGGCATGGATGTGTTGCAGCTGGCAAAGGAGAGAGATCTCTGCCCGCTCCACTCAGGCATGGCTCAAAGAGCCATGGAGACTTGCATTAGGTCTGAAGCTTTTAGTGACAGAAACATGTCGCTGGCCTATTTTAAAATCCAGATTTGGCAGTTTGCCTTCCAGAAGGAGCCAAGAGCAGAGGAGAAGAAAGCAGGCAAAGAATAAAACTGTTTTACTTTTAAAGAGGTAAATGGAGGGAGAAAAGACAAGAAAAGAGGTTTCAGCAATATGGATGTCTAGAAGAAAACAATGGAGGAGGAGTACGTGGCAGAGGCCATAGGTACTAAAGCCAAGGGACTCTGTTCCTGGGCAAGGTGGGGAACAAACCGTGGAAGCACCTATCAGACAGGACCTAATGGCAGAAGTTCTAGGTCACACGTCCCCTGCCTTTTCCCAGGAAGTAGGAAGAGGCAACCCATACCACTGGATGCCTTCTTCACCCCAAACTCAGAATGATAGTTTAGATCTTCTGAGTAAAATTACTTGGTATTCTTAAGGCACCTTTACTGAAAGATTTTTTAAACATGCTTTAAAATTCTGTCATTGTAAAAACCAGAAATTTTAACTGAAGATGTATACGATGACTTATCACACAATTGCTTTTTGGGGAAAAAATATGTATCTTACCTATAAATTCTACTATGCTGTTACTGCGGTTTCTGCTGGTAGTCTCATCTTTGGATGCATTGACTTGCGCAATGGCACCAGCAGTAGTGAGGGCGAGGAGGAGAGGAGGAGGGGGTGTTCTAAGAAGCTGCTGTAATAGTTCCAAAGAGCCAGTCACAACATTGTGGTCCCGGTGCTGCGTATAATGCAGTGTCAATTCATAAACCTAGAGGACATGGAGATCAGGGTTCAAACATTTCTGTGAATGTTCCTGAAAGCCTCTTTCTATAAAATGTGCTTTCCACGACATTTTTGCGCCCCAACACCTTGTGCTTCTCTGATGCCACTTCCAAGGGCAAACTCAACTTTCAACAACAGCTACTGAAACCATGTGGGGTGCTGCAAAAGGTGAAGCTGGAATTGGCCAATTCATGGTCAGGCAATTTAAGTTAAGAACACTAAGCGAGTGTTGATTTGCTATTCCATTTTTTTCTGTATTTTTTCTAAATTAAAGGTGTGGCTTCACTCAGATTACAATATACAAAACTACAACTTGAAAAAGACCGTTTGGTATTTACCTGCAAGAGTGAAGTTTTTTCTTGCAATTTTGCCTATAATCACTAGGGGGGCTGAATACCCACCCTTGCCATCAGCTTCTATGTACACCTGGGGAACTTGATCCACGACTTCATATTTACTCCTGGATACATAAAGTTATGCTAACAACTAATACAGGTAAACAATTCAGATTATTTGAAATATTTAGGATAAATCTGAAAATAGTCATTTGCTTGTTGCAAGTAGAATGACACAGACCAAGAACCATCTGCTTGTGCAACTGGGCTTCTCCTTCATCTGCAGCCTCCCACCATCTGCAAAATCTGCTCTAGAGAGTTGGTGGACCATCTGGAGCAAATTTGGGGGGCATGTTCTGGGGCAGAGAAACAATAGGTTTTATTGCATAAGCAAATTTCTGTTGCACAAGGGGGCAGTGATCATTGCATGCTATACCATGACCAAATCATTGGCTGCCCATTACATAAATGAAAGAGAATGAAAAATTTCCTCATCCAAGACCATGATATTTAAAGAAAGCAAAAGCAGTAGATTTCAGAACCACTGTAAAAGTTAAAGTGTTCTGTAAAATATGCCAAAGACTATGACAACTGAACAGCTGCCATTTTATTCCTACCTGTATAAGTTGATCTAAGGAAGGAGAGATCTCCATTTCTTTCCGTATCACACCAAAACTACCTTTAAGACTTGTATCTTTCACCTGCTGCTGCAGTAAAGGTATTAGATACCTTAAAGTGAGCAATACGCCAAGAATTAAGACACTGGGATATTCATTTTCCATGGGAAATAATAAACCTGCAAAGATAACCATCACAGTTTAAAAATTGAGACATTTCCCACAACAGTCAAGCAGGTGCCTGGGGAAAGCCAGAAGGAAGAGCAAAAGGCCTCTTCCATTGTTGTTCCCCACTGACACCCCCATTCATGTTTCCCCTGATCCCGGAAGTGGTATATGAGCTATCTATCATTACCATAGCCTTATTCCTCATTAATTTGTACAATCCTGCTTTTAAATTCCATAGTTTAACAATGTGCTGACCCTGGATTCTAGTACAACTGCAGTGTGTGACGAAACTGGACTACGGAAATCAGATTTATGCCTACACTTCTGTGCATGCTAAATTAGCCCTCACTGCTTCTCAAGCACCCTCTTGACAAAGTATGCTACCCCATCAGGCACGAGATGCACCAAAGCCTGGTAACATCTGAACTAGCCCATGGTTGCAAAGAATACCGTTTCCCCCAAAATAGGACAGTGTCTTTATTAATTTTTGCTCCCAAAAAGTGCTAGGTCTTATTTTCAGGGGATGTAATATTTTTCCATGAAGAAAAATACGGTACACATTTATTGTCTAATTGTGAGTCAGCCAGACTCCATCAGGGCAGAGTGAGCAGCAGTTACAGTTTCCCCATTACATTTTCCCAGGTTATCGTGGCAGCTGCGCAGGCTCTCTGATTTAAAGAGACCTCACACTGCCTGACCAGCTCCAGCTGCGCTGCGGCTAATCAGTGAGCTGCGTGGCAGCGCCCGCCGCTACGGTCCAGAGGAGTCAGACACCTTACGGTAGCTTCGGGGGCCATATATTCCGGGGGGGAGGGGGCTTATGTTTGGCGGAGGCCTTATTATCGGGGAGATCTTATTTTCAGAGGGACGCCTTATATTACAGCGAGAGGCAAAACTGGAAGTAGGTCTTATTTTCGGGGGTTGTCTTACTTTTGGGGAAAGGCAGTAGCTTGTATCTTCGGGTACTGCAGTTTCCATACTTGCCAGTTGAGAATGCATCAGGATTAATGAATGACCTACCACCACTGTCAGAGGCAGTATATCTCTAAATAACATTTGCACAAATGGGGAAAGTCCTGTAGTACACACGTCCTACTTCCCAAAGGTATCTAGCTGGCGAGACCAGTCTTTGGCCTGATCCAACAGGCCTCTTCTTATTGCTCAAAGACAAACCTTACTGAATGATTCATAAAATATGGTCTTTTCAAGACATGTTATTTATTAGTAAAGATGACTCCCTTCACTGGAGATTTCTAAGCAGAGGTTGGATGGCTGTCTGCCACTGATGCTTTAGTTGAGATTCCTGCAGGGGGCTAGACTAAATGACCCTCATGGTCCCTTCCAATTCTACAATTCTATGATTCTATGCATCTTTATTTAGTTAAAATACTTTGCCTTCATTTGTCTTCCCTGGAGTTGCTCAGTTAGAAGCGAAGTCAAGCCATGGCTTGGTGCTACATGAACAAACCTGTTTTTTCTTCTCCAGCTTCCAATTTTGTTGCAAGCAATGGAATTGCTTTCATTTTATATCAGTTTTTACCCAGATGGCCAGTTCAGATTTCCATATATCCACAAAATTAGAAGTAAAAAAGAAGGGGGAAGCGCAAACCTTGGCTGCCATTGTGTCTGAATCAGCTCATCATATGGGAGAAACAGTACAATAATACCCCATTACATTTCCCCAGTTTTTATTAAAGCCTAAAATATTGTTGCCCTTCTTACCTAGTAATACATTCAGTAGCCAAGTATAAAAATACTGTGTTCTTCGTGAATGCTGGCAGATGCTCACTGCTGATGCAGCTGCTGTTCGACGAATAGTAGGAGAACTGGATTTAAGGTTAGCTACAAACGCCTTCAATAAAACCTAAAACGAATAAAGCTTTTATCAATGTTTCAATGACACCAACATTTACTAGGTTCTTTACGACCAACTAAACATGAGATTGACCTACACTTTTAAACTAGATTGTGCATAATAAAGAAAAAACTCTCAGTGAAGAAACAATGATATTGATCTACCATACACACTGAAAATAAGCTAAATTTATCCTAAATTGCAATCACAGCACTTAAGGAAATCACATCTCTATAGCACCAAATGTCCTCCCATCTATTCATCAGTGCACTTCTAGCAGCACTGCAAAAGTATCCTGCCAAAGGGTAATAGCATGTACCAATTTCCTCATGGTTCTGCACAGGAGCATTGGGTCAGTGCTAACTGCACTACAAATGCCTCCAGCAAATGAAATTACTGATTATTTTATACATTAAAGAGGAAAAAATGAAAAATATAGAGCTTCCTTCTGAGCATACCAGAGAAAGAAAACCCCTAAAAACAGGGGAGCAAGTATCAGTGCTTCAATTTGACAAGTCATAACTTGCTGCCAGTCCCCTCCAGGTGGCCTCAGTGCTTTATCAGAGGCATACTAGAAGGGTCTAGTGATTTAACTTCAGCTTAAACCTTACTCTGTGGTTTAGTTTACATGCAGATATTGCATTACAGAGTTTGATAAGGAAGCCTGCAAAATATTCTTGCACCACAGAACTGGAAGTAGGGTCTACCAGCTTGCATGAGTATGTTGGGGGGGGTGGGAAGACTGAATGGCTGTGTGTGTACATGCATGAAAGAGAAATATACCATGTTCATTCAGTGTCTGCATTTGCCTGCAATTCTAAATTAAAATTTAGTGTTACAAGAAAAACCTGTGGTTCTTCCTACCTGTAGCTTGCTCTGATGTTCAAACCTCAACAAATTGCAATTAGTTGCAACTGTAGTTGGTGGAATCAAGTCAACTTGAAACCATCTTTTATCAAGCTAGATTGTTTTTACTAGCTATAGTTAAGGATTATCCACACTTTAAGGTTCAGACACAAATGCTAAACTGTGGCTAGTCTTAAACAGAAGTGGAAGCCTCTGGTCTTCTCCTCACACGTATGCTAGAGGAGGAGAAGGGAGTATGTGAGCTTGCAAGCTCAAGGCCTCATGAATAACAGTAAGCCATGGTTTAGTATTTCATATGAACCAGCCAGTTAAGCCATGCCATGTACATGAAATAAAACTTAAATCCTGTCAGTTGAGGATTTCTAGATGTTTCCACAGAATATTCATTTTAAACTACTTAGATTCCAGAACTTTTATTCCAGAACTAAACCCCATTTAGGATTAGGAAATTGCTATTAATCCTTTGCAAACTAACAATTTTGCCTATTTCTAAACAGTGAATTTACAAGCGGGCAAAATCTTGTTTCATTTACTACAGCAAACATTTTAGATGATTATACCTTAATTTCATTGTCATTTGCAAAATTTCCAAAAGCTGCCATGATTTTTGGTATTGCTGCAGCCAGCGTTTCTTGTACTGATTCTTCAGAGCGCTTGCTTACTCGTGTTAAGCAGGGCAAAAGGTTTACTAAGTATGGTCTGTAATGAAAAAAAAGAGATATAAGTATTCTTCAGTGGTTTGGAACATAATATTCAAAGCTTTGATGCACTTGAGAGGTTTGCATGATGTGTCACAATCCTATTTTTCTCCTTAAACAGAAAAAAATATTAGAATTATGACGAGTGTACCTTCTCTTCAGAGCTAAAGAGCACACCAGACTTCATTTTTTAAAAAGCAAAAAAACTGCAACAGGGGCTAACCAGATGAAAAGCAAAAAATGAATTTCACCCCAGCAACACTGTAACTGGGGTTACACTCCACTGGGGTGGGGGTGGTATGACCCGAATATAGGAAGCTACCAAAGAAGAAGAACAAAGGATACAAAAAGAGACCCTTCCTTGCAGAACCAACCAATGGGTGAGGCATAATACCCTTCTTACCCCTTAAGGAAAAGAACCCATGATAAATCCAACATTCCATTTTCCTTCAGAGGACAATATCCTAAACAGGGATGTAAAAAAAGCAATGGCTCTCTTCCCAAATGGCCCTGCCACCTGCTGAAAAGGACCACACAATTCACCAAAGAACACATGCCCAAAAGCTGAACCTTCTGAAACATAGCTATTCAGTTAGTAACACCAAGTAAGGGTTGACAGAGACACCAACATGACATCTGTACTTGGGTCTACCAATGATGCCGAACTGCAAGACCTGCTCGGGAGCAAGTACTTCAGCATAGGCTGCTGCTGTGCTTAGCCAGTAAGTAAAATAAATACAGTAAGTGTAGAAAAACCACTGTGTGCTCTGCTGGATGGCCTGTACTAGATGGTGGGAGTAAAAACTCTCTTGGTTCTGCTGGAGCTTTTCAGAGCACTTGAAACCATGTACCAGGGCATCCTTCTGGGCTTAGGAAGCACTGTGTTAAGAGTGACTGTGATCCTTCCTAGACAGAGAGTCCCAGAAAGCAGTACTGAGTGACTTCTGTTCCATCGACAGCTTTTTGGGGTACAACTTCAATTTCTGTAGAAAGCCTCTGAGAGAAACCATCTGGAAACCTGTGGAGCAATGTCACTGACATGCAGATGCTAGCGCTTTTCAATCTAAGAACCGCAGGGAGGCTGTGGAACTCTTTAACATGTACCCAGATGCAGTACTGGGATGCATAAAGAAGAACAAGATGAACGTTAATCTAGGTAAAATAGAGATTTTGTGGACTGGGAAGTCAATTGATCTGGATGTATTAAACTGTCCCTGGATGGGGTTGCACTCCCCCTTCAAAGACCAGATATGAAGCTGAAGGTGCTGCTGGGTTTGTTACCTTCCTGGGTTTATCTCTGCCTGGTGGGGCACAGATAGAGTCTGTGGCCTGGAGTGCCTTCTTCCAGCTCAGGCTTGTATGTCAGCTGTACCCCTATCTGGAGCAGCCAGAGATGGCCCAAACACTTATTACAGTGGTGCCTCGTAAGACGAAAAGAATCCGTTCTGTGATTCTCTTCGTCTAGCGGTTTTTTCGTCTTGCGAAGCAAGCCCATTGACGGATTAGCGGATTAGCGCTATTAGTGGCTTTTAGCGGATTATCTGCTGATCGGATCAGCTGATAAGTGGATTAGCGGCTTAGAAAAAGGGGGGGGGGAAACCAGCAGGAACTCGCAAGACATTGTCGTCTTGCAAAGCAAGCCCATAGGAAATTCATTTTGCGAAGCACCTCCAAAACGGAAAACTCTTTCGTCTAGCGAGTTTTCCGTCTTGCGAGGCATTCGTCTTGCGGGGCACCACTGCACTTCCAATCTGTTCTAGAAAAGCAACCTCACCTGCATTTCAGGGGTCGAACAAGATGTGCAAGTTCAGCAAACCTCCAAAGAGCAGCACGTAGACTTCGAGAAGCACCATTCTATCCAGAAATAATTGAGAATATATCAGTCACACGGATTTCAGTCTTGATTTTACAAAGAAAGTATGAAAAGGTATGTGTATGGACAGTCTAGTCTAGACAAAAGGTAAATCCAGAGCAGAAACTCAGAGGAGTTTTTAAAGGCACACAATTAATAGCCTTTAACTAGAATGTTAGTAGGGCTGCGGGTGGCACTGCGGTCTAAACCACTGAAGCTTTGGGGCTTGCCGATCAGAAGGTCGGCAGTTCAAATCCCTGCCACGGGGTGAGCTCCCGTTGCTCGGTCCCTGCTCCTGCCAACCTAGCAGTTCAAAAGCACGTTAAAGCCCAAGTAGATAAATAGGTACCGCTCCAGCGGAAAGGTAAACGGCGTTTCCATGCGCTGCTCTGGTTTGCCAGAAGCGGCTTAGTCATGCTGGCCACATGACCGGAAGCTGTCTGCGCACAAATGCCGGCTCCCTCGGCCTATGACCAAGATGAGTCCCAGAGTCGTCCGCGACTGGACCTAACAGTCAGGGGTCCCTTTACCTTTTTAGAATGTTAGTACTGTAGAGGCAACTCCCCCCTTACCCAGGGGTGACATTCCAGGTTCCTGCACGCATAAGTGGGGGGTCTGCTGCAGTAAATACAGCTTCCCACCCAACAGCTGTTGAGAAAGGTAGCACAACAACAGCAAGAGCTCCTACATGCCATTTTAGAGCCACCGGGAGTCTTTTTTCTGGACTTGGTGCTCTGGGGAATGTGCCCTCACAAGCCACAAGGACTTTCCAGCTCTCTCCCACCATTTCAGGTCAGTGTTGAATTATTTATTTATTTCCCGGCACCACATATACATGTGGCTGCGTGAGTCAATCACGCACAAATGGGGGGGGCAAGCCTGTATGTATTTGGATGAGTATAGCCACTGGAAAGATCAGAGTGAACAATGACGAAAAAAGAACAACAGTTCCACTTGGAAATATGGGAGTGGAGTTCTGGAAATCACTCTTCTAAAGGATCACAGACCAGTGCCTTTAATAAAAATTCGGCTCTTCATTAATATATGGCAAATCTTGTATAGGGTGGTACCTCGGGTTAAGTACTTAATTCGTTCCGGAGGTCCGTACTTAGCCTGAAACTGTTCTTAACCTGAAGCACCACTTTAGCTAATGGGGCCTCCCGCTGCTGCTGCGCCGCCGGAGCACGATTTCTGTTCTCATCCTGAAGCAAAGTTCTTAACCCAAGGTACTATTTCTGGGTTAGCAGAGTCTGTAACCTGAAGTGTATGTAACCTGAAGCGTATGTAACCCGAGTTACCACTGTACTTCCTAATGCATCTTTAACGATGAGAAAGATTATTTCCAAACAGCCCAACATTTCAAAGAATCATAGAACTGTAGAATTGGAAAAGACCATGAGGATCATCTAGTCCAATTCCCTGCAATGCAATGCAGGAATCTTTTACCCAACATGTCAAACTGTTAATATGATTTAGAATAACCTTTGTGTTTATTGTTAGCGTTTGCTGTTATAATAGTTTAAATACTTACTATGTGATTAATGACAAACTCTTGTTAAAAAAAGGTATGACTCTAAATCCAAACAAATTAAGAACATCAAATAAACCCCCCTCACCTTTTTAATCTCCTTGTAGAGTTCTAACTGTAACCTAGGAAGACTAGAATCCATCAAAGCCTAGAAGGAAACAAAATAATATCTTTTTTAGTATCAGCAAAATATGCATTGCTTCAATAGATTACATAATGCACTGAAAAGTTGGCAGGTTTACTTGCTGTGATAGTTAACTCTCAAACTACAAAGATAGCAATTTGCTAGATCTACAGAGATGATACTCATAAATCAGAACTTCATATACTAATACGCTACAAAAACCTACTCTTTCCACCAAGTCATCTGTCACAGAACCGCAATGGTAATATTCAATAATTTTATCAGCAATTACAGGGCACAAAACCAAATGCAACTTACTTTTATAACTTTATTGAGACATTCATCAGCAACCATCCTTACATCTGACTCTGCATCATCACTACAGAGCAGGAAAAGTTCCATAGCAATGCCCAGCAATTTCTGAAATTCTGGAGAATTTCTTTAATGGAAAAAGAGAAAAGTTATCATGAGCCAAGTTCCACTTGTCAGGTTAAACTCCTGGACGTTACGCTGTGTTCATAAAATTCCAAATTAATTGAAAACATAAGAATTATTTTTCAGCCTCAATAATCCTAAGTTAGTACATTCCCCAGTACAGCGGTACCTCGGGTTAAGTACTTAATTCGTTCCGGAGGTCTGTACTTAACCTGAAACTGTTCTTAACCTGAAGCACCACTTTAGCTAATGGGGCCTCCCGCTGCCGCTGTGCTGCCGGAGCACAATTTCTGTTCTCATCCGGAAGCAAAGTTCTTAACTTGAAGCAATATTTCTGGGTTAGCGGAGTCTGTAACCTGAAGCGTCTGTAACCCGAGGTACCACTGTATTTTGAAAGGGCTCCTCATCAAATGCTGGCTGCCTTTGGATCTTGCTCCTCTCCTTCACTGCAATCCTTTGGTGCATGAGAGTTTGAGGGAGGAGATGCAGAAAAGCTGTGACAAATAGTCATAAAAACAGGTGCAGCCTGAGATACTTTGGTACCCGAGGCTCAACACCCTGCTGCCACCCCTGCAATTGGAGGGGTGTGAGGCTCCACAAGGGCTTCCTCTCAAGGAAAAGTTCTTGCAAACTCTGCAAGGGTTTCTCCTTGAGGAGAAGCAGCAAAGCAGAGCGGAGGGACACCTCCCTCGCACTGAAACTCAGCAAGAGCAGGGTGTTGCGGAGAGATTTCCCACCGGCCGCTCTCCACTCCTAAGGGTTGGGGGAACCAGCAGCAAAGCAGAATAGTGGAACGCCTTGCTCTCGCCAAAACTGCATGGTCAATTATGGATACTGAGGTTTGTGCATGAGAGAACGTACGAACTGAGGTGTGAGAGATAAAGGATGGGAATGGTTCTTGTCGTAGCCAGTGACCACCAGCAAGTTGCCCCAAGGGAATATGGTCCTCAACACTGATCTAAACCATGGATGAGGAACAAGCAGGATTGAGCCAGGGGGATTATTTGCTCATGCACTCTCCACATCCTTTTCATGGTTTTATTTTCCGGTTTGATATTTAACTCTGCATTGCAGGGGGTTGGGCTAGATGACCCTCCGTGTGTCCTTTATATAATTCTAAGAAGAAAGCACGGTTCCCAAACTTAGTACGTAACACAGATCTGCAGTTTTTTCTGAAGTAAAAACATTCACTTTCACTCTCCACCTCGCTAAAAGCTTTTTTGTTTAAGCAAGCCTACCAAGATATGTTTATTGGGCACATATTCCAGCATGTAATTTTATTTTAAAATGCATATTTTAAAAATGTTGGTTGTATTTATAGTTTGATCATTTTAGGTCAACTTATTTTCAACATCATTGGTAATTTTAATGTATTTTATACTTTTTGTATTATACTTGATGTAAACTGCTTAGATGGTTAAGTTACTAGTTTTCGAACTGTGGTCTGCAGACCAATAGTGGTCTACAACCTTCAGTTAGAAGCCCCACAGCACATCTGTGAAGAACGCTTACAATTTGAATTCTAGGGAATTCAAACTGTAACACAGCAAAATACAATGAAAGAAATAAAAGAAGCAGTAAAAATGCAATTAAAAATCATACAGCATCTAGCACAGCACACTACAGTTGCTACAACAAGCAGAAAAAGTATTAAATGGTCTGCCAAGACCTCAGCAATTTTCAAGCTTCCTGTGGGTAAGAGGTTTGGGAACCACTGGGTTAAGTGGTATATAAATACTGTATAAATGAATTTCAGATTGCTCACGGGGACATTGTTTTCACACCTTGTCAAGAGGAAGCTTTCGTATTAAACAGTTTTCCCCATTAATGAATATAGTGCAATTGTTTCTGAGCAATAAATAGGAGAAAAGATTGGAGAGCTTTCAGTGCTGTTAGAAACACCCCTATTTTATATTTGCTCAGTGCATCATATACCATAGGCAGGACTTCAGTTAAAAGTGGGTGCATCTAACTGCAGACAGCGGTGTAGCTAGGTATACTGAACAAACTCCTCCTTATCAGGGCAGCAAGCCCAACCACACAAATACACCAAACAGCAGCATACACAGGAGATCCAAACCATTATTTGCTTATCTAGTTCCTCCTTTCCCTGCCTTGATCAAGAGTAGCATAAAGCCCTTTACAAGTAGAAGAACCACATTTTGAGAGCTGATTATCAACCTTTAGATTTCATCCTGCAATGAAATGGGAGCATAAGAGCAAGTTCCCTTGTTCTGCATACAAGCATGATGAACCATTAGAGCAGCAGAAGTACAATAATTTATATTATATACTCATTGAAACACTGAATCACTGAAACAGAACAGCATTTGCATATACAGAGATCAGAAAACGCTTGATTACCTTAAAGACTGAGCAACTATATTTTCACATATTGTTAGGCAATGATTCACTCGATCTTTCTTGGTGGTGGAAAGTTCTTTCTTTCTAAAATAAGAAATAAGATTTGTAATTATACAAAATACCAACACTTAATATGCTTTATACAACAGTAAAGTTAAGGCAGTAGAGCTATCCTGTGAATATCAGAAAATTCTATTTTGTTGTTACAATGAACTGATACCTTGACTACATTATTTCTTAAATTCATTCATTTGGTAAATGATTTAAGAATCCTGAGAATGTATATCAGACACAAAACAACATTTCATGTAAAACATACTCTATATATTTCATCAACATTCCAAAACCTATGATCCTCAAATCAAGGGTGGTATAGAAATTAATAAATAATAATATAATAAAGTGTCAAGAAACAATAACAGAATGATTGCAACAAATTTCTTCCTAAAATGCTTGAGCAAGAAAAGTGTTTAGTTTTACAGGTTTTCTGAAAATGCATGGCACTGAAGTCAAAAACTCAAAACCACATAGCCAAAAATATCTTGTGAACCACCCTGAGATCTTATGATGAAGCGCAGTGTAGAAGTCAAACAAACAAATAAATGCAAATATTCAATTCTGACCAAGACAGCATTAAACTTACTTAAATATCAAGAAAACTATAGCTATTATTTCAACTGAACCATTAGTTCCATGCATCTAACAGGGCTTTGAACATATGCTTCCTCTCCTTTCTCAAGCTACATTGCATAATGAGTCTAAAACAATAGAACTTCAGATCTGGCAAACAGATCTACAGTGTAAAGGAGCATGGTATCCTAAAAGGTACCTCTGAAATCTAGCCTATCAGTTAGAATGTTATGTTGTAAGAATGTTATGTTGTAAGAATGTTATCTTGGAAGAATCAGAGTTGAAAAGGCCCTCAAAGGTAATCAAGGGCAAACGTCTACTGATGCAAGAAACCAGTGGTGTAGTGTGGGTTGCTGGCACCCAGGGTGGGGCAAGTGATACGCCCCCCTAGTGGACTTGCCAGCCGAGGTGGAAGCATGCACCAGGTGGCCTCTTCCTTCCTTGGACACTTTCCTGCCTCCCTCCCTCCTCAGTGGATGGCAGCAGCCTCCCACTCCCTCCCTCTCGAGCATGCCAGCAGGTGGCATTGGCAAAGGCACGAGGGCAGGGGGTACGCTGTAATTTGAGCCCATTGGCATTTCGAGCAACAGAAAATAAATCTGACCCATCACCTAAGTGACAAGTGAGATTTGAACAAATAGAGCAGTTCAATTACTTCTTGCAATCTAAACGCTATACTTAGAATCATAGAATTGGAAGGAATCCCAAGAGTCATCAAGTTCAATTTCCTGCAATGCAGGAATCTCGGCTACAGCATCCATGACAGATGGCCATGGACCACACTGCTGACTCATCTAATGTTTAGCTTGTAGTCTACTAAAAAGCCCAGATCTTTTTAACATGTAACTCACAACTTGTGCAGGGATTGCATTCCGAAGATTGCAGGAAAAGTCAAAATCGCATATAGTTAATACAACCCCAGCACTGCTCCTGCAAAAGCATACCCATCTGACAACCCAGCCAGATGGGCAGGGTATAAATATTATTATTTATTATTAGCCAGCGAGCTGAGTGGACCTTGCTCACCAGACTCTGGGAAGTTCAAACAAGCCTCCCAGCAGTAGGTAAGCAAATATGAAAGCTAAAAAATTCCACACCAGGGAAACTCAGAGCAGAAAGAGCTTTTAAGGCTAGCTCTCCACTTTGCATGTGTATGATTTCAGCTGGCCAGCTCCCAAGCGCATGAAGCTGGAATCACACTTTAAATTAGCATAAGTAGTGTCACCCGTCCTATATCTGTGCATCTGAGTCTTTCCACCCACATTTATTTATTTCGGAATTTCTTTTGTTAGTTTTGGCCCAGTTTTCCAACGTATCAAGATCTTGGATCCTATCCCAACCGATTTTATGTGATCTGCAGCTTTTATGAGCATCCCTTTGATGCCTTCATCAAAGCCATTTATAAAGGTGCAATATCAAAAGCATATCGGACAGAATCCTGCACCACCACACTTCTAGATGAATAAGGAGCTATTGGTCAGCATTTATTAGGTACAGTCCTTCAATTAGTTGCAAATCCACATAAACAGTAGACTCCTCTTAACCACAACCAACTTGCATGTGATGAAGTGGACTCTAGTCCAGAAAAATGTATGCCATGGTAAATTTGCTTTAAAGATGTCACCACATCATCATCATTTGAAAGCAAATGAGCGTCTACTCACAAGCAAGCCCTACTGATTTTAATGGGGCTTACTCTGAGGAAAGTAGAAGTTTGGTTGAACTCAGTGGGGCTTATGCATGCACAGATTCCACTTAGAGCTCTGAGTGGGGAAGCAGATGCAACTTGACTAGTAAACCACTTAAACTATTCATAAATTAGTTGAAAATGTATTAAACATAATATATGGAAGTTTATTTAATATTTTTATTAAACCTACTACTTCCTTACATTTTAAGGCCATCCACCACTGCAAGGAGCCTCATCAAGGGCGTCCCCTTCGCCACTGCAGGGACGAATGGCAGGACCCTCTGCCCCCACAGGGAGGCTCAGCAAGGCCCTCCACCACCACAGATATATATTGTGATATACTGTGATATTTAGCTGGTGCTATATCATGAGTTGAAAACTTGGTGTTGCCCAGCCCTAGCAATGAGGAGGTTTGACGTATGAGTTTGTCTATTTAACTTATCTACTTAGTAAATAAATGATAACAGAAAACTGCATTTTCTATTAGCAGTAATTGATGAGGAGAAAATTATTAAGAAATTCAGTGTGTTGCCAAAAAATGAGAATTTTATTTTACACTTTTATTTTTTTAGGTTTTACATGAATTTATGAAAATCTGAATAAAAGTATTTCATCTTTTAAGCTAATATTTGTTGAAATACATATTTTTAAAAGGGGGCATGCTGCGATCTGCCATGGAAATTCAGCATTTAAAGTTTAAGTTGTAATTTTTTTTGGGTCAGAGTTAACTTCTATTGGTGATACCCTGCACTATTTTCATACTGTTAAAGTTTCATTTTGTAATGGTCTGATGAGCATATCTAAAACTCTTTACTCAAAGAAAAGCTGCAAGCATGAGAATGTATACAAAAATCTACAGCTTTTATGAGAAAAGTGAAAGTGGAGTGTTAAGAACGCCACATAAATTCTGTGACCTCACTGCAGAAAGAGCAGAGGCTAAGAGATTTTGTCCCAGGAAAGCAAGAGGAGAATTTGTGTGTCTGTCACATTGATTTGGATTAACCAAACTAATATTTGTCTGCACATCTCCCTGGAAACAAGGGCTGTTAGATTATGTTTTGAACTCTTTTCTATGTTTCTAGATTATATACCTGTTACATTTTAAAAGAAGGAAAATATTAAAATGGATACAAGTGTCCAGCAATTTGAGAAGCAGCTCAAATGCACTCACAGAAGTGGCACAGCACCTGCATACAAGATTTCCAGTCTATATTTATTTGAAATTAGTAGCACTCATGCCGTTGCAATTCCCACTCTAACCATCTCTTTGGTTGTTACTTCCCAAATGTTACTATTCATACTGTACCCTCCCTCTCATGTTTGCTTAGGTCAGTCTATAAAGCACCAACTACACTGAGGGTAGGCAGGTTTTTCCCCACGTAAGAGCCATGTGCCCTTCTGGACAATCTTCCAGGGGCCACATACAGTGGCAGGACTAGAGGCAAAAGTGGGCAGATGAATAAACATAAATTTTACATTTGTACACTACAGTACACTAGTTTCCATACACACATCTTTTTATCCTCCAGTCAGACAAGCAAGAAGCATGAACAGAGCTCAAAGTCACATTCCATCTAGGAAAAACCAGTCAAGCAGGTTGCAAAGCTGGGCCAGGAGGTAACTGGGGAGGAAGTGTGGCCTGTGGAGAGTCCCAAGGGCCAGTTAAAGAGGCATAAAGGGCCACATTTGGGCCCTGGACCCGGGGTTCCCCAGCTGAAAATGCTCTATACATTAACAAAGAATTCTGGAACGAAGAACAGCTTAAAGAGTAGGAATGAGACCAAGATTATAAAACACAAGCAGAAAGATGGCAAACTTTAACACATAATACTTTAGTTATTGTTCCCCACATCTCTGGGGTTCAGTTAGCCTTAGCTAGGGACTGAGCCTTTAGAGAGGCAGGCCCTGTCTTGCAGAGATCCCTACCAGCACAGGTTCAGCAGGAATAATCCTTGCTTCTGTCAGACATCTTCTGCAAATTCAATTGTTTACACAGGCCTTCACAATATGAATTTCTCTTTTTAACCAACCTGTATCTACTGATGTTTTAAATTATGTTCTTATGGATACCCTTACTGATTTGATTATATTGCGTATGTTGCATACCATTTTGACATACTTCACAAAAGTGAGGATTATAAATATTTAAACAAATACCGTATTTTTCGCTCTATAACACGCACCCGACTATAACACGCACGTAGTTTTTAGAGGAGGAAAATCCATAGGCATGCCACCCGTAGGCATTCCTTCCATAACACGCACAGATATTTCCCCTTACTTTCTAGGAGGAAAAAAGTGAGTGTTATGGTGCAAAAAATACGGTAAATGTTTAGAAGTGTGTATGTACACAATGTTTCCAAAATCACTAAGAAGTTTTTAAGAAGGGATTGAAGCAAAGAAGACAGAATGACAACTGGATTGTACTAGGTATAGGACCAGAGACAGGAAATAGAATGGAGCTTGAGTTGAGGCAACAAGCATGGATATAAGATGACCTAATAAAGCATACAGGGCAGACCTATGCATTATACATGGGAGCTGCCTCCCAGCACTGTTACGCCAGTTTTCAGCTGGAACATGTTAAAAGAAATGTGTAACTAGCTCCCTTTTCTTGAGTCACTTGCAACAAGTAACTATCAACTCCTGGAAGTCAGATATGTAAGCTTTTTAACAGCTGTTTTTTTATTATTTCAAGTAGAATTATCTGCAAGGATACCAAAGCCTGTTAACTTTACTCAGGACTGTAGCTGTAGTAAAGAAAACAGGGACTAGAATGTCAAAACTAATCTCACTGTGGAAAGTAGTATGGCAAGGGTCAGAGTTTTTATAGCTTTAACTTTCAGCAGCATTCCATAAATGCACCTGCTTCCTCCTTGGTAGCAACAGGTTCCTCCCCTCTCTGGCAAATGCCCAGTTTCTCTCCAGGTGGTCTACCACAGACAATTTGGTGAAGGAAAACAGAAGAGAAACTGTTTTGCAACATGTGCTGTCTTGGAAAATGTTTTAACCCACCAAAGAGTGGGCATTTCTCATGTTGTTTTACTGATCTCGGTTTCCAACCCTGGAAAACATTTCCTTCTTTAGAAATGGGGTGAGGGGGGTGAAGCAGTGGGGGAAATTTGTGAGCTTATAATTTAGACAAGAACTTTTGGACAGAAAAGGAGCATTGTTCTCCCAAGGCAACAAATTAGAAGAACTTTGCAGTGCTATCATAATGATGCTTATTCAAGAAGCAAGTCGTACTGAACTCAAAAGGATTTGCATCAAGGTGCCATGCAAAAACTTTTCTCTACAACCAAACAAAGGCATTTACCGTATTTTTCGCTCTATAACATGCACCCGACCATAACACGCACGTAGTTTTTAGAGGAGGAAAACAAGAAAAAAAATATTCTAAACGAAACAGTGGATGTATGATTTTTGTGGTTCATGCTGTGGCCACAGACATGTGATCTGACAGTGAGTTTGGAGTAGCCCAATGCAAAAATCCTGAGGATCCATGTGGATCTATGCTTTGTAACCATGTTTTTGCACCACTGTGGCTCCAGGCAACAGTGGGTGCGTGTTTTTTTGGTGCAAGATGTAGCCATGGACATGCTATGTGATCCGATGGTGAATTTGGGGTGACCCAGTGCAAAAATCCTGAGGATCCATGTGGATCCGTGCTTTGTAACCACATTTTAAGTGGGGAGGGAAGGAAAAGCACTCAAGGGACAAGGAGCACGCGTGGGGTGTGTGGAGAAGGATGCTGCTAATAATGAAGAAGAGGCGTATAAGGGGAGAAGGCTCCTCTCCTCTCCCGCTTTGCTCCTTTAAAGCACGCAGGCTCTGCTTTTCTCCCTCCTCCCCGCTCATCCCCAGCTTAGCGAGGTGAAAAACTTTGCTGCTATGTTGCGAGCTGAGTGGGGAGGAGAGAGGGACAGAGAGCCTGCTTGCTTTAAAGGAACCAACCGGACAGGAGCCGCTTACTCCTTTAAAGAAGGAGCTTTGCTTCTTTAAAGAAGCAGGCTCTCTGTCCCTCTCTCCTCCCCACTCAGCAGCTCTTATCCCGCTTTGCTGTTTCAAAGCGAGCCATGGAGGAGGGAAGGAAGGAAGGGGAACCATGGATCCTCTGCTCACGACTGCAGCAGATCCCCCCACCCCCCCGCCATCCATAGGCATTCCCTCCATAACATGCACAGACATTTCCCCTTACTTTCTAGGAGGAAAAAAGTGAGTGTTATGGTGCAAAAAATACGGTAACTATTTGTGGCCTTTGGCGGGGATGCTTTTAATGCATTTTCCACCTCCCCTTGGTTTTAATGTGCCTATGTGGGAGGTTATGTTGTATGAATTTCAGTTGGTAAGGCTTCAGGTCAAGGATGTGGAAAAAGTGCTTGGATCAGACTTGTGCTCTGGACCCTAGCCCTTTTTGGCTGAGGAAAACTAGCAGAGAGGTTACAGCTCCGTGCAAACGAGAAAATGGGTTATTCTCATACATGAGTGTAAATCATCCCATAGATATTTTAACTGCAAGTGCATGGTCAGCCAAGCCAGTTGTTACAGTAACAGCCCAGTACCCTGACAATAACTGTGATTAATGCATGTCAGCTCAGTAGTCTGTTGGTCTGCAGTTTGTCTGTCAGTCTGTTTCTAAGTTAAGCCAGTTGGTGTTACTTGCCCAGTGTTACATCTTGAATTGTTTAACTTACTTAGCCTGATTCAATGTGCTGGTTTTACCTCTAAAGCATTAAATGGTTCAAGATCGCAATGCCTCAAGGACTGTCTCTCCCCATGTGAACCAATTCGGACCCTGTGATCATCATCTGAGGCCCACAAGAGTTCTAGAGGGTGGCAACATGAGAGCAGACCTTTTCTGTGGTGTCTCTGCAGGGAGGTTTGTCTGGCGACTGGAGAAAACTTACCAGGCCTTTTGACTGATTGACATACAATGTCCTTTTAAATGTGTTTGTGGGGCGGGGGGGGAGGGGTCATGAGCTTGTTTTTACTATGCATTTCGTGTTCTCAACTTGTATTTTTATCTTGTGAACCGTGAACTTCAGATGAAGCGGGGTATACAAATTGAGTAAATATAACAACAATAAGTGACACCACCTATGCCCGCTGGACCTGAGGCCCCGAAGATTACTACATTTCCTCGATTTTAAGAGGCTGGTTTCCGCGATGTAGTTGCCGTGCTTTGCTCCTTCCAGGCTACACTAGCCTGCGGGGGACACGGATGATGTCCAAGAGCAAACGGCGCTCCGGCTCCCACCGCTCCCACCGGACCACCTCCCCGCCTCTCCCGAGCGCGGGCCCTGCGGCCGCTTGCTCGCCCCCCGCCCGCCCGCTCCAGCCTCCCTTCACGACTCACGGTCTGTGAGGCGGCTCCCCGGGGGCGGCGGCGGCGGCGGCGACCGTGGCGGCGGGTGGTGCCGTGCCTGGTGCTGCTGTTGCTGCTGCCGCCGAGGCAGCGGGGCCCTGTTGCTGCTGGAAGGAGCGGAGGGACTCGAAGGCCTTCATCAGCTTCTCCATGGTGGCCATGCCCCCCCTCGCCCTCACAGAGGAAAGCCAACTCCGAGTCCGGCTGCTGGCCGGCCGGCCGGCCAAACTCCCTCGCCCGCCCTCGGGGGGGGACTCGGCCCCGCAAGAGCCGCCGCGGCCAGCCGCTCACAGCGCCAGAGCGGGCTAGAGGCGGGAGACGGCGCGCTCAGTCCGCCACCGACGCGCCGGCGCCATCTTGAGAGCCTCCCATCATCCCCGGCGGCGGCGGCGGCGCGGAACCTCCTCGCTCGGCGATCCCGGCACAAGCGCTGACAGCTTCCCGTTCCCCAGGCGAGCCCACCGCCCCGCCTCCCTGGATGGACAGCCGACGCCACCAATCGGAGCAGGGGTGGGGAAAGGGATCGCCGCGCCCACTTCCTGCTCAAGCCACACGCTCGAAGGAGGCGGTTCGCCAGTCTGCGGGGAGGAAATCGGCGAGGGCCAATCGCAAAAGAGAGCGGGACCGAAGGCCCTCCCACTTCGAACTGGGCTGCGCTGAGACCCCGCCCCGCTTTCTGTGCAGCAGCCTCGCGAGCGCGGCGTTGTTGCTTCGAAGGCACTTCCAGCTCGCCCGGCGGAGGGCGTCCCTCTCTCGCGGGCTCAGTGAAATAGCTCTGTCTGGATCCCCATATAAATAATTCCCGCAAGAGTCCCGGACGGCGTTGGCTTCCGACCAGTGCTATGATCCCCCTCCTCCTCTGTTCAGCAGGAGCGGTTATTTCAAATCTAGACAAATCCTTGCATATCCTTCCTCTTCTCCAAAGCCTTTGCTTGGTGGTGGGATTATTATCTCGTTTGCCGTTACGTATTTTTGTGATTTTCATATAATACCACAAACTGCCCTCCCTGTGATCGTCTGCACATACATTTAAAAATTAAAAACAAACCATTGCCACAAAACAGAACCTCTGGATTACTTTTTGAGTTTGACATGATTTCGTACTTAAAATACTTGCGGGGGCGACTAAGACGACTTGGAATTGGGAACCGGAAGGCTTGGCAAAGAAGCACAGAGGATCGTGGTCTCTGGACCCCCAGAAAAGCGAGAGCCAAGGTCGCCTGTGTTATAGGAATTTTAACAGAGACATTGGATTCTTATCTCATTATACATGACTAAGCCATTTCTCACCTTCTCACCCCTTGTCTTTTCCTGTAAGACCTATTACAGTCGTTAAGAGTCGTCAACAGGCTCATCTCAGCTATCTGCCAATCTCCCATTCCCACCACCCTTCTGAGTAATACCCCTCCCCACCTTCTCAATATATAGAAGGATCTGGCAACTTCTGTTTCAGTGTATCTGAAGAAGTGTGCATGCACACGAAAGCTTATACCAAGAACTAACTTAGTTGGTCTTTAAGGTGCTACAGGAAGGAATTTTTTTATTTTGAGGAATTTTATGGTCTTAGATATATGGTAATGTTCATAAACTGCACATACATAGATCAACACAGGAAGACCAACCTGGAACCATTTTGATTCCTAAATTGACCAAATCCTTTCTCTGCAAGGTTAAACTGGAAAAGCCTCCCCATTGTCTCTTTCCTCACAAATCCTGTCTCAAAGATATGAATAAGGTGTGAGCCTGTGACCTGGTCCAGGAAATAAGTATTTTACTACAAAAGAATGGCCAGGCTCCCCAGGCAATCCAATCAAGTAACTTGCCAGACAGGAGATAAACTGTGACAGGAGAAAAACAACATTAAAATATCTGTGATGTAGGTGGGATGTATCTGAGGGGTGGTCTTAGGTTACACCCCTTCTGTGATGTATGCATAATGTTTCTGGGGGTGGTCTTGATCTAGAGGATGGGAATTTCAAAAGTCTTTATAAGCCCTTGCACAGCAATTTTGGGGGTCCTCTTCCTCTCCTGCGTGTGAGGGGAGCACCCTGTTGCAACAGATCAATAAAGATCAAGCTTACTAGCTGCTTTGCTTCTCAATATTCTCTGGTTGGCCTGTTATTTTCTCCTACCAATAGGGAACCTATGTAAAGACTCTATGTGGGCTCTTGGATACCCCATAAGGGAAAAGGGCATAATTTTATTTACAACACCTGCACACTCCGCCTTCGAAGCGAATTCGAAACCTGCCCTTTCCCTCAGAGAATTCTGAGCACCTCGCTGGAGTTGGGTTACTAGTTGTCAGCTCCTTATTTGCTCAAAAACACTTTAAAAAAGAAAAAGTCCCACCTATCCCTGAACGTCAAAATACTTACTTACTTATCAAACCTTTATTAGGCATTGTGCAAATAAAACCATAAAAGAGGAAATAACATATAAAAGCCTTGAAATATATATAAAAGGCAGCAGTTGGCTACATACATATATATATATATACATATAAAATCAGTGGTTTGCGTTGTTAACCTGCTCCTTGGAGGACTGCTACCAAAAACTCGGCTACCCCCGCCGTTACCCTTTGGTCGACGTCGGATAGGCAGAATCCCACACATTCACCTTGCTGGGGTTCCAGACCACCCAAAAGAGGGGACAGCACGCGTTGACGTGGGATACTGTACAATGGGCAATGAAAGAGAATATGCTCTACAGTGTCCGGGACATTCATAGAACATCTGCAGAATCTCTTGTTTCTAGGAATGTTTTGATATCTTCCCCTGACAAATGCTGAGCGAAAAACATTCAAACGGGCCAGCATAAAGGCCCTACATTGGGCTGGGATTATTAATTTAGTGACGTAATTGGCTCTGCTATCTAAGATATTTAAATCATAGAATATGGGGGAGCAAATTTTGTTTACAGCTGCCATAATATTTTGTCTCTCGACATCCTTTAGTCTAGTTAGGATATTATGGAAAATGTAAACGTCAAAATAAAGTTTGTATGTTCCTGAACTACAAAATAAAGGTTGGGATACCCCCACATCATGCATCCTCCCTTTCCTTCAAGCACAACAAAAGACACAATATGAACCTGATGCAACATGAACCTAACGCAAAATGAGGTATAACTGTAGATTTTACAGTGGCTGTGAATGAGTAGTGTGTTCACTTCCAAACACAGCAGCAGACAATTCATGCTCTTTATTTTTAATGATTAAGTAATAATTAAAAATTGTAATAGCAAAGAGACAATTGAAGGACAGAAAGTAACATAATAAAAAAGAACTATTTATACTATTAAAATTAATCACAATCAACATTGATCAGAATAAATTAACAAATAGTATAAGTGTTAGATGAAACAGACCACGAACACAATAAACATAAGGACTTACTGGATTTTTCCAGGAATGAAACTGTAAAGTAAGATAGGGGCCCATATTTACAACGTAGAAAAATATATATATACAACTGTATTTTGCCACAGAATCATGTAATTTAGAGTTGGAAGGAACCCCAAGGGTCATCTAGTGCAGCACCTTGCAATGGAGGATTAACTTTTGACATTTATTGTTCCAAAAAGATATAGCTAATATCAATTTTTCAACAAGTATGTTGACTTATTTTTTAGAGAAACTGTTTTAAAAAGTAAGCTGGTTTCACGAATAATCCAACGTCCCGGAGTCTTTTTGGCAAACTGAAAGTGTGGGGGTTTTGCAGAGCTTCCCAATGTGCTGCTGCAGGAACAAATAGTCTCTTTCTAACTCAAACCTTATTTCGTCTGAAAATGTTCGTTTTCTTTTCTAAGCTTTTAAACATCTGAAAGAGCAACGTGCCAGCACAAGGGCTTCAGTCTACATGGGAGACTATTTTCACCTAGAAGTTCCAAACGGCTTCAGTTCCACCCGCTAACCTGCAATAGTAAGTTTGGTTACATTGCGCGGCTGACACAGTCATCTCATTCGCAACTTGCAAATGCACTGTCTGTATTTTTACTAGCATGCTTTTAAAAAAAAAGACATTGGAAGCATGTTTTTCCCCCCCTCACGCAAAAAACGTGCTCGAAATCCTCTCTTTGCTACTTTCTTGGCTTCTCCGTAAACGCGTCGCTGCCCCATGACAACCGGCCTCAGTTTCCTTTGTTTCCAGTCGGCAATTTCAACCACCGCCTAGTGAATAAAGCTAGCCAAGGCCAAGACTATGCGAAGAGGGCTGCGCAGGCCCTTTATTTATAGCCCAGGTGCGGACGAAAGTGACGCCAGTCTGAAGCAGTTGGCCCCGCCCTGGGGGCGGCCCTCCACAACAGCCCCGCTGCGATTGGTCCATTTGCAGGCCGGTTACGATCCTCCCAGCGCCGCCGCGGGATTGCGTAGGCGACACAGTGCCAGGCCTAACTCCGCCCGCCAGCAGGGGGCGAACGGACTCCCGAAACCCAGTCGCGGAGAATGAAGCGGCGGGGAAGCCGTAAAGACCCCTGCGCGAGGCATTCTGGGATGCGTCCTTCCTTTCCGTAAGCGGCTTCCCGACTCTACGGTCCGTTTCCGCCGGAAGAGAGATCTCGCGACACTAGAGAGCGAGAGTTATCGCGACGTGAGCTGCTGGCTTCCGGGGCTCGTGGAGTCGCGTGAGCTCCGTCGACGGGAGAGAACTGAGGGAGCGCCGCTCCGTGTGAGACGCGATGGGCAAAGCGGGCAAGCGGAAGGGGGCCGGTGGTGGCGCCGCGGCGAGGCGGGCTCAGGGCCTCCCCGCCGCCGCCGCCGCTGCTGCCCCCTCGGTGTCGAGCAACCCCTTCGAGGTGAAGGTCAACAGGCAGAAGTTCCACATCCTGGGCAGGAAGACGAGGCACGACGTGGGGCTGCCGGGCGTCACGCGCTCCAAGGCCCACAGGAAGGTGAGCCCTTGGCTGCCGCCGGAGAAACGGGGCTCCTCTTGTCGTGACTACCATGATGATGATTTATTATTAAAACTGTTCGTCGCTTTATTTTGGCCGTTGCAGCCCGAAGCGACTGACAAACAAAACCCCCCCACAGAGATACGTTAAGACCGGGGATGGGGGAGAAAGATAACATTAAAGATAAACCGCCCACTTCTAAAAGGTCACAGATTGTATAATCGACCTAAGGCCTGTTTACAGAGAAATGTTTTCGCCAGGCACCTAAAGGGTTATTATGAAGATCCTACCTGGGAAGGGCTTTCCACAAACTGGGAGCCACCACAGAAAAGGCCTGCTGTCTTGCTGCCACCTTCTAGACCTCTGGTGGAGGAGGCTTATGGAGAAAGGCAGATGGTGTGGAGAGGCGGCCCTGAGCATGTGCCTCTCAGCACAATAAAACCTACCAACCCAATAAAGCAAAACAGCTAGTAAAGCCACATTGAATTGTATTCGGAACCCACTAGGTATGCTGTAAAATAGCGCATGTTTCACATTGTGCCTCTTCATAATGCTAGTTCGATACATACCTTGTTTGTCTTCTGCCATTCCACAATTCACAACACGTTACAAGTGGCTTACAACTTGAAAAAATACATAGTTACAAATGTCACAAAGGTAGGCATAAGCATAGATTAAAAAGTGCACAGCTAAATTGTTCAATTTCCACATCAATCAAAATAAGATCTAAGAGATACAAAAGTAATATCCCTAGCAGCAACAAAACTCCTAAACAACACCCCAGCCTCAAAGTGTTCAGCAGCCTCATCTTTCATAACTGGTCAGGGGCCCATCCCTCCCAGGTAGTAGTTCCACAAAGACTGCACTCACCTACAAGATCACCTGCATTTAGATGGCAAGAGAATGACTGTGCCTGGAGACTGTGCTGGCTAGGAATGCATGAGGCGTAGATTGTGCTCTTGCTAAATGCATGCTAGGAAATGGGGCCAGACAGTTTTGCAACTTCCCATGTCGTGGTATGATATGGGATACAAATCTTTCAAAGGCAGCTTACAAATGACATTAAATTAATTTTAGCAAACACTATAAATAATATTGGCATGCTAAAAAAAAACCATCATGACCTTTGCCATAAGGCAGTTGGTGAAAGAAAGGGGGGGTTTGGGGAGCCTAGCTAAAGCAGGCTTTGTAGTAGTCTTTATCTGCCTTCCTTAACCTGGAATCCTTTTCAGAGGACAGTTGGTGGAAAGTGAACTGGTGGGGAGATGGGGCATGTCTAAAAGCAAATTCATATGAGCTAAAGGTAAGAATAGCTCATGTGTAATATTTCCTAACTAGGTAAAGGTAAAGGGATCCCTGACCATTAGGTCCAGTCGTGACCGACTCTGGGGTTGCGGCACTCATGTCGCTTTATTGGCCGAGGGAGCTGGCGCACAGCTTCCGGGTCATTCGGCCAGCATGACTAAGCCGCTTCTGGAGAACCAGAGCAGCGCATGGAAGTGCAGTTTACCTTCCCGCTGGAGCGGTACCTATTTATCTACTTGCACTTTGACGTGCTTTTGAACTGATAGGTTGGCAGGAGCAGGGACTGAGGGACGGGAGCTCACCTCGTCATGGGGATTCGAACCGCCGACCTTCCGATTGGCAAGTCCTAGGCTCTGTGGTTTAACCCACAGCGCCACCCACGTCCCTGTTTCCTAACTATGCATCACCTAATTTTGCGTCTTGGTCAAGAGGATAATTCAGGCGGGGGGGGGGGGATGTGAGAACTAAAAACCAGCAGGTGAGCAGCTAAAAAGCCCGAAAACATTGGTAGCATTGTAAATTAATAATATATGGTTTGTAACATGTTTGGCTATTGCTTATTGGTGCCCTGTTTGAGTAATATTTGTTTCTGCCTTAATATATTGTGGCATTTTGCTTTTTCAGCGTATTCAGACTTTGCAGAAAGAATACAAAGAAAAGGAAAAATCTAATGTCTTTAAAGACAAACGTTTTGGGGAATATGATACCAAAATAAGTCCAGAAGAAAAAATGATGAAGAGGTTTGCTTTGGAACAACAGGTAATAATGAAAATAATTTCAGAAAGTGACATAGCAACTCTTTAGAAGTTTCCTGTTCTCTTATAAATAAATATTAAATTGAACAAACATTTGACCTGTATTTTTATCAAGTAATAGTATATGCAAAGTTGAGGATAAGTTCTACCTTAATTCCACATTTTACTAAGATCAGTTTTTTCCACTTCTCCAAGAGGTTTGTAGTTCCCTTTCTCTCTTACCAAACAGAATTTCCAGTAACTTTAAACTGTGATCCTATGCACAGTTGATTGAAAGTAAGTCTTATTGTTCTAAAATGTATTTATTTCCAACTAAAGATGTGTAAGAGTTGCCTGTTAGCAGCATGTTGGAGAGTTGTTGCTAAAACATTTTGGCAGTGTTGTATCTGCTTTTATAAATTGCTTGGGATTATAAGCAATTGTTCACCAACTCCAAAATATATTTTAAGGGCAGTGTTGAAAAGTAGGCTGCTAGTTTAGCACGTAAGGCCAGCTGGTCATTACTTCTATCATGTGAGAAGGGCGGCATGAGCAAGGTGATAATGAAGACAACATGGAATAGGTGGGGGATTGGTAGGCAGAGTAGCATCTATAGAAGGAAGAAACAAGGGAAGAGTTGGAAGCTGGGACGTGGCTCTTGGTGTTCAGGTAGACAATGGTTAAGCCATCTGAAAGTTTGCTTTCTCTGCAGCAATGTGGTTTTATCATTTATTTATTCTGCAGAATTTTGTTGGGTCTATCTAGCAAATGCCGTATGTAAATTACACATCTAAGTTTCCTGCTGCGGGAAAGGATAATAGGAAAAGCAGAAGTTACAAGCTTTGAAATATAAAAAGTGTGTTTTATGAATTGTGTATTGGGCCATTTTACAAGGGTCATTATTGTTGTTATAGTTATACAAAAAAGAAAAGCATAATTTCCACCAAATCATATTTCAGTTAAATAATGAATATGATCTTACATCATTGTTAAATTTGGTGTGTGTCCCCCCCACACACACACCCAAAAAAGTTGCCTGTCTCTCAAAACCTGTTTTCGTAGACTCCATTGTCCCTCAGTCATAGTGCATTTATATGTAATTGCCATATCCCAGATTCTGTAAAGCCATTCAGAGGGGAGGAAATCTCCCATCGCCTATACAGTCATACCTTGAGCTGAATGTGCTTCGGATTGAGCTCGTTCGAATTGCGCTCCGCGGCAACCTGGAAGTAATGGAGCACATTACTTCTGGGTTTCGCCGCTCGCGCATGTGCAGACGCTCAAAATGACGTCATGTGCTGAAGCGGAGAAACGCGATGCGCCGTCCCATCTTGCATTCCGTTTGGGATGCAAACGGGGCTCTGGAACGGATCCCATTCGCATCCCATGGTACCAGTGTATGTTGACTTTGACATTTTAGCTGAAGTCAGGAATGTAATTTTCTACATTTACTCTCTACACACCCTTCTAAATAGAGAGCTACTTTCTCTTGATTCCAGGCCTTACCCAGAAGTCTAAGCTTCTTTGCTTAACCAAAGTATAGGCACAATATTGCTATGTCTTGACAGTGTGGATAGGAATTAACATTTTACCAACGATCACAAAAAACACTTACTGATTTGTTTTGTTACAGAAAAATTATGAAAAGAAAAATATATATAATCTCAATGAAGATGAAGATTTAACCCACTATGGCCATTCTCTAGCAGACATTGAAAAATGTAATGATACTATTGATAGTGACAGCGACACTGAAGAAAGAGGAATACTCTCAGGTAAGAAGAGTCAAAAAGGCAGAGTGGTACATATGTCCTACTATACGGCAATTGTGTGTTACATAAGGCACCACATTTTCTATTTATTGCAATGGTGGAGCTTTTCAGATGCAAGTAGCTACAGTTATCCGAAAGTGTGATGGAACATGAAACTAAAATTTGGCACATGTTCTAATTTTATACCCATACAGTCGTGCCTTGGTTCCCGAATGCCTTGGGAGTCAAACGTTCCAGCTCCCAAATGATCGAAAACCGGAAGTGAGTGTTCCGGTTTTCAAACCTTTTTTGGAAGCCGGGCTTCCGTGCCTTCTGATTGGCTGCAGGAGCTTCCTGCAGGCAATCAGAAGCCACGCTTTGGAAGCTGAACGTTTCGGAAGTCGGAACGGATTCTGTTCAACTTCCGAGGTACGACTGTATTTAAGACTCTACTTTCAGAAGTTAAAATTATAGTGTGTTAGCTAACGTAAGTCATACTTTGAGTAGATCCATTGAAACCAATAGGCTTTAAGTCCATTGATTTCAGTGGGTCTACTTTGACTAGGAGTAATGACAGCTATGATTTAAAATGTGCTGTTTATTTCATTTAACACAGTCTCTAGAGTTGGAGAAATGTTTTGATATGCCACCCCGAGAGATGCCATGTAAAACTCCTCAGTGTTTCCTAGGACATGGAAAAAAAGATTCTTTGGTTCTTAACAAACATTGCTAGCTTAGTTGGTACTTTTGCAGTGGAATTCTAACCATGTTTGCTCAGATGTAATTACGCACTATTGAATTCAGTAGAGCTGCTTCTCCAATAAATGGGGTTAGGACTGAAGCCACATTTGACCTTTTCCTAAGCAGCTTCCTTCTTTCATCTCTAGCGGAATTAACAGCTGCTCACTTTGGAGGTGGTGGACTTCTCTGTAAGAAAGCCACCACAGGGAAGGAAAGCGAAGAAGATAAAAAACCTAAGTCACGGAAGGAACTCATTGAAGAAATGATAGCAAAATCCAAACTGGAAAAGGTAAACTCCGGGTTTCTTGTACTAAATTTGAATTCATTTGAAATTAAAAAATGAAATAAAACAATGTTAACCAATATTTGCTATTTTCTGTGAGATACAGTGTTCAATTTGGTTCTGTTTTGGCTGTGTGCAATTTCAGTTTCTCTTTGTTTTCAAGAGAGGAGTTTGCACATTAAAGGCTAGTTGCATGATAGACCGTTTCCCACAATTGTTCTTTTTTCTGTTTAGAGGGAGCGACAAACGCAGAGGGAAAATACATTGGAGCTTACAGAAAAACTCAACAGTGATTGGAAGGAGGTTCAAGCCTTTCTGTTCCACAAGACCCCCAAGTCGGAGAGACAAGATCAAGAGGCAAAGCCCAAGGTAAGCCTTATTTTACTTGCTATCCAGTTTTACTTCAAATAGTATTCTGCCTGTTAGTGGTACAAATTCCTGTATGGAATTAAGGAGAAAAACTGAAACTTTGTGAATTTTAGTGATGTTCTCTTAGCGTGCTTCCCTGCTCTTAACGTCCTGTGCATTTAGGTGATAGTCTAGATTCTGCTTTGCCACATCCTCCTCTCTCCAGACTCCATAACTCTGGACAGAAGTGGATCTCCCTTATTTATCTAAGTTTTACTCTTATTCAGTCAAAAATTATAAATTATATGGCTGATTTTTTAAAAGACAGTCTCTGCCCTCAGGATTACAATCTAAAACACACACACAATTATAACCAACTGGCATGGAAACAGTTCAAGTACCCTGATGGAATGGCAGTTGCTAGGTGACAGTAGATGGATAGTCAGAGGCATCTGGTGTGTCAGCTAATGGAATAGCCCACACTCCCTTCTCTGAAATTCCAAGTGTTAAGCTACATGTCTCTGAAGGCATCCAGCCTGTTACAGATAAAATCAAGTGTTTGTTCTTGTGTCCTTCAAAAAAAGTGAAGAGAGCAGGCCACCAACTTGTTCATTCTTGTAGATAATTCTCAACTGTTTCAGTGGTGGATGTGTAAGTAGGTAAACTTGCAATCTGATCCGCACCTAGTAAGTCCCATTGAACACAAAGGGGTTTATTTCCGCATAGACATGTTTAGGATTCCATTGTAAACTAATGAGGTTTTCGTGAGCCCTGTCTGGGTCTAGGCAGTCATTTGCAGTGTCATATGTACATTGCCTTAGATTCCATAACAGAAGATAGGTGAGAATTAAATGTAAGAAAATTTGTAATGTTGTTCTAATGCTTCCAGGTTTGGGAGTTACTTAAAATAGACGTTAATGAAATACTTAAAGGTTTTTAATGCAAACTTTTATACCAAAGAAATGGAAGTTGCTCCCAGTTCCATTCACCACACAGAGAAAGGTTCAAATAGTTTACTGTTGCAGAAGATAAGGCTCAGTAAACCAGTTCTGGACATAGATATATACAGCTTGTAGGCTTTATATATACAGATATATGCAAGTACAGAATATTCCCGTTGCTCTAAATAAATTCAGTAATTCAATATGTAACACTGGACAAAAGTAACATTGACTAACAGACTAACTGGAGGCGGTTGGAGGATGGATGGCGGCTAATGGATTGAAGTTGAATCCTGACAAGACAGAAGTACTGTTTTGGGGGGACAGGGGGTGGGCTGGTGTGGAGGACTCCCTGGTCCTGAATAGGGTAACTGTGCCCCTGAAGGACCAGGTGCGAAGCCTGGGAGTCATTTTGGACTCACAGCTGTCCATGGAGGCGCAGGTCAATTCTGTATCCAGGGCAGCTGTCTACCAACTCAACCTGGTACGCAGGCTGAGACCCTATCTGACCACGGACTGTCTTGCCAGAGTGGTGCATGCTCTGGTTATCTCCCGCTTGGACTACTGCAATGCGCTCTACGTGGGGCTACCTTTGAAGGTGACTCGGAAACTACAGCTAATCCAGAATGCGGCAGCTAGACTGGTGACTGGGGGCGGCTGCCGAGACCACATAACACCGGTCTTGAAAGACCTACATTGGCTCCCAGTATGTTTCCGAGCGCAATTCAAAGTGCTGGTGTTGACCTTTAAAGCCCTAAACGGCTTCGACCCAGTATACCTGAAGGAGCGTCTCCACCCCCATCGTTCTGCCCGGACGCTGAGGTCCAGCGCCGAGGGCCTTCTGGCGGTTCCCTCATTGCGAAAAGCAAAGCTACAGGGAACCAGGCAGAGGGCCTTTTCGGTAGTGGCGCCCGCCCTGTGGAACGCCCTCCCATCAGATGTCAAAATGATAAACAACTACCTACAGATGTAAGAACTTGGTAGAAAAAGATACCCCATTGTGGCTGTCACCCATAGATATTCTAGCAATCAAAAAATTAAATATGGAAGGTAAAAGGTGGACATACGCCGACCTTTTGAAAAGATCTGAGAGAGGATGGGAAATTAGACCCTACGATGAGCTAAAAGACAAACTATTGGGGTGGATACATTTCCACCAAATTAATTCTCTATGGAACGAACATAAAAAAGTCGGCATGAGTAAGAACAAGTCCAAATTCCAGTTAGAAATAATAGAAGGGAAGTCTAAACTCTTAACCAAAATGTATAACCAACTATTAGATTGGGATACTAAGGATGAGGAAATCAAAGAGGTTATGATCAAGTGGGCTATAGATTTAGGACACCCCCTAGACTATGAAAAATGGAAAAAACTATGGAATAAGGATATGAAATTTTCAGCATGTGTCGGTCTCCGAGAAAATATGGAAAAGATGATGTACCGCTGGTACATCACCCCAACAAAATTAGCTAAAATGTATAAAACCGGAGATAAGACCTGCTGGAAATGCAAAAAGAAAGAGGGAGATTTCCTCCATATGTGGTGGTCCTGCGATGAAGTAAAGAAGTTCTGGGGCGCCGTCTACGATGAATTAAAAAAGATCCTAAAGTATACCTTCCCAAAAAAACCTGAGGCGTTCCTTTTGGGAATGGTGGGGAACGAGATCAATAACGATGACCAAACCCTATTCCAGTATGCGACAGTAGCCGCTAGGATATTGTTAGCGCAGAATTGGAAAAAACCCAGCATTCCAACAATCAAGGATTGGCAAACCAAGTTAATTGAATATACTGATTTGGCAATAATGACTCAGAAGATAAGGCAACAGAAAAATACTAAATTTATTAACGACTGGAATAAATTCTTTTCATACATGGAGATGATATCAGGAAATTTCAAAATCACAGTAGGTATAATATAAAAACCGTGAGGTAGATTATGCGGATTAACAAAAGATACTGCTGTACATATTGTTGAGATATAGGTCACGTCGTGGTGGTGGGAAGTCAAATAATACATAAGATTGTATATTGATGTTTGTATTTTCTTACTTTTTTTGTTTTGTTTTGTTAACAAGGTATATGTGTTTTTAGATGTTGGACTATAATAAAAAATTTTAACACAAAAAAAAAAAATGATAAACAACTACCTGACATTCAGAAGACATCTTAAGGCAGCCCTGTTCAGGGAAGTTTTTAATGTATGATATTTTAGTGTTTTTTGGTTTCTATGGAAGCCGCCCAGAGTGGCTGGGGAAACCCAGCCAGATGGGCGGGGTACAAATAAATTATTATTATTATTATTATTATTATTATTATTATTATTATTATTATTATTATATAACTGCAGACTAACAGTTGGACACCTGAAACCATTGAATTAGCTGGTACAACATTAATCACAGATATAGTTGTTGCCCTGGGCATTACCATAGCAACTGGCTTGGCTGTCCACGCACCTTGAATTAGCTCATCCATGGGGTAGTTTACACTCATAAAGGAAATTAACCCCTTCTCACGTCCAGTTTCTTCAACACGCTGTTGGGGCTGCCTGCCTCTGAATACCATTTGGGGAGAGCACTGTTTCACTTGGGTCCTGCTCGTGAGTTTCCCACATGTATCTGGTTGGCCACTGTGAGAACATTCTGCTGGACCAGATGGGCCTTTGGCCTGAACCAGCAGGGCTACTCTAAGGTTCCTATTGTAGAGAGTTACTGTTTGTGGTTTTTCCCCCCACAGCCTGATGAATATGATATGATAGTTCGGGAGCTTGGGTTTGAGATGAAGGCACAACCCTCTGGTAGGATGAAAACAGAAGAAGAATTAGCAAAGGAAGAACAAAAGAGACTCCTCCAATTAGAGGTATGGTGTTTGTGTATTGTCTTCCACATAATAATAAACTGTTTTCAGTGACTGTGAATATACAAGATGCCATACATAAATATCCATGAAATATTTTAACTTGAAATAGCTGAAGGACTGTCTCCTACCATATATACCTGCCCAGACCTGGAGAATGCAGTCCTTTCTCTGGGTCCCCCTGCCAGCTGAGGCTGGGCAAGTAACCACTAAACACTTCCAGGCCTCTTAATTCTAGCTTCATTTTTGGTTAGACACTAACTTGGTTTCCCCCCTTTGCTGTTTCTTGAGTTGGTTTTTCCATGGATTTTAGGCATTTTAACGCTGTTTGGTTTTGTTTTATTCTGAGTCCTGAGCACAATTTGAGAGCCAGAGTGCTATGGTGTTTTAGAGTGTTGATTTAGACTTCAGGTTGACCTTAAACCAGTCTAACCTACATCTTAACCACAGGATGGTTATAAGGAGAAAATTGGGGTATTCTGTCCTGAACGTTTTATACAAGATATAAATGTAACCAACAGATTATACATGTTTTATGTTAAATTTGATTCGTGTAGATCTTAATTTATTGGAATAATCAGTTCCAACCTGGCCAAGTTTGTCTGAAAGGCTCTTTCCCCAAACTCTGCCCATCAGCTGACGTTCCTAGCTTATATCAGCTGATGGAGGACTAGTGAAGGTCAGTCCTGTTGCGTCCTCTCCCAGCTTGGTCCCTGCTGGTGAAGCAGACTCCTGCAGCCAGGAGTGAACCTGCTGGGTGCTGCTTCTCCAGTGTGTTCCTGACGAAGCAGTTTCATCCCCACACCCTGCTGGACAGTTTTGACAGGTGGATGGGGATTGTCCACCTGTCAATAACCTGGCATTGTCATGACATTAGAAGCTTGACAGACAGGTTGCTTCATAGAGTGGAGAGAGATAAAAATCTGGCTCACTGTACCAATATTGTTACCCATCACTGACAAATATAAATGCCTCCATGATTCATTGAATGCTTGCACCATTGTAGCAGAATTTTATCATACCTTCTGTGATAAAAAATCAGACTAGCTGTTAATGTTACTGTTCTCAACATATTATACATTGCAGACTGACAGATTACGTCGAATGTGTGGAGATGAGCCTGAGAAAGACAAGAAACCCAAGCACATATCAGCTGACGATTTGGCAGATGGATTCCTCCTTGATAAAGATGACAGGCGTATGCTTTCTTATAAGGTACATGCTTTTTCATTGAGTTTTTAAAGAAGCTGAAACAAAAAGATCACAATCCAGCCATGCCAACCTTGGGAGCAAATTGCAGAGGCCTCAGGGGACATAAATTACTTTGAAGACTAAGTATGTAACATTGCTGGCATGTGAATTAAAATCCCTTGTAGTTGTACAGCTGGTCATGGTGGTGCCCTGGGAAGTCTGCTTTCTCCCTCAGCCTGACACCCTGTATCTTGGATCCATCCCATTCAGTAATACTCCCAGTGGGAGTCATACAGGGATGGTCTGACCAGAGATAGTCTGTGGCTCAAGAGGAATGGAGCCGTTGCTTCTTTTGGGGTAGTGCTCTATTACACCCTAGCAGCTGGACTACTGAATGGAAGCAATAGGGAGAACTGAGATGTTGTTTTGCTGTCAATTTTTTCCTAGTTCATCAGTGTGGTCGTAGACCTGCCCTTTTTGCTATGGACACTTTCTTTATTGTTGGCTGTACTTTTTTTAGCTATGTCAATCTCAACTGCTTCTAGGGAGAGAGTAAGTGGGGAGGCATTTTCTGACCCATACTCTTTGCCAGGTTTTTCTTCTCAAAGGCCTCCCTCCCCATAGTTTGCAAGGAGATCATCCCCAGAATCTCCACCAGTCAAACAAGTAGGAGACTTCGCTGAGAAGCAAACTCTGCTTTAATGCCTAAAGATTGATATATATATATATATCAACCTGTTAAATAGGATGGCAAGCTGAATATTGACGATGATAAGGACGAGGAAGAGAGTGTGGAGAGAGAAGACGGCAGCAGTGATGGAGAGGAGAGTGATGAAGAAGCTGCGACTGGTGCTGATGATATTGACAGCCCCTCTGACGTTGAAACTGAAGAGGAGGTCATGGAGGTAGCCACTGCTAGTGGAGAGCAGAAAAAGGGAAAGAGGGAAGGAAGGAAGAACGAATTGCAAATGAAGAAGCAAGATGCCAAAAGAGAAGCTGCAAAACTGGAGGTGCCATATTTGTTTGCTGGTAGGAAGAAAAACACCTTTATTCAAATTGCATTAGATACTTTCTGTAGGAAAGCACTGCTCCTTGTTCACTGGTAGAAAATAGCGTGGTCTGGTTTTTCAGAAAGAAGAGCACCTAAAACATGATAAAATGATCTCTTGAAAAGTTCAAATCTTAAACAGCATTTACATTGCTGCCTTCTGGTTTAACCACAAAACATGGGGGAAATGTGGGATTTGGCCTATTAGATGCCTGAGAAAGAGGAGGAACAATGGAACTTGTGTCAGAATCGGAGGAAACACCAGGGGCAGGGCTACAAAAGTGAGCTAACTACCACCTTCTGACTACTAAAGCCATCTCTGCACTAGGCTTGTGCTCTCCTGAACCACACCCAGTTGAGTAAACCTCAAAGGGTGTTTCTGTTCTCCCCACGGCCCCACTCTTTCAGTCTGATGCTCTCTGAGTGGGTGGCACTTTTCACAAGCAAAAAATTGAGTGGTAGTTCTCTGAGCTCCTAAAGCTTAAAGCCGTTTTCTATGCATGTTATTAAAATTCCTAAAGTGGTTGGATGCTGCAGTTGCATCACTTAATTTCCAACATTCTCCTGCATAAAGATGATGATGCCATATTAAAACAACCTGGTGAGGAGGAAAAGCAGATGCAGCATGACGGAAAGACTTGGAGGTAGCTGCCCTGGCCTTCATGGTCACCTCTGTTTCTTTGGTTTAGCCAGAGCCAGCCTATTACGGCTCAAGGAGTTATCACACCTTACTAAGCTGTCCAGAGAACAGGAATTCCTGGGCTCCCTATTCTTCAGATTCAGGGCAAAGGCAACTATTGTAGCAGCTTGCTAAAGGACAAATGTTAGTCTTCATTTTGTAATTTCTCTATGGCATATTGTTTGTGCTTTGTTTTTGTAAGATAGCTATACGTTTTTCATTTTTACAATAGCTCCAGAATCTTATGAGCAACTTAAAGCTGAATTGTTGGGAAGAACAACAGAAGAACAACTGCTTGTAATTGAACGGATTCGGAAGTCTAATCACCCAAGCCTTGCAGTGGGAAACAAAGCAAAGTTAGAGGTATGTTTTTGTGATCAGGTACATTATTCACACATCAACTTGGGGGGGGGGTTGCTAATTGAAGGGAACAAAGAACTTTGCATTCCAAAGTTCATTTACTTTTTAAAAACCTATCCTTTAGAAACTGTTTGAATTCCTTCTGGAGTATGTTGGGGAGCTGGCACGTCAGACACCTCCGGAACTGAAAACTGTTGATAAGTTGGTAATGTAAGTATGTTATATTTTTATTTCAATTTAAATTGTCTCCAGCAAACATAAATTTTATTGTATTTGCTGCTCTTTTTGCTGACACAATTTCACTCCCTGTGCTTTGCCTAGCTGTACCAGACCTAAGGTTAGTTTCAGCCAGTTTGTCAACTAGTTTTAAATTTTGGTTTAAAAGATAGGCATGGCTTGCAGCTGTGCAGAATGTAATGCTCTCTGTGTTAGGCTATCCCTCAGCTTGGCCCAGGAACTGCAGCCAATGTAAAATTCGGCTGTTTGACTGTTCACTGAGGCAGAATATTGCCATCATTTTACCCTGCTGTTGAGAATAATGCATTGGCTGCCATTTGGCTACCAGGCTGTGTTCAAGGTGCTGAAACCAGTATACAAAGTCCTAGGCAGCTCAGGACCAGACTCCCTACAAGTCACCCTTTATATGTCCAGATCACTGAGTCTAGACAGTGTAGCAGCTACCTAAATGTTATATAAATGAAATTTGCAATCATTTTATTGCCACCCTGGGCGCCATAGGGAGAAAGGAGAGGATAGAAATAGAATAAATAAATTATGCAAGCGGAGACTATGGTTCCTGGCTGCTACTGGAAGCACTCCTCTCCCCCTGCCCCACTCCAAAAAGTAAAAATCTGAACAGACAAAGGAATTCGCATGCCTCACTGTAATGTGTCATGCCTTTTTGATCTGTAGTACATACTGACCTATGAGGTATTGATGCCCATGTTTTGACAGGTGGTAAATTGTCCCGTTTTCAGACTCTTCTAGTGATAAAGTGCTGTAGACTATGAATATGTCTGTTTTCTAAGTCACTGAGAAATATCTTAACAATTTTGTAGTACGCAGTCTCTGGTTTTATGAGGAAAAACCTATAAATACCTAGTTCTAAGATTTTTTTGAATGAGATGTTTACCAGCTTAGACCTTTAGCTCATAGCTGTCAACTTCTCCCTTTTCTTGCGAGGAATTTCCCTTTAAAAAAAGGGAGATGTTGACAGCTGTGCTCTAGCTCACCAGGAGGTAGGCAATTGTTATACACCTGCCAGTCAGTGAGGTCCAAATGTCCTATACCAGGATGAATAGGTTTGATGAGTTTTAGATGTCCGTTGAGTTCTGCTCATTGACGGTCAATATCATCAACTATGGTATTCTTCTGGATAAGCTGCCTGGGTAGAAATTGGGTGTATTGTTTCAGCTGTTCATTCTTCTTTTGGAATTAAAAGACCATTAAAAATTGTCCTTAAATCTGACTTGATCTTCTTGTTAACAGGCCCTTGTATGATCTCTGCCAAATGTTCCCTAAAGCTGCAAGTAATCATGTTAAACTTGTCCTTCAAGATGCTGCTCATGACATGGAAGAAATTCTAGCAGTGAAAGGTCATGCGGCATTTCCAGGGTTAGATATGGTACGTCTTTATTTATTTATTGCATTTATAGAAAATCTTTCTGCCAATGCACTCAGTACAGCTTTTGGTTGAAAATATTTGTGCTGTGGCTGTCTGGTTGGAACACAGAGCAGGAGCCACCTTGTAAGTTAGTGAGAAGGATACACTAACGTTTTGTTGGAGGTCCTGCCTGAAATATTAAAAGCCTGGTGGAATGGCCGCTGGGGGGGGGGGGACTGTTCTGCCAGATTATGGCTGGGCCAAGCCTAACTGACCAAAACGGCCTGACTGCCTCCCTGTTCCTTCTGACTGAGGAAAGTAGAATGGAGACATGCACAAATTTTATTTGTCAACTGCCCTGAGATCTAGGGGTATAGGGCAGCATACAAATTTAAGAAATAATTTTTAAAATAGTGGTTTCTTAAAAGAAGTTGACTTCTTTTACTGTAATGTGCATAAACATATGGATGTTCTATGGTATAGCGTCTATAGCACATTTACTTGAATGTCCAGTGACTTCAAATGAGTTTAACCCTTATGCACCGTGAAACTTGGGGACATGACAGCTGCTTCTGAGCGACTAGGTCTTATGGTATTTTGGCAATTTATGAAACTGGAACTGCAACGAGCAGGTGTGAAAAACAATTGCTTCACTTTAGCCATTTATTTTCTGCATGGTTACATGGCTGCAGTGATAGGGCACCGGAACCCACAAAAACAACTCAAGCTCCTTGCTGCAAGGGCCGTGCGAAATGGGGCATTAACATCCCCTTAGACAGCTTACTGAGCAGTTGGTAATGTAATTTACCACTGTTACTGACTGAATATTTTTCCTTTCAGCTTATATATTTGAAAATTATTGCAGTACTTTTTCCAACCTCTGATTTCTGGCATCCAGTGGTAACACCATCTTTGGTTTATATGAGCCAGCTACTCACAAAGGTATGTCCGCAATATTGTTAACGACACAGATCTTTCTATAATAACCTAGTTCAAATGTGTAAAGATTTCCATTGAAGCTTCAGTTACGCATCTAAAAGAAGATGGATCCACTTGACTGTATGCAAAGTTACCATCTTTGTAAATGCACTTGACTATATACAGAGGCCATCTGCCTAAAGTTCTTATATCATTCCTTCCTCTTGGGGGACATAATTTGAGGCTGAACTTCCCTGAACACCGTAAGACCTTTCCACTACAGTGGTGCCTCGCAAGACGAAATTAATTCGTTCCGCGAGTTTTTTTGTCTAGCGATTTTTTTGTCTTGCGAAGCACGGTGTCGGAAAAGTTTTGGAAAAGCTTCAAAAATCGCCAAAAAGCTACCACACCGCGTTCTATGAGTTGCTCCTCGAAGTCAAGTCGCAACTGTATTAACGGTGTTAAGAAAAAGGAAACAAACTTGCAAAAAACGCAAGACGTTTTCGTCTTGCGAAGCAAGCCCATAGGGAAATTCGTCTTGCGAAGCAGCTCAAAAACCGCAAAACCCTTTCGTCTAGCGAGTTTTTCGTCTTGCGGGGCACCACTGTACCTGGGTTTAGTGGCCATAGTGGAAAATGGGGTGAATGGTGCAGGGATTGTAATTTTGTGCAGATCTGAACCTGTTCTGAGATAGGTAAATGAGCAAGTGCAGAATGGCAAATTGTAATAACTTCATAGCTATCTCTCTGGATAGTTTTAGGGCCTCAAGTCAGAATGACAGGGCAATCTCTGTGTGTGCATATGTATGGGGAAAGAGACCACTACAATGCAGGATTGTTCCAACCAAGAACGAGGAGTTAAAGCACTTTATAGCATTTATAGCATATGTGTGCCCCTTTATAAAAAAAAACAAAAACAACGATGCGTGCTCGCTACCAGCCCAACTCAGCCAGAAGATCTTCAGACAAATGCAGATCTCTCTTTCCAGGGCTCTTATACCAGACCTGTAGTGTTGCTGTCACAGATCATTCAAGTCCATTCTGCTGAGGTTACACACGTTCCTTTCGATAGCCACATCACCACATAATCAAGTTAAAAAATTTTCCTTCCAGTAGCACCTTAAAGACCAGCTAAGTTAGTTCTTGGTATGAGCTTTCGTGTGCATGCACACTTCTTCAGATACACTGAAACAGAAGTTGCCAGATCCTTCTATATAGTGAGAAGGTGGAGAGGGGTATTACTCAGAAGGGTGGTGGGAATGGGAGATTGGCACACATCCAAGAACAGATCCTCACCAACACACCAACAGAACCTCAACGAGGAACTTTCTCTCTTCTACCTAAAATACACAAACCAGGAAATCCAGGACGCCCCATCATTTCTGCCAATCTCCCATTCCCACCACCCTTCTGAGTAATACCCCTCCCCACCTTCTCACTATATAGAAGGATCTGGCAACTTCTGTTTCAGTGTATCTGAAGAAGTGTGCATGCACACGAAAGCTCATACCAAGAACTAACTTAGTTGGTCTTTAAGGTGCTACTGGAAGGAATTTTTTTTATTTTGACTATGGCAGACCAACACGGCTACCTATCTGTAACTGGACACATAATCAAGTATTAGGGCTTGATTGCCAAGAGTTACTCGATTGCACGTTCTGTACTCTCTGTCTAAAGCTGTGGTGTACTGTCTCATCTTCCTTCATAACTTTCCAAGGCTGCAAAATTGCCTTCCTCTTGTGCATGTATGGGCAGTGAACCATTACGCATGTTCTGTTCCCACCCCCGCATGTCAGTGAGCCGCATATAAGTGCACCACAGCCTGTTCCCCTTCCAGGTCCAAAAGGACCCACATGTTGGCGATTGCACATTGGATGTGGCTAAAATGGTTGCCTCCTGTACAGAAATTGTAGACTGCCTTTTGGCAGGGGGTTTCCACCCAGCTGTCAATTCCAAGTTACCGGATCTTTCGCTCTATAAGACGCACCAGACCATAAGACGCACCTAGGAAAACGAAGAAAAAAATATTCTGAATCTCAGAAGCCAGAACAGCAAGAGGGATTGCTGCGCAGTGAAAGCAGCGATCCCTCTTGCTGTTCTGGCTTCTGGGATAGCTGCGCAGCCTGCATTCGCTCCATAAGATGCACACACATTTCCCCTTACTTTTTAGGAGGGAAAAAGTGAGTCTTATAGAGCGAAAAATACGGTACATGTGAAAGCAGTCTTGGCTTCTAGTAGACCTTGGAACTTTTATTTTTCAGGACTTATTTTGTAAAGGTGGACATTAATATGGTCCAACAAGAGTTGGGATACATTTTATAATTTAATGGTTTTCAACTTTTCTTTCTGTTCAGGGCTACATTTCCTCAGTGTTTCTGCCAACCACCTTCTCTTTCACTCTTCCCTCTATATGAAATGATTGCAAGGCAACGGGATTCAATTGTTTTTCTGTTCCTCCATATCCCTCTCTTGCTGTGTAAGATTCTCTTCACTACTCCCCTTCTGAGGTTTTTCACCCTTCCATCCCCGTTCTGCTTGGTGAAACTAAAAACATTCCCTGACCTTTTATCATACTTTGCCCTCTTCTTCCCTGCCAACACTCCCCCCCCCCAAAAAAAACACCCTGTGAGGTTCTCTTCAATAGACAGACGAAGAAGGGGCCGGGTGCTTAGTCCCTTCTCCAGCAGTCTGCTGCACTTCCATGCTGGCTTTGGAGGAAGATTAGCCCATCTCTCTGCAGCCAGCGCAAACACCAAGGGAGTTCCCAGAGGCGGAACTCTTCCTTCCTCCTTCTCTTGAATGAAGTGAAGCGCCTCTCCCCTTGCAGCCAGCTCAAACACCGGAGGCTGGGACTTCCCGACCTCAGTTTCAATACATTGCAGTGGGTTCCAGAACTTTTTCATTGAATGCTTCTTAACCTCCAGGAAGGCAAGGAATCAAAGCACATTCAAAGAAATGTATTAAAGCAATTAAAAGCAACCTCCGGTTACATATCCTTTGGGATACGTACATGGCAAACCCAGAAGTATTTTTCCAGGTTTCGCCGCATGCGCAGAAGCAGCACCCCCGGTTGTGAATTCCTCAGGATGCGACCAGAGCTCCGGAACGAATCCTGTATGCAACTGGTGATACCACTGTACTGATAACCTGCTAATTGAGACTAATTAGAATAAATAGTTGGTTTTCTGTGTTTGATAATTGTGTGTGCTATTTTTTCTTTAGTGCACAGTAACAACAGTGCAAGATGTTGTTAAAGGATTGTTCGTGTGCTGTCTCTTCCTAGAATATATATCCTTATCTCGAAGATTCATCCCAGAACTTGTCAATTTTCTCCTGGGAGTTCTTTACATGGCTATGCCAAACAAAGAAGTTCAAGGTATGGTTACTGGGGAGAATAGGCATATATGTTTTTTCTCTCCCCCCCCCCCCTTCTGAGTCTACTTGGTTTAGTGCATCAGAACATTTTTAGAATTCCGTGATTCTGTCTCTTACTATTTTGAAATTTACCATACCGTAAGATATTCAGCAATATTAAAACTAATCTCTGAGTGTGTTCTTCTCTTCCAGGTTATACCTTGGTACATCCTTTTGCGTCACTAGGAAAACGCTCAGACTTGCTTGTTGTCACTGACAAAGCAGATGCAAATACCTGGCAAAAACAACATCTTCCACTCCATATTATAACTAGATCTAAAGACGACAGAACAGGCATGAATCATCTGCGGTATGCTAGAATGTGTTTAGAATGTGTTCCTGCTGATATAGATCCAGTGCATAAATACTTAGTATAAAAGAACTGTCTTTTGTGTCCCTTAGCAACAGACACAGAATCATATTGTGGGCAAAATATTTCACCTTGCCTTTAGGAAATTGGTTAGTGGTAGCTGACTAAACTACTATGAAGCACTCCACAATCAAGCAAATCAGAATAAATAGTCCTTTCATAGTCTTCAGTGGCCAGAGAGTGCAGCCTTGCAGCGGTTGGAGAGTAAAAGGTGTCTGCAGATGAATTGCTGCTTCAGGAAAGCTTTAGGTGTGCTCCGGACAGCTTCAGTCCTATTTTTCACAGACACATACGTGTTTGAAGGACTTCAGAGTCCATCTTGTCCAGCCCCTGTGCCAACTGCAGGAAATGTGGGGCAGGAAGTTCCATGGGGACATCCCTTGGGGATGATGTGTGCAGACCCAGAAACAGGACTGCAGGTGTGATGAGGAACAACCACCACACGTAATTTCTTCTTCCTGCTGACCTCAGCCTTCCCGTGATAAAGATGTAGAAGATGTAAACTTTGATAGCAAGGGGCAAGCAGTCCTACACTAATCCTTAGAGTCCCTAAGACCCAGGGAGGTGGAGTGAAATGTAATGTGATAATAGTGTAAATAGACCTGATAAAGCATGGAGTTTGTATGTAAGGGCTTACTGGCACAAGCTCACTGCAAGATTGTGGGCCAGTCACTGCCTTTTAGCATGCCCACAGAGGGCATGTATGCCCAACAGGGCTCATTGGCTGAAGAACAGAAATTTAAAAGTAGCAGTGTTCATTTTTGTCTCTCCATACCAGTCAGGCAGCTCTGAGCACTTCCAAGACTTTACACTGGGTTGGGGAAACCGTCAACAGAACTGCTTTGCACACCAGCAGTGTGGAGTGCAAGAAAATGCTTCACTTTGGGAACATTTGCCTGTAATTGTGCTACGGCTTTTCTCAGCTAATTGTGGGGCAAAAGTAGATCTTTTAACTGTTCCAAATTCTTCATTAAAATTGCAATGCCAGTTTTGTCATTTAAGCAGTGGCAAAGTTTTTATCGGTGGTTGCAAGAACAAATGAGCCCTATATTCTAAACAAAATGCTTGATTAACCTGGAGGTAGGCTGTATGAACTGTGTATTGATTTGTAATGTTTTGTTGGGTCTCTGGACCGTCATAAAGGTTGTTGTTGTTGTTAAGCTTTTGATATGGCAACTACCAATTGTTTTACAGGTTATCATGCTTAGACCTGTGCCTGGACCTGGTTAAGAGATGTGCAGTTACGTATGGATCACTTCCATCATTCAGTGAAATAATGCGGCCCATCCAAACGCTGCTTAGGACACAGATGCCAATGATTAGGTACCCTCACCACCTGCAGGTAAAACATGCTGCCGCCTCACTGAGTTTCAGTCTGTGAAGCATTCTGTGGGGCAAACACCCAATAGAAACATTTGTGGTACCTTCAAAGATTGTACACTCAGTCCTTTCATTTGCTAGACATCTCAAAAATTGTCAGTGTGGAAAGGCAAACTGCTTGACAGAATTTCTGAGAGCAAGTGACCAAACTAATAATCAAAGTGGGCTTTTTCTTAGCAGCTTTAGAATTCGGAGGGGAGGTTCTGTGCAACTCCTTCATTCCATAGTTGCTGATCGAACTACAATCAGTGAACTTGTCTAATCCTCCTTAAAGGGTCTGAGCTATTGACCATCACTGCACTGTGTGGCAATGAATTCCATTGGTCAGTTATGTGTTGTGTAAAGGATTTTATCTTGTCTGACCTGGATTTTGTCAGTCAGTTTCATTGTGTGACCCCAGGTTCTTGTATTATGAGAGGGAGAAATACTTTCTCCACACCATATATAAGTTCTGTGAATCTCTCCCTCCCCTTTAGTCCTCCCCCTATTAGCAAAAGCTCCAAACTCTTTAGCCTGCCCTTTTGAGAGGTGGTATTCCATCTTCTGGACTACTTTGGTTGCCCTTTCCTATGCTTTTTCCACCTCTGATACAATGCCCTTTTAGAGGTGGGATAATCAGAACTGTGTGTGGTATTTCAAATGCATTACACCACAGATGAATGTAAAATCAGCATGCTGAAAAGGCAAATACCGTGCTAAAAATTTGTTAGTTTGCACACTAAGTTACCTTTCTCATGGCGCTATCTTCCACTATTTAGTCACTGACAATTTTGATCGACTCACACTGTTGGAAAGTTAGCCTTTTGACCCAGTCTCTAACACTTTGCACATATTTATACTGAACTACATTTGCCGGGTTGTTGCCAATTCTCAGAGTTTGGAGAGATCTGCTTTGAGATCTTTTCAGTCCACTTGGATTTTCACATCTTGATTAATTAGGTGCCATCTACAAACTTGGCTGCCTCTTTGACTGCCTGACACCAGCTTGTGTAATGAACCATCAGTAACACTCCAGTACAGACCCCAGCTGCCTGCTTGCTTCCATTGCAAGAATTGTTTGCTCCTACCCTCCGCTTCCAGTTCCTTAGCTGGTTGTTGATCCCTAAAAGGACCTATATCCTCTTATTTCATGACCGCTAAGTTCACATGGGCATCTTTTGCTGGAAGACTTTTATCAAAAACTTTTTTGAAAGCGGCAGGCAAATTCAGATACAATTTCACTAACACTTTTTTGTTAGCATATGTTAACTATATTACAACTGTATCTGTGTATTTGTTTTATTGCATTTTATTCAACGGCCTTTTTAAAGCAGAGTTTCATTTTCAGGAGCTGTTTGACAGTGTTCTGAAACAGCTGGAGAGCAAAGGGCAACATTGTCCCTTGGTGTGTGAAAAGAAAAAGCCAGTGCCTTTGAAGCTGTTCACACCCAAAATAGTGAAAGTGTAAGTAACTCTAGCTCTGGAAGAAATACGGCTGAGGGTCATGTACGGAGATTGCCTGTGTTGCAAATAAAATTTGACACTTTGTATCCATGACAAACCCTGTTCAACAATTGAAGTTTAATTGATAGCTCTGCTTAATGCACATAATTGCTTAGTGTCTATTGCCCCATGTGAAATTAATTCAGGTGATGAGACTAGGAAGAAAAGCTAAAGACATATAGCTAAGGTCCGATGGTTGCATCCTATCTTGAATCATTAATGTTTGAACTGGGAACCATGTGGCTGGTAATAATTATTTTGCCTTGGGTAGCATGAGAATTAACCTCATATTTTGCCTTCCCGCATGGTTTCTCGTGCTTTCAAAGCTGCCAGTGTGGTATGTGATCTAGCCATAGAGCAGCCTCAGTCAAAGTACTTAACCAGTCTACCCTAAGCCTACCTGAGGTGTGCAAAAAACCTAGGGGGGCTTCTGGTAGATATGCACCTATGTATATCAGAGGGTTAGTACACTAGATGCTACTAAAACAGTGCTAGGTAAGGAAAGGGAATTGCAAAGCATTGTGACTTTGCTGCTGCTGCTACTGTGAAACACCAGTTTATTTCTGTAACTTTATTCTAATGCCTTTAATTTACTGGCTTGTAAAAGGCATTTTTAGGGGCTGCATCACCTATTTGCACAACAATTTTGTTAATAGCTGGAAGAAGCTACATAAATTAAAAATAACAGTTTATATATAATGTGGAAATATTTCTGCTGTTTTTTTAACTTCACATATTCTAAACCATATAAAAGTGGATCAGATTATTATGCTATGAAATTAATTTGCTGTGGCAATGATTTCCTCAATATGTGTGCAGTGTTGGTGATCCTGATGCAAAAAAGTTCCAGTTAAGTCCAGCAGAAAAGTATGTTTGAGATAATGTACTTTATAATTTCAGCCTGGAATTTGGAAGAAAACAAGAAAGCAATAAGAAAGAGCAGGAAAGAAAACGGCTAATTCATAAGCACAAACGTGAATTTAAGGGAGCTGTTCGTGAGATCCGCAAAGATAACCAATTCCTTGCTAGAATGCAGCTTGCAGAAACCATGGAAAGGTAATGCATATATTCTTTTAAATTTAAATTTGGTTTAAATTTGTTATCCTTGAGATAACTGAGAGATAGCAGTAAGATGATCTATTGCAATGGTTTTAATGTAGAAATAGACCAGATTTCAGATGAAATCTAACCCTTCATTAGATGGTCTGTATGTTTTATAGTGCAAGATACAAAACTTTTATCAGTTCAGATAATGCCCTATTTATATTTTTCCAGCAATCACTAACTCACAAGGAAGTAACAGACTGCACTAATCCTCATATCTAACATGCAGTCAGGTTCCTTCCTGTTCTGAATCCAGGCTGTTCACCATGGCTGAGGAAGATATATGCACTCAGCCTTTATAGAGCATGGTTTGATCTCTGTCAGGGATATGTTTCCCCGTCTTTGAAGAATCACCTACTGTTATGAATTCTGAAAACATGATGTCATTTGAAAACCAGAAATGTAAGGTGGTCGGGGGGGGGGGGGAACCATTTGGTTCTCATAAATTTTGAAAGGTGGAGGTGATTGGTGCAGATTTCTTATATCCACCAATTCAGTTAAAACTGTATCATAGGTTGTATATATCTCAAAATTTCATTGGACGGGTAGTTCCAAAATAAAAGTAATTTTATTTTAATTTTCAGGGATTCAGAAAGAAAAAGAAAAGTGAAACAACTCTTCAGGAGTCTTGCTCAGCAGGAAGGAGACTGGAAGGCAATGAAAAGAAAAAAGTTTTAAATAAACAGTTTTATATTGTACAGAAGGAAACTAGAGATATTTTACATTTTGTGTTGTGCATCTTATGTGTGGGTATATTACTAAGAGGGGGAAAACACAAACTGCACAGGTAGGCATTTCCTTATAAATGAATGTTCACGTTGAAAAAAAGTATACCAAATGCTGACAGATGTTTATTTAGAAAAAGAATGTGACTTTGGAAGAAGGTATTTGAAAGAAATGTAGAAGATAACCAAACAGGGAATGCAATGTTCTCCTCAATTGGCACTGTTTGTAGATGAGCAGCAAAACCACAGGATATCACTGGAGGGGTTTTTCCTGGGGCAGCAATTGATTATTGGTGTCAGAAGGTATGGTGTCTGGAACTCTTAATTCACTATTGTTTGCCAACAAAATTTGACATGCAGTTGGCCATTCACTTTCTTTATAATATGCCGAAGAATAATGTGATACATTTGTATCCTATGTTTGTGAATATAAATATATGCATAAAATCCCATAAACACACATACAAAAGAGAGACAATTCAACTCCGTCCACCAGACCAAAGCAGCTCTGAAATAACGGTATTTTTTCATAGCATGTGGAACATTTATCCTGGCACTGCAAGCAAGTAGCACACTGGCCTCTGAAGTAATTGGGAATCATTGTAGGCCTTTCCCTTCTAAGCAAGCTCTTGCTAATTAAAACCAAGTAAGTATTGCATATATACTGGCAGTATCCAAGGTTGTACAAACAGCCTCTCATTCCTACAGCATGGCTTGACCTTTCTCTGACACCCCTGTCGCATGAGTGCGTTCCATCTGTGGGAAAGCGTCACTGGCTACATCCCAGTGTCCAGTTGGATCTTGGATTAGCCCACCTTCCAGGGGCCACTTCTGATAGGTATTGGGGGCACCTATACCTGTCAAATCCCCTGATTAATCTGCAGCGATTCCTGCTGAAAAATTCAGTGCCAAAGGCAAGCTGCACTTTTGGCAGCTTCACTCAGCTGGAACCAGTCCCAGTGGGGCTTGCATTTTGTGCCAAATGTAAAAGATGCCGAATTGGTGGTAGAGCATTCCCTTCCTGCGCCTGGTCAGATGGGCAGCATATAAATAATGGATTATTATTATTATTATGTTTAAGGTACAGTTTGGCCAGAGCTGTAGCTGGGGGGAGGGGGGGCAGCCTGGGTTTTTGCACCAGGTGAAGCTTCCAGAGAGCGCTGTAGGAATGAATCCACGTCGGGGTCACCAGATGTAGGAATGAATCCACGACAGACGAGAGAGGCAGGTGTAACATGAGGCGTCTGCCAGGGCGGACCCCGTGAGCCTCTTTTATTGAATATTGCAAACATTGCCACAGGTGGGCCTGTGGCTGATTGGTTGATACATACACAAAGAAACTTGTTGCTGATTGGTTAACATAAGTACAAGGCGGGGATTACATGTGAGAGGTGGGAATTACATATGATCATTTATCACTAATAGATTAAAGGCTGAGAATCGAAGCTGGAACTAGACAGGCATGAAGCCTCCTAATTAAATTATAACTAGAGATTGATATAGCATAAACAATTACTAATGATTGATCATAACATGAAAGAATACAATAATCAAGTTCTGTAGATGTGGTCAGCTAGGCATAAAGAGCAGGTCATGTTGTTTTCCATGAACTTAGGATGACTGAACAAGGAAGGAATGTCTTGGTGTTTGGAACAGCTTTGTACAGTGTGTGCAGAAGCAGGGAAAAGATTATAAGCAAGACTTCCCAGAATGCAAGAGAAAAGGAGCAAGGCTTCCCCATAATGCAACAGTTATAGGCAGAAGGAAAACTTCCCTTTAGAGCGCCATTGAGGCTCCCAGCCTGGCAGCATTTACTGTGGGCTTCAGCCAGAGAGAAAAGGAAAAAGTGAATGGCGTTTCTTGCAAGCGCCTGGCCTTCTCTGTTGCTACCAGAGTGTTCCTTTCAGATCCTTTCCCCTTGAAGTGGAAGCAGGGAGAGGGAGGGAATAGTTGGACTGAAGCTGGTGGCTCTCCCCAGTGAAGCTGAAGATTGGGTCCCCTGTGGTTTTGTAACTCTGAAATTCTGAAGAGGGGGGTGGGGAAGCCTGCCCTCCAAGCAACGTTGAAAAGTGTTTTGTTGCTGTCCACTGCTTGTTCTGCAGTCCAACTCCTGGAAATATACTTTCTCCTTTTTCTTTTTCCACATCTCGGAGATCAATGAAAAGTGATGAAGAGATCAGACTTCCCCATCCTGCCTTTTTTGGGGGGAAACGGGAGCTTTTGTCATGATAAAACAAATGGCAAGTTCACAAGATAAGCATTTTGGAGTATTGCTTGGTTATAATAGGTGGGATGGGGGTGTTTGTTTGGATTTAGATGCTGGCATGTCCAAAGTCTGCCCCCGTGGCAGTTTATTTCCTGGGGGGAAATCCTTAAAAAAGCTCAACAACTTTGGTCGGCCCTTACCTTCATCAAATCTGGCCCTCTTTGAAACAAGTTTGGACACCATTCTAGAGGACAATATACATGTTTACACTATTTGAATACATAAAGAAGGCACTGCTGTAAAATACTTGTACCAAATGAAAGAAATATGATGCTGACATGTGAAGCACTTTGTATTTTGTAATTTTGAAGGAAAATGTAGCCAATCCACTTTATATTGAGTCTTGCACTGTATGTGTCTACTCAGAAGTAAGTTCAATGGAACTTCTTCCCAGGTAACTGGGTAAAAGACTGCAGTATTATACAGTGGTACCTTGGGTTAAGTACTTAATTTGTTCCGGAGGTCCGTTCTTAACTTGAAACTGTTCTTAACCTGAAGCCTCCTGCTGCTGCCGCGCCGCCAGAGCACAATTTTTGTTCTCATCCTGAAGCAAAGTTTTAACCCATGGTACTATTTCTGGGTTAGTGGAGACTGTAGCCTGAAGCGTATGGAGCCTGAAGCGTATGGAACCCGAGGTACCACTGTACTGCAATCCTAAGCGTTTTTACTCAAAAGTCCCACTGAGTTCAGTAGGACTTACTCTCTGGTATGTGCCTGATGATTCTCACAGTTATGATACAAGAAAATTTGCTCCGTTACACACATATACCCAGTTAGATTCTATGTCAACAGACGAGCTGAGGGCAAAAGCCAATGAACCTGCAAATTTATAGCAAGAAAAAATTTATGTTGATAAAAGCGAACTCATTCTTGAAGTGGCAAGTTTCAAATGTCATGCATTGAATTTAGACTTGTCCACCGGCGAGTCAAAAATGGTATTCAAGACGCATACCCAAACATAACCGTTTGGAAAACGTTGGCAGCTTTAGGGCAGAGAAAAGGAAAAGTCCTTCATGCAAGGAAGCAACTGGCTCCCGCACGAGGCAGCGATGGCCACCAACTGGGGTGGCTTTCCAATTCACGGAGGAGGAAACGGGTGCCGTCGAAAACCCGCTGGCCCCGCCAGCAGTGAAGGCAGCTGGGCTGCCGAAGACCCGTGGCTGGACCCCGCCGGGAGGCGAGGAAGGGCTGCCCAGGCCCAAAGGGCCCCTGGGAGAAGAGGGTGCCGGGCTGCGGGCGCCCCGGGCCGGATCCAGCGAGCGCCTCGTGCGTTTTTGCGCGCCGCCTGGGCTGCTGGCCGGGCGGCGCGGCTTCTTCTGGCCAGGGCGCGCCTCCCGTCTTGGGAGCCTCCACTTGCTGTGGCCTTGGAGGCGCCGGGAGAGGCCCCAGCCCGGAAGAGGAAGCGGCAGCAAAAGCCGAGGACCCCGGACGCCGACGCCTCGTCTCTCGGGCAGCCGGGTCCCCGCGCTTCTCCGGGCAGGTGGGCTGGCGGGCGCAGCGCGCGGGTCCTACGCGGCCTCCCTCGCCGGCGAGGCTCCCCTTCCCGCCCCTGGCCCTTCTCTCGCCGGGTCCCTGTCCGGGAAGCTCGGGGGAGGGCGCGGATGCGCGATGGCTGCCGCCTTCGCCGCCGCCCCCTCGGGCGAAGAAGGCTCCCTCCGCCCCGCTGCTCTCGGCCAGCCCGAGGCACGGGCATCGCCCACCCGCCAGGGGAGAGGGGAGGGTCCCCAGGGGCAGGGGCGCAGCCAGGCAGTGGCGTAGCGTGGGTTGTCGGCACCCGGGGCAAGGCAAGTAATTTGCGCCCCCTAACCCGTGGATTTTAGCAGGGGGCAGAGAGCTGCGAGTGCGAGCGCGCCCCCCCCCCCAGATGTTGCGCCCGGTGCGGCCGGCCCCCCCTGCACCCCCCACGCTACGCCACTGCAGCCAGGAATTGTGTCAGGGGGGCAGAGTCTCAGATTGGAGCAGCAGCACAGCGCAGTGGCGTAGCGTGGGGGGTGCAGGGGGGCCGGCCGCACCGGGCGCAACATCTGGGGGTTAGGGTTAGGGGGCGCAAATCCACGGGTTAGGGGGCGCAAATCCATGGGTTAGGGGGCGCAAATTACTTTCCTTGCCCCGGGTTCTGACAACCCACGCTACGCCACTGGTGCAGCCAGGAATTTTGCTAGGGATTGGTATTGATTTAGGGGGGCAGCTTCCGCCGGGCTCCCCCCATCCCGAAGGCTCCCCCCTCTTTGCATTCCAGTCCTGCTCCCTCCCCTGGAAGCCGCCTTGCCGGGCGCGCGCCTCTTTGGCCAATTCCCCGCGTCCAGCCTCTGATAGTTGATGCTATAGATTGAAATCGTACTGCGAAATTAGGATCACTTGGCACTGTTAAATACATGATTTGGTTTCTTTTCGAAAATTAGCAACCCTCCTTATAATGTGGCTTTAAAAAAACCACATACACGTAATTGCAGCTCCAACCAAACAATGTATCAGTGTTAAAATGCAGCCATAAAAGCTTGGGTTGCCATATTTCAAAAAGTGAAAATCCATACGGTAAAGTTGTTGAGCTTTTTTTTCCACCCCTGGGACATTTTTACCAATTTCAGAAATTCCACAGAAAACCAAACCATTAAGCAGTACCACCAGGTGATATGAGCGCTTCAGGGCAGCGGCTGCTACAAGTGTGAGAGCACAGCAGACCATGGAAGGGGATGCGGTGAGAAAAGCCTTGAACAATATGCATTTTTGCAGCTTCATTTGTACATATGGAAAAAGTGATAATATGGAGTATGCTTCATGTCCTTAATACTTTTGAATTTCTGTCTCACGTGCATTCTGTCAATCTGATTTTTGATAGAACACACTCATTTATCAGTTTTCTGCAGCTGATAACCTTGCCCATGGAAGTCTGTTCTGTAACTATTTCAACCTTTACAGCTAGATGGTGCCTCTCTTACTACAAAGCCTCATCTCAGAGGAGAGTGTCCGTTTCAGTCCTCACTAGAGCACAGTGGCCATTCCACCTCCTTGGACACTCAAAAGTTTTACCCTAAAGCAGTGATGATGGGAGTTGTAGTCCCAAAACAGCTGGAGAGCCAAGTTTGGCCATCACTGCCCTAAAGAATAGCGCTTGCATACTTTTAACCCCTATTAAAATACAGATGAGAGCTCACTGTTCTTCATGCGGCAGTTAAAAGTCACCTGTATTCAATATCAGACCTTATTTGATTGCTAAAGGCTATGACAAATACTTCCAACTAAAGCATCATCTTCGAAGAGCACCTGATTAATGAAAGATCATGGTGCTGCGTTGTAAATTAATGGCATTTTGTTCCAGCCCAACAACGGGAATTGGAGCTGTAAGCTAGTTTCATTTTAGGTATTGATATTTTTGACGCTGTTGTACCAGATATATTAAATTTTAATATCTCTGTGTTTATTTTGAATTTTTGTGGTTAAGTTAAAAAAAAAGAGGAGTGGTAGTTTTATGTTAAACCATGCCTAGAGCCAGAACTACTATATACAGACCCAGATGGTAGATTGTTAATACTTAAAACACCAAGGGGAAATAATTTATGTAACAGGAGTTTATGTAACCAGAATAAAAGGGAATTCTTCAAGAAGATTGAAAAGAAGATGTTGGAATATTTGGAAGGAAAAATAATATTACTGGGAGATTTAAATGGAGTCACCAATCCACAATTGGATAGATCAGGAGAAGGAAATAAACAAGGGAAACTACCTCCTACCTTTAAAAAAAAAAATTGCAGTAAAATTTCAATGAAGGGAGAATGAGTCAGCAAGTTATCCACTTCCTCCCCTTCCCCCACTGCCCCCCACCCTTTGTATTTCAGAGCAGGATCACTGAGACAATGTCCCTGGGGGAAAGCCAAGAGAGCAGGAGGCCTTTCAAGGAGCCCCTGGGAACTGAAGTGGGCTCTACTCGCGTGATCACCATTGTTTTTATCGCACTCCTCATAGACTTGTTGGGGTTCACCCTCATCCTGCCTCTCCTTCCTTCAATTCTTGACCATTACAGCAATAATAATGTAAGTAAGACCTAAGCCACATTTACCCAAAACACTCGCGATAAACATGTAAAATATGATGGGATGCCACCATGGCAGGATTGTGCTATGGCAGCGCTTGAAACTCACATCTCTGTAAAGAGTGTGCTCTAACGATAATGTACCACTTTAGTCCAGGTGCCAAAGTGGTCCACCTGGAATTTTGGTGTGCCAAACATCCTATCTTCTGTATACAGTGGTACCTCGGGTTACACAGGCTTCAGGTTACAGACTCCGCTACCCCAGAAATATTACCTTGGGTTAAGAACTTTGCTTCAGGATGAGAACAGAAATCGTGCTCCGGTGGCGCGGCACTAGCAGGAGGCCCCATTAGCTAAAGTGGTGCTTCGGGTTAAGAACAGTTTCGGGTTAAGAACGGACCTCCGGAACGAATTAAGTACTTAACCCGAGGTACCACTGTATGCAGATGCCTAAACCAGACAATGCCTCTATGTAACCTCTGGGCAATTTGAAATGTTTGGGTTCAGTGTTTTGGTATCTGAGTGAACCAGCAAGGCTCATGGAGCATGTGTTACTGCTTAAAAACAACAACTTTTCAGGCAACAATAAATCTTTAGAGCTCATAGTAAGTGATCTAGCACATCTATGTCTTAGGTGAAAACTTAAGACAGGTTTTGATGTAACTCTAAACTGGTACGGTAATACTGCAGCGAATAGTAACTGTTAGTGTTTTTTTTAAAGCTGCTCTTGTTATCTTCCAGTGGGGAGATTTCAGACTTGTGATGGTTAGTTTCGTTCTTCACTCCATGTTGCTGACTGTAGGAAGACAATGCCGGAAGCCCTTGTATTACTCTGATTGGATGTGAAGCATAGGATTAGTAAAAGCAGAACGTGACTAGTTCCTTCTTCCCCTTGTGATGTGGCATAAATAACAGAGAGAGAGTGAGAGGGTGGTTAAGCTATTCTCTTTCTTTCCAGTGGCTTGTCTGTCTCTGAACCACTAAGGTGTTAAATGATAGTCCAAATGTTGCAGAGCCTGCTGAGGTCTGAGGGCAGTTAAGGCTTTCTGTCTCTTAAAGCAAGTGTTTCTAAAAACATTGGTTGTGGTTACTTTTTGCACATGACAAGAACTAGAAAAAATAATTGCGGAATAATTGCACGTGGTGTGCAGCTCTCAGGCTGACTCTGGTTGCTCCCCTGTCCTCCCCTGAATTTATCCCTCCCATGCATGTTTTCTTCCACAGGATAGTTTCTACATGACGCTGCAGCATGGGGTGGACTGGTTCAGTGAAGTGGTTCGAGTGCCTTCTGAAAGGAAATACAACAGTGTCTTATTTGGAGGTATGGAGGTCTTAGGTTTGCTCACAGTTTGCATGGAGCCCAGGACCATATAAATCTGGCATTAAATGCAATTTAGCCGTCTTAATCATGCATGGAAAATACTTCCTGATGCTTTCAGGTGGGTCCTGAGGACAACAGCCCAAAATGTTTAGGATCCATGGCAGCCTTCCAAATGTAATGTGTGGCATGGCTCACACGTGAACATGATTGTGAAGGATTGACCTTGATGCTGGCAGATCCATATTGCATTTTAATCTTCCATATTTTGCAGGTCTGATTGGCTCCATATTTTCCATCCTTCAGTTCTTCTCCTCTCCACTTACTGGTGCCACGTCTGATTACTTTGGGAGACGGCCGATCATGTTGTTGACTGTGGTATGTCTATTGACGGGACTAAAAAATGTGCAGTGTAGATCGGTTACATGATCTACGTAAACCCGGCTAAACCCAGGCAGCCCTTTTCCATTGTGCACTGGGTGTTGTGTGAGTCAAACCATTACATTTTCTGGATTAGTTCTGGTCAGGCTGAATTCATCTTGCAAGGTTGAGTTGCACAGGTAACAAGCAGGGCAAAATCATAGTTGTTTTTTTAAACTCAGCCAATTCAGCATGAGCTGGCTGCTCCTCTGGTGCGCGCACACAGGCCTTGAGCTTTTCCTACATGTTCTCCTCCACTGAGGAACACATCCCCATTTCCTCTGGCACAGGCTGTCCTTTTTGTACATTCACATGCACCTCCTATTACTCTCTTCCACAAGTGGAGAACTCTCTCAGCAGCAGCTCCTCAGCTCCAGCCACCTCACCCTTCTCCAAGGTTTTGTCCTTGGCTACTGACTGCATCTCTTCAAAGTCCAAGGCCCTCAGCTGCCCATCCACACTCTGGATCTCTTCCAGCGGGGCTCCTGGGTCGCTTTCAACCCCCTGTAGCATTTCAACTGGCAGGGCCCTCGCCTCGCGTGGAGTCACGCTTTCCTCTCCACTGAGGCTTCTCACACACTCTGCTTGCAGCTTTCAGTTGAACCACTGGTTTTGCCGCTCCATCCATTGCTGGCTTTGCTGCTCCAGGAATGCTGCCGTTCCTCCATTTCGGCTCAGGTTCTTGCTTACAGGTTCTTCAGGGAGCATGAATCCCACTTCTGACAGCATTGTTGCACGCCATCCTAATCTCCAAGCAATGCGAGGTTCCAGGCGCTTAACCAGGGATTGTGTTTCCTTCAGGATGAGGTACAGGAGAGGCTCTGGGGTCTTTATGGGATATGGTATGTGTGTGTATACACAACCTGAGCCTACCATGGGTATGGGGTGTGTGTCTGCAGTATCAACACCCCAGCTTTGGATTCAAACATAAATCAAACATTGCTGTGACTCTCCCTCCACTTTGCTGCTTTGCTTCTAGCTCACATCACTCCAAAACTCTCTGCTGTCAATTCTGGGTTTGTGTTTCTATCTAACCGTGACTTGGGAGAGGAGGCCCCACCCATTTGCCATCTCACACAGATCCCGCCCCAAACTTATAACCATATATATTTCTGGGGCAGAATCCTACAAGACCTCGTCATCTTCTCCTCCCCGCTGCAGCCCTCTGCACATGCCACCAGAATCTGTGCTTTACTCTTCATTTAAAGAAAGGAGAAGGAATATATTTGTTCACACACAAGCGCGCACATGCACCCCCCCCCCAGTACATAGCAACTTTCCTGATTCCTTTTAATGAAGTGAAGAAAATGACTAATTTATCAAGTAGCAGGAAGGAAGGAGATGGGGATGAGAGCAAGTATTGGGGGTAGGATGAGTGAGTGGTCCAAAGGGCGGGGGGGGGGGCTCTCAAAGGCATCTTTCCCTGGGCTCCCTTCAGCCTGGCAGTGCTGTTGATTCCATCTTACAATAAACAGCCGTGTATCGCCTTGCCTTTAGGCTAGAAGAGAAAAGTTTCCATGCCAGCTGAAAAAGCTGCAATTCTTTGCAGCATCAGAGATGTTTTAGATAACCTTCATGATTTCTGCTGCTTGAAGATTGCTGAATACACAAGCTTGGACAACCCCAATATGTGTGAAAATTCTCTTCAATACTGCTTTTATGTGCTTATGAATTGGTCTGCATATGGCCAGTAATTGTACTAGGGGTTTTTACCTCATCAAACTTTTATTCTGAATAAGTAACCTGGAATTTCTCTTTAGCTTCCCAAATAAAGAATCCAATAACAGTATTATTTTGAGAAAGAATCCAATAACAGTATTATTTTGAGAAAACGTATGTACCTTTTTATTTCTGTAGATTGGTATGATAGCATCATATTCCTTGTGGGCCATTTCCAGGAGCTTTGAGCTATTCATTTTCTCCAGAATTCTCGGTGGAATAAGCAAAGGGAATGTCAGCCTCTCCACTGCAGTAATTGCTGACTTGCAGAGTCCAAAAGCTCGAAGCAAAGGCATGGTGAGTTAACGGCCTGGTGTGAGCCTTTGATCAGGATCTTTGCTGTTTAATTTTTGATCAGCCACATGGATGTGAATGTGTTCCGCATACAGTGGGATGGGATGAGAAGCAACAGTGACATGAACATGGCCATTCCCCAGTTTTGTTTGCCCAATACTAGGCTAGGAATATTAGGTGCCATTTCCCCCAGAATCCCAAGGGGTGGTGGTGGTTAGAATTCTCCAGTCGCAGTCCAACCTGACTTCAGCCTAAACTTCATGCTTCTTTCTATCCAGTAGAAAAATTGCAGATTCCAGGTGGTATCCAGTGCAGTGCAAGGACTTCTGCCTGCACAACGGAACGCCCTCTCCCTCTTCTCCCTCTGCCTAAATGTGTTCTGGAGTTTTGCCCCCGACCCTCTGGAGCAAGTTTGGGGACTGTGGGAGGGGAGTATGGGGAGGCACAGGTAGTGGCCGTGGTGGCAGCCCTGGCTCTGTCTCAGGGAAGAAGACGCAGCTCCCCTTCACGCCCCACACCAAGAAACTGGGCCCAGCTCGGCATTCGGCCTCCTCCGCTCCCCCAATATTAGGGGAGCTGAGCCCCCTGCTAAACAATGTTGAGGGGGCTGAAGTGTCTTCAGCCCTAAGGAGCTGGTGCCTTTGCTCTCAAGACAGCTTACACAATATACAGTGGCATCGTAGGTTACAGATGCTTCAGGTTACAGACTCTGCTAACCCAGAAATATTACCTCAGGTTAAGAACTTTGCTTCAGGATGAGAACAGAAATTGTGCTCTGGCGGCGCGGTGGCAGCGGGAGGCCCCATTAGCTAAAGTGGTACCTCAGGTTAAGAACAGTTTCAGGTTAAGAACGGACCTCCAGAACAAATTAAGTTCTTAATCCAAGGTACCACTTTATAAGCTTTACAGTACAACTTAAAACATCTTAATATGTGTTGCATTTGTGCAAAGTGCATACTTTCCCCAATGAAACCAGCAAAATATTAAGAACAAATTCCTCAGGAAAGTGCTCTTGTTCCCCAACGGGACCCCAGCTGCTCTTCTTCGTGCTGAAGCTGACGTGACATCAATGCAGGCTAGAATTGATTACCTGTGCCTAAATTATGTGAAAAGACTTCAATCTCTTTCGAAGGAGAGATGCCCCGCTATGTCTTACACCAGGGGTGGCCAACTCCTGAGGGACTGCAATCTACTTTCAGAATTAAAATCTGACAGTTATCTACCCCCCTTTTTAGGAGCTCAGGTCAAAGTTGTTGAACTTTGTTTAGGGAGGTGAAATGCTCCATTTTAAGCCCGTTTTTGGGGTCCCATTTTTGGGGGGGACTTTTAAGGGGGGATGGACGCGGGTGGCGCTGTGGGTAAAACCTCAGTGCCTAGGGCTTGCCGATCGTATGGTCGGCGGTTCGAATCCCCGCGGCAGGGTGAGCTCCCGTCGTTCGGTCCCAGCTCCTGCCCACCTAGCAGTTCGAAAGCACCCCTAAGTGCAAGTAGATAAATAGGTACCGCTTTCTAGCGGGAAGGTAAACGGCGTTTCCGTGTGCTGCGCTGGTGCTGGATCGCCAGAGCAGCTTCGTCACGCTGGCCACGTGACCCGGAAGTGTCTCCGGACAGCGCTGGCTCCCTGCCTCTTAAGTGAGATCAGCGCACAACCCTAGAGTTGGACACAACTGGCCCGTATGGGCAGGGGTACCTTTACCTTTAAGGGGGGAGGGGATTAGTCACTCTCCATCTTCCATTACAGATATCAGGAGAAAATACAGGCAAGAGGAAGGGGGTGGGGGCTGGGTGCTCTTGGGCAAAAGCAAAGGAGAATGAGCCCGCGATCAACAGCGATCGACTGCAACCTCCCGGGGATCAACCAGTCGATCCCGATTGACCTGTTGGACACCCCTGTCTTACACAGAACGGGAACAGACCAAATGCTGGAAGGCTGGCGTCCAACGCCTCTTGTCCCAATATCAATTACAAGATCTTCAGGTGACCCTGAAGATGGATAAGAGGCACTTAAGAGACTGTCTCTTTAGGTCTGATGCAGAAAGGGATCTAGCCATGGTTGCTTCTACCAAGAGCTCACCATGGTTCCTGCTTATCAAAACGGAGCATGCCTGAGCCAGATACCTGACAAAGCTCCCACTTGCCATACTAAGAATTGCTTTTACAGAACTACGATTCCAGTCGATGCCCTCGGCGGTGTTTGATGGACAGTACGGCAAAGTACATTATGAAGAGAGACTCTGTCTGTGTGGACAACCCTGCGTCGAGGACCTGTGCCATTTATTGCAGTGCCCGTTATATATAGACTCAACAGACCGATTTATAAATGCAACAAATAATTTTAGTAGCTGTGACCGTGGTTTTATTGTATGTCTGTGCCCAGTGATTTTTATGGTTATTGTTGTTGTTGTTTTTTGTTCTCCTTCTGAATGATGCCATGGCCTATGGCTAGGGCAATAAAAAGTTTAATTGGTATTGGTAACAAAATATTAAGTTATTATTGAGAAAGATGAATGTGTAATTATGGGTATCTATGTTTCAAATAGTAAATGTGCGTATTTGCTGCTCTGGAAGCTCTAGTAGAGTTGAAGGAGGAGAGAAATGCTACTAAATAAGTATTCCCCTTGTTTCCCTAGGCAATGATTGGCGTTGCTTTCTCCCTGGGCTTTACCTTTGGGCCTATGCTTGGAGCATACCTCTCCATGGAAAAAGAGAAGGGAGAAATCTTCTATGTTCGGTCTGCTATGTTTGCTGTCATGTTTGCAGTGATTGACCTGGCTTTCGTCTTCATGTTGTTGCCAGAGACACTCCCCAAAGAAAAACGGGTAACATGTTCTAGAGATAGATAGTCGCCATCTTGCTCTTAACAGAACATCAGGAAACCAGTTCCTCCATTTTTAAGCAGAATCTGGCCCAAATAAATTGTCTCACTCTGCTCTGTAGTTTCAAAACAGGTCTGGAGCTCCATGTATGCTTGTTACTGGCAAGTGGCAAGTTATCTTCCTTATGTTCCATTAAGTGGAATTGCACAAGAAATGCAGAAGAACACATAGTCCTCAAGGGCAGAATTTATGTACTGCATTCAAGTCCCATCTCCCCTCCAAAGAGTACAGTCCCCCCCCTTCCCATTTAATCACCACAACAAAACTTGAGATAGGTTAGGCTAAGAGAGAGCAAGCCCACGGTCACCCCATGAGCTTCATGGCAGAGAAGGGATCCAAACTCTGTTCTCCCAAGTTCTAGTCTAGCAGCCAAACCACCACGTAATGCTATCTTTATTGCCCTAGTTGGAGCATGGGATATGGATGGCAAAGGCGGACTGGGTTAAGTGGTCCAAGTCACTAAAGTCAAAGTAGCAAATACGATTTTAATGGTTCTCCATTAATTTTGCAAATGCTTAAGATAGTTTTTTCATTAATCTTGATCCTTCCAAGAGCTGCCTTGAGCTACTTGGCTTTTTAGTGCTAATAAATTATCAAGTGTCATGTTACTTTAATTCTGGACAGAAAAGCCGCACGTTGAGAGAAATGATTAACAAACATGGTTTAGGCCTTGGAAGTGCGCGAGTGGCTGTGTGTGAGTGTGTGTTTGTGTGGTGTCAGATGGCGGGCGTCAGCTCTAACCATTAGCAAAGTGAAGCAGCTGCCAGATGGATGGTGTATTGCCTACTGTTAGGGAGGAAGACAGAGGACTGTGGGATTTTTCTGCTTCAGGTGTCAAAGTTGGTTGACCTTGGTCACTATGCACCTTCTTTTGCCGAGGGACCCTTTGCTGCTCTGACATTTCGTCAGCCCTGGTGTAGATACAGGAAAAGGAAAGCTAGACTAATTCCAAAAAGCCATTGCTAGAGAAGTACAGTCACTTGAATCTGGAATCTCTGAGCCACCACAACCCCTGAATCTGGGATATTAACAGCACATTTACATGGTCCACTCCGGAACAAGTCCCTCAAATCCAGTGGGGCTTATTCCCAGGTAAGAGGGTATAACATTGTACCCTAAAGACTCCTTAAACCTGCTTTATAGCACAATTTTGTGCAGGGATACTTTGACATAAGTCCCATTGGGTTCAGTGGACTCAGAATTGCACCGGAGGCCCAGAGAACTCTACATGCATAGTTGTTTGTTTCAGATCTCTTGGCTATCATGCAGAAGCTGGAAGAGTCTCTCTCCCTTGCTATTCCTTTCCTCTACATATGATGAAAATAACTGGATGTAGCTATAGTGTCATTTTAAAACAAATACCGTATTTTTCGCACCATAGGATGCACTTTCCCCCCTTCAAAAATGAAGGGGGAATGTGTGTGCGTCCCATGGAGCGAAGACAGCATAGCCCCGCGACCCTCTCCCAGCTGGAGAGGTGACACGCAGCTATTGCAGCAGCCTCTTTAGCTGCGCGCCATCTCTCCAGCCGGGAGAGCGCGCACGGGGCTAAAGAAGCCATAGCCCCGCGACCCTCTCCCGGCTGGAGAGGTGACATGCGGCTATGGCAGGAACCTCTATAGCCGCGCACCTTTGCGCTGCTCCCCGACCTGCTCTTTGGGGTTGGTGGTGGGCTTCCCCCCGCCAGCCCCAAAGAGCAGGTCGAAAGGAACCTGAAGCCTGGAGAGTGAGAGGGGTCGGTGCGCACCGACCCCTCTCGCTCTCCAGGCTTCCAAGGTAGCCTCCTGAAGGTGGCTGAACGCACCTTAAACGGCACCTTGTTTTAGAGGGGGGGGGACAAGAGGGGGGAAATTCTCCCCCTCTCTGCGCAGCGCCTCCTGCCACTTCGCTGAAGGGGCACTGGGCAGAGAGAGAGAGAATTTTTTTTTTCTTGTTCTCCCCCCTCTAAAACAAGGTGCATCCTATTGTCCGGTGCGTCCTATGGTGCGAAAAATACGGTACTTAGAGTGCATTGTACAAGCAGAATTGGGAAATGGTTGTTTGAGATCACCAACTGAACTTAGAACAATGTGGGTAACAGATAAAATTCTGATTTGGTCTATGCAACTTTAAAAGAAAAATGTGTGAAAATAAATATCAAATGTTATACTATCACAAACTAGATCTATAAACCAGGACAAAATGGGAGAGAGATTTTTCAAAATAAAAATGAAGCTTTCTGCACCGTTGGTGGGGTTGTCCCAAAGTGGAAAACTATTAAAGGACATAAAATAAAATTTAAAAGTAAAAATTGCTTTAAGACCCAAGCTTTTAAAAAATCTTTTTATTGTTTCATTAACCAGTACACTCAAAACAATAAATGATAGCAAGAATTATATAGCATAATAGAATACCAAGGAATAAATGAAACGAAACTGGTTATCTAAATTAGTCCCTATATAACTCTCAATTAGTATGAGGCAGCCTTCTCTCTTTCCCAGTACTCTTTATGTGTTAGATAAATTTCCTTTTATTTATACCTGTACAACCCAGGACTTTCAAAATTTGGCCCCCAAGATTCCCAGCCAGAGCACACTCCCGCAGTCTGCGTTTGCAGCAACATGGGGTGGAAGTGTCGGTCTTGCTCAGGGGTCAGCAACCTTTTTCAGCTGTGGGCCGGTCCACTGTCCCTCAGACCATGTGGTGGGCAGGACTATATTTTGAGGGGGGGGGGGAATGAACGAATTCCTATGCCCCACAAATAACCCAGAGATGCATTTTAAATAAAAGGACACATTCTCCTTATGTAAAAACATGCTGATTTCCAGACTGTCCATGGGCCGAATTGCGAAGGCGATTGGGCCACATCCGGCCCCTGGGCTTTAGGTTGCCTACCCCTGGTCTTGCTCATGCAGGTAGCACTAAAGTCCTGGTTGTGTGTGGCATGCAAAGCAGCTCAGTCACGGCCCCTTCAGACTCAATTCTTTCCTTCTCCTTGTTTTGTTAGGTGTCCTCCATTATGTCGGGATTCCAGTCAGCAGCTGGCCTGATTAGTCCTCGGGCTCTGTTCCAGTTCTCTGCCGTCAGCCAAAATATGGAAACCTCTTCGAAAGAGAGCAAGTCCTTGAGCTTTTTGTTCTTCCTTTTATTATGAAGTTGCCTGCGCATGTCAAAATCCACTACCTTTTTCTCCTTTGCGCCACCCCTGATGTTGCAAAATGTTGTGTTGTCTTTCTTCACAATGAGGCTTAGCCCTTTCCTGAATATATTTGCATATCTGCACTTTTGCTTGAGATTTGGCAGTCCTCCCAGTGAGCAAACTGACTTGAGTTTATGCAGCACATAGCATGAAAGAATGATTGCAGAGATATGCTTTGAGTGCGTAAGGCCTCTGCGTGCATCAGCTTCTGTTAGTAACATGAAAATATACTCTCTGACATGTGGAATGAAACATGGAGTGCAATAGAAATAGTTTTTTTTCAAAAAAAAAAACACACACAACACAATTCCAGGAAAAAGCACATTTACTCTGAACTAGTAATCACACCGGTATTTTTCTTACCACACCTGCATAGTAGGATTAGTCAAGTACTGAAGCTTTCAATACTTTTGCAGATAAAGCATCTTATCTCACCATCTTTTAAAATGTATTTGTTTAAAACATATTTATGCCATTTCTAAGACATATCAAGGTACAGCATCTAATGAATATCCTCTTACGCAGGGGTTATGTTCCAGGGATAGTGCATGACACCAAAATCACATATAGTCAAAACGCAGGAGTGGGTGCCTGTCCAGTGGGCCAGCAGAGATGACCTAAGGCAGTGTTTTTCAACCACTGTTCCGCGGCACTAGTGTGCCGCGAGATGTTGCCTGGTGTGCCGTGGGAAAAATTAAAAAATTCGAAAGACTTTTTTTTTTTTAAGTCAAATTTTCGTTTGGGGCGCCGTCCCCGGAGGGAGGCGGGCGAGTCGGGAGGCGGGGCGGCGGCGGCAAGGAGAGGCCGCCCAGCGCGGGGCTCTTGCCGTCTGCCTGCCTGGCTGCCTGCGAGCTCGGCGGGCAGCGCCTCCGTCCGCCTCCGTCCGCAGCACCCACCTCGCGGCTCTCATTCCCTGCCCCTGCCAAAGCTCACCCAGCCAAGCCGCGCTCTCCTTCCTGCCTTGCTTTGCTGCCTCCTCCCCTCCCCACCCCCAAAGCTTGGAGGTTCCCCGGCGCCGACCCGCAGGTTTGACCCCCTTCTCACACCTGTTCACACCTGTTCGCGCTCCTTGCACGGAATGGGGCGGAATGGGGCTCGCCGCTGCCTCCGCTCGCCCTCCCCCCCTCTGGGAGGGAAAAAATTGAAACTTACACTTTCGTGCGTCCCTCCCGGCGTGACGCTGCGCGCTGACGTCACGGGGCTGTAATGGTGGTGTGCCTCGAGATTTTTTTCATGAAACAAGTGTGCCTTTGCCCAAAAAAGGTTGGGAAACACTGACCTAAGGCATGGAAAGGTCAGGAAGGGGACAGAGGAGGAAGGGGCTGGAAACTGTGTATATGCAAGGAGCCAGTATTACATCTGCACTGGATTTGGGTGTTGTAACAGCTTTTAGTCTTCCACAGCTGGAGCCAGAGCCCCATCTGAGATTTGCAAAGTCTAGAGCTGCTTTTTTGAAGGCTTTGATTCTATTGGTATGGCCATTCTGTTGGTATGTTTACTTTTGTACTTGTTCTTAAGAATGGAATTTGATGGTAGTGTTTTGTAACAGATCTCAAGATCCTCGGCCTGGTATATTTCCTGTATCTTTTCCTGTTTTCTGGTCTGGAATACACTCTGAGCTTTCTTGTCCATCAACACTTCCAATTCAGCAGGTATTTCGCATGATATTTATTTTATTTGTCAAAATAGTGAGCCTCACGAGACATCAGTATAAAAAAAGTTCTGTCATGGTGTTTACTCAGATGACCTCTGTGTTTAATTACAGTATAAGATGTCATTCGCACTCCAGTCCACCCCCATAATGTAGGCTCTGGTTGAGAAAACTCATCTAGTGTTGCAGGCCATTTTCTCTGGAAATATTTGTCCCGTTAGCTTGCATAAATCACCCAAAGTGGGAACTCAGTCGGCAGTCCTCTCTCATATGAGTGAACATTCCTATAACCATTTTACTTACCTATTTCCTTGATTTAAATCATGCTCTTCCATCAAGGATATGTCTGACAATTTAGCTCAGGCATAGGCAAGCTTGGCCCTCCAGATGTTTTGGGACTACAACTCCCATCATCCCTAGCTAACAGGACCAGTGGTCAGGGATGATGGGAATTGTAGTCTCAAAACATCTGGAGGGCCGAGTTTGCCTGTGCCTGATTTAGCCTCTCTGCACCTCTGTTAGGCTGAGAGAGTTGCTCCCAAAGGCCAGTCACCAAGTTTCGTGACTGAGCAGGGATTTGAACTCAGGCTTGCGCTCTTTTGGAACGTAGAGACGTCATTCACCAGGTCTGAGAGATCTCCTGTCCAGGTGCTCTGCTGTGGACCCAGGTGTATGTGGCAGCTAAGTCTGGGAGGCTGTCTGCCTCTCCAATTCCCTACAGTGTGCTAGTGCAACACTGCGTCATGCATTGTGTTAAATTATAACATGGCAGGCACTTTCCCAACACAGGCCCTGATCCCAGATAAGTCCACTCCTGGCGGGGCGGGGGGGGGGCAGGCAGCTGCCGGTGCTCATGGGCCCTGCTAGGGAACGTGGGGCCTGGCAACTGCTCAGTTCTAACACTGGTTCTCTCATATCTTTTGTTTCCCTCCATTTCTATCATATGATTACAATTTTTTATTTTTATTTTTTATAATATTTATTAAAAATTTTAAACATTAAGTTCACATATAACGTCCTCACCCAAATACAACACACAAAAAAACAACAGAAAAAAAACAACAAAGGTAACATATAATAACAAACACACCGCAAAATCAAATGTCCAACATCCATCTTTTCTTAAGCTTTTGGACTTCCTCACATCTCCCATTTCTGCGTTCCCAGTTATAAAGTTATAAACAGCAATTTATCACCTTATTTCAACACTTATTTTGTAGTTTTCAAATATTATGTCCCCGACTTTAAGCATTGTTTTCAAAATAGTTAAATACTTAATTTAGACATAATGTTATTCCAAAGTTTATCTTATTTCTCAAATCTTACTTATTCTCATGTTTCTTTCAACTAAGTTGCTGGTGCCATGTTGTTTTCAGTCCTGCATCTTTCTTAACACTCATACAGTTTACAATGTTTATGGTTATGATTACAATTTTTTAATTGATTTTTGCATATTTTAACAATGTCAGCAAACATATGAACATACAAACGGAACCCCCTCCCAAAGACAAGAATATTCCCAGACTGTCCTCATCACTGTATGATTTTTGAGAGCTTAGTTTTTTAGGATTCATTGTTGGTAACTGATTCCGTGTCGTTAGTGGTAAGGCTGCCCAAGAAGCCTTCCCTTTTGCAGGGACACCAGGAGCTGGAGGCAGCTTTTCATTTCTGAATGTGGAGATGTTTTGGTGACCAGAGGTCATTCCTGAGAGGCAATTTGGTTTGTAATGATCAAGAGTTGCCCAGACACTTAAATGTTTTTCATTATAAAAATGTGAATGGAGTCAGATTTCATCCACCATCACCCCTGGCAACACATAGGTGTTGCCAGGTACTTAAGGACTCAGCCCATTAAATAAATTTGCATTTGCTCATTTATATGTAGAAATGCCCCTGAGAAATTAAGATGGTGCCTGGTTGGCCAGGTGTGTGACTTAGCAGCAGTACACCTTGCAGGGCAGCTGGCTATCCTAATATATTTAAGATTACAAAGGAGAGGAAGGGCAAAAGAACTGAGGTATGCTGTCAAAGTCCTGGGAATTGGACCCCCTGGGCCACCCCTCCAACATCCCTTTATGTTCCTGTAATAATTTTAGAAGCCTCCTGTAGAGGGGAGATTGAATGCTTTATGTCAAAGTTTCTTCTAGTTACTGACTGGGTAGAACTAACTATTACTAACAAACATAATTGCAAATCAAGCTAAACTACTTTGCCCCTAAGAGGGCTGTGTCAGAACTACTAAACTGGTTAGTTAAGGAACATGCCCAAATATCCACAGTATATATTCCTTAAAATATAACAGCTGCCAACCATGTTAATTTTTGGAGTTTAGACATGGAGAAGAAAGTAACTTTTTCCTGTTTTCTCTTAGTCTGGAACAAGGGAAGATGTTTTTCTTCATTGGAATTACGATGGCTGTGATCCAAGGAGGTTACACTCGCCAAATTGAGCCAGGAAACGAAGTGAAGACTGTAAAAAGGGTGGGGCTTGTTTTCCATTTGAAGTAGTCTTTTTTGTACTTTCTTTTGCTTCATGCATATTTGAAGAATTTTCAGGAAATGTGTCTTCTGTCATTTAACTTGTAATAGATCCTGTTGATATCTCTCCTTTTGTGAGAGAGTACACAAAGCATTTGTTCATGTTGGAGAAGGTCAGTGTTCAGTAGACCATAATAATGAGAGAGAAAGAGAGAGAGGGAGATTGGCTTTGGGGCTATGAAGTGGATAGAAAATTGTCTTTAAAGTGCAGTTTCTGTTGGTGATGGTGCCCAATTCCACCATCAAACAAATCATTCCAAACCAACTATTTTGTTCCTAGCATAAAATTTCTTGTCAGTTCGCCAAATGAGAAAAGAAAACCAATAAAATAAAGGCTCGTTATCCTATTCTCTATTTGCTTGCAGAGATCTTTAGGGGAGGGGAAACCTAGAGAAATTCTGAGTCATCTTGCATGCCACACTTCTGGTCATTTTACTCACATGTAAAATGCCATTTTGAAAAACTGTTAAACTTGAGGAAATTATCTTTGAAATGATATAGAGCACGTTAGCTATATATGAAAATGAAAAATGGGTCTATAGGTTGACATTGTCATGGAATCATCCTTACTACATAGCTCTTTGGTTTTCCTTCCCCTTAAGGCAGGAGAGCTCTTGAATTTCTCAGTGCAAGGGGCTTTTGTGGCAGGCAGGGGGGGCAAGAAAGGAGAAGGGAAAGGATGAAGGTGGCCATTGACTCCCCACTTGCCTCATCCGAATGTTGCCATGTTCCAGGGAACCAGCCAGGGCTGTTTCAAGGTGAGCAGATGCCTGCATCTCAATAGTTGAAGCAGAAGACAGAGCGGGAGCCCAACTGCTCTCAAAGTAGGGCAGGCCCAGGAGAAGAAGATTTGGGTTTTCACTAGAGTTTGTGTACTGTAAAACCATGAACCTTCTCACTTTGCCCCCTTTTCTTTTCGACAGGCAATAATGGTGTCGGCTCTTGGTTTCCTTTTTGTTGGCTGGAGTTCTAATATGATCCTCCTGGGCACGGGACTGTTGTTTTACTCCTTTGGTGAGCTTCTCAAACAAATCTTTTCAGGCGCTAAAGCAAAGCGAAATTGGCTCCATAGATTTCTTGAGTTCATTAATGCAGAATGGATTTAGGTTTCCAAACTGCCTTTGTTGCTTATCAATCTTGAAGGAGCTGTCCTTCCGAGTTTATTTTAATGCTAATGACATGATAGAAGTTGCCATGGTGATGTTTAAACACGTCATTAACTTGTGTTGCCTCAGCTTATGGTTGATCTTTCCAGCCTCCCTCTAGGGGCTGAAGAGGATATCTAAATTGTCAATAATCCTGCCTTAGCATGCTTTTCCAAAAAAGAAATGTGATGTCCCCGACTGCTGTTTAAATACAAAATAGACATCTACAGGCAGAGGAAAGTTGCATAGTCCAGGCTGTCCAATCAGAGTTCAGTTAAGCGCAGGGGTCAGCATACTTTTTCAGCAGGGGGCCGGTCCACTGTCCCTCAGACCTTGTGGAGGGCCGGACTATATTTTGAAAAAAATTAGAAATGAACGAATTCCTATGCCCCACAAATAGCCCACAGATGCATTTTAAATAAAATGACACATTCCACTCAGGTGAAAACACGCTGATTCCTGGACCGTCCGCAGGCAGGATTTAGAAGGCGATTGGGCTGGATCCGGCCCCCGGGCCTTAGTTTGCCTACCCATGAGTTAAGGCAAGGACTCTTGAACCTAGAGGATGCTCAGTTTCCCAGTTGACTGCTGAGGAGATGGACCAGTCCTTTCTTTGCAACTTAATCCCTGAATTGCAAATACTGCAAAGCTCTGCAAAAGACCAGCAAGGTATTTTCCAAAAGAAAGGCCTTACTGGAAATTTCTGTTCTCTGACTGGAAGGGATTCCATCACCTTTTGATGGCTCCTTCCTCTGGATCCTCATCTTTGGCTTCTTCTCCAGAGGAAGGCGGTGTGCTGACCTCATAGATCAGCCTGGAAAGCTTGAGGAGCCCCTCTGTTCCTTTGCTGCAAATACAGAAAGGCCATCTGGCAACAGGAGCTCTTTTATCGTGCTTGTGGAAAAATATTGCTGAGGGGAAGGTTTGAGCACTGGAAGTGCCCCAACAAACTCCTCCCCGTGTTCACTTAAAGGCAGAAGCCTGAAGGACCAGCCACCTCCCATTTCCTGCACCTCAGGGGGGGGGGTTGGACTGGATGACCCTCAGGGCCCCTTCCATTTGGACAATTCTGTGATTCCGTGATGCCAGTCCTGAAAAAGAGCAAGAGTTAGAATGCCCTCCGGGAGGCTTGCAGACAGAAAGCCACAGTATGGACATTCCTGTTTTCTCCTGAGGCTCCTGGAAGGCATTTCTTCGGGATCTACCAGCATGATCAACTAAGGCAGGCATCCCCAGACTCAGCCCTCCAGATGTTTTGGGACTACAATTCCCATCATCCCTGACCACTGGTCCTGCTAGCTAGGGGTGATGGGAGTTGTAGTCCCAAAACATCTGGAGGGCCAGGTTTGGGGATGCCTGAACTAAGGGATAGTTTTTGGTATGACTAGCATCTGCCTGACCAGCACTTTCAGGGGGAAAACCTCACCCTAAATTGTCATTAGGACTTAAATTCTGAATTCATCACTCCAGCAGTGTTTAAAGGGGGTGGGGGAGGCTGATTCAGAGAGCAGTTTGGCAGACTGCTTTAATTAAGACAGTCTCCGTGCTCCTGTATGAGCAAACAGGAGTGGAGGAGCTGTTTTAAAGCCTTTGCAAAAGCCTCTTTGTGCAGCGTGTGTATGAGAACGACTTCAAATGACACTTTTGCATAGGGTTTAATCCCCATTCAAGTGATGAGCAGGGATTCGATCCTGCTGTTTTGGCTATGGAATCTTGTTTCCCACTGGGAACTGGATCGTGGCCCATGCAGAATTAAACCTTCTCCTCCTCCTGCCATCCATTGTTAACACATTTGCATTCTCACTTGTTTAATCATTTTCTAACCTGTTATTCAATTACTTCCAGCTGCTGCTACGGTTGTTCCTTGTTTGTCTACGGTGGTGTCTGGATATGGTACGTGGCTGTTTACTCTTGTAACGAGCAGAGCCCTTCTCTAAGGAGTTTTTTGCTTGCTCTTTTAACTGTGTGTTGAATCTTTAAAGCCAGGCTGCTGTCAGATTCTTTTGCCTCATAGTTGGAGATAGATTAAACACAGAGTTGGAAATTGATTCCACTTGGCGTTGGCTCCTGCTCTGTTTTGTACAGCACACAGTAAGGACAGTAGGTGTGGTTCAGACAAATGCAAGCACTCAAAATACCATTACCGTATTTTTCGCTCTATAGGACACACTTTTCCCCCTCCAAAAATGAAGGGGAAATGTGTGTGCATCCTATGGAGCGAATGCAGGATCCTCGGCTTCGCCGCGAGGCACCTGTCCAGCGAAGCCGGAGAAGGAACAGAAGGGTCTCCTTCTGTTCCTTCTCCAGCTTCGCTGAAGGGCGCTGCGCCTTCTCCCTCTCTGCGCAGAGAGAGAAGGCGCAGTGCCCCTTCAGTGACACGCCTGTCCTGGCTTCTGCTTTAGCCCTGCGCAGCCTCTTTGGGCAGGGGGAGCCTTCATCCCGCTGCCCTGAAGAGGCTTGGCGCGGTTATCCCAGAAGCCAGAACAGCCACACGGTATCCCAGAAGAAAGTCCAGTCTCCAAATGCTTTTTGAACTTAGGAGCTTTAAAAATCAATTTGGGTATTCTTCCAGGGAAATTCTGAGAGGAAAATGTAAGATTTTTATCTCACTGTGGGCTTGCTGTAAATGTTTCTGTGTGTGCTTTGACTCAAACTAGCTCTGTTTTGGAAAAGGAAGCATTTGAGGCTCCCCCAGGAACTGACCTTCCTATAGCACTTGCTGACTAGAGAGAAGCAGAGTTTTGAACCCCGGTTACCTCACAGGAGCCTCCCTATAGCTTGCGCCAGGCACAGAGCCTCAGAAAAGCAAACAGACCTGCAGCAAAACGTTTGTGGAGCTGAGTCTGCGCAGAGAGAGAAGGCACAGTGCCCCTTCAGCGACGCATCTGTCCTGGCTTCTGCTTTAGCCCTGCGCAGCCTCTTTGGGCAGGGGGAACCTTCATCCCGCTGCCCTGAAGAGGCTTGGCGCGGTTACCCCAGAAGCCAGAACAGCCACACGGTATCCCAGAAGCCAGATCCCTCTTGCTGTTCTGGCTTCTGGGGTTCAGAATAAGTTTTTCTTGTTTTCTGCCTCTCAAAACTAGGTGCGCCCTATGGTCCGGTGCGCCCTATGGAGCTAAAAATACGGTAATTTTGGGGGAAATGAATGAAGGATCTGTTTAACTCTCCCATTAAGAAATGTGGGACTTTAAACGGCTTATTACTGACTGGGGCATGCCAAGTTTTTATAGACTGCTTATTCCTATATGGCGCTAGCGACTATAGATACCTTACACTGGAGCCCACAAAATGATCTCTAAATAAAATAATACATTTTTGCGGGTGGAAACTATTGCCCTATTTTCACATGTTGTAGGAGCACAAGGGAAGATAAAGACATTCAGTTCAAAGTAATGGTAGGAATGACCAAGAATGGCTAAGTAGAAACTCTGTCCTCTAACCCAAGGATTTGCTCAACATTCCTCTGCCGGTTAACTGGCGAATAAAATATACCTCAGGGAGGTATGGAAATGTAGTTTTGATGCTGAGTTTTAGCAGCGAAGTACAATCAAGATTGTGGGATTTAGGCCTCACATGCTGGTGGTAAACTTGCCTGAACAACTCTCCTTGTTTCTCATAACGGCAAAGTTGAGAAGAACTTCTAACACTATTACTCCGGTTGCACCTAAAAATACAAGATTAAAGGGACAAGAATGAAATGGAGATAGAACGCTCACTGGGTTTGACAGTGCAGACTTGTTCTCATTATTTGAATAACTGAAGGAGTTGGGTTATGTTGAAAGTGTTGCTTGGTAGCTGGGGTCGTTTCTTTTGTTTGTAAGCCATCCAGGGCATTGTCGTCAATGGACAACTGTCTAAATGTAAGAAGTAGATGAACTACAGCAGCTTTTTAGTCTGAGACATCATGGCAAACGCACAGCTGCTCCTGCTACCTCCCTGCTACGTAACTCCTTCCTTGACTCCACTACTTTGCAGCCATTTTGTTTGAGCTCTCAAATCTGGGTCTGCTGACCAATGCATAGTTCCAGCCTCAATAACTCTCTGGAGGTAGTGGACCTGGTCTTCCTAACTAGGGCCTCAGGATAAGGATGCACGGTTCCCTCTTAAAGACCCAATCCTTTATCATTTTATTTCTCAGATGTTTTATAGTGCTGGGCTCTAAGTGTTTTGCCTTGGTAGGGAAAGCCAAGAAGTAAAAAACTGACAAGTAGTAAATGATGATGGTTCTTTCTTTCATAGGGTTAGCCAGCCAAAAGGGAACCCTAATGGGAATCTTAAGGAGTCTGGGGGCCCTCGCAAGAGCTTTTGGACCAATTGTGTCAGCAACAGGTAATTGTGCATGTATGCGTGTGCTCACTATTACCCTTGTCGGTAATAGAAACAATATATTGTTCTAAATGGATTTCACCAGGGAGAAAATTGAACCTCACACTGCATATCATGGAAAGTGTTTCAGCTATGGTAGGATTCCTGTTTTCATGCTTTTGTCAGGAAAGGTTGCTATAGCAAGATGCATTTTCCTCGATACTACGAAGCGTGGCTGTGATACAGAGAAGTGCATCCATGCACCCCACATTTTGTTTGTAATTTGCATCACAAGATAGTCTTGGCAGCCAGCTAAAATTAGAAACTTGCATCTCTCCCTCTCCCTTCTAACGTCTAAAACTAGAAAAATGCCTTCAGCCTTCAGGTTGTTGCAGGTCGCTTTGCCCTTGCTCCAGTTTTTGTTTGTTGTGGGGACTCTTCAGCCCCTCACTCAACCTTCCCTTCCCACCATTAGGTTTAAGAAGCATCTTTTGGATAAGAGCTTTTTTAAAGGGGAAATGCTGCTGGTCAAAGTCCAGTCTCCAAATGTTTTTTGAACTTAGGAGCTTTAAAAATCAATTTGGGTATTCTTCCAGGGAAATTCTGAGAGGAAAAGGTAAGATTTTTATCTCACTGTGGGCTTGCTGTAGATGTTTCTGTGTGTGCTTTGACTCAAACTAGCTCTGTATTGGAAAAGGAAGCATTTGAGGCTCCCCCAGGAACTGACCTTCCTATAGCACTTGCTGACTAGAGAGAAGCAGAGTTTTGAACCCCGGTTACCTCGCAGGAGCCTCCCTATAGCTTGCGCCAGGCACAGAGCCTCAGAAAAGCAAACAGACCTGCAGCAAAACGTTTGTGGAGCTGAGTCACATCCTCGCCCCTTTCCCATCCATGAGGCTTTCCTCATGGCAGAGTTCCTGGAGCATTTTCTGACACCTGCCGTCTTGGGCAAATGTGGTTATTTTTTATTGGGCCCTGACTGCTGCCAGTCTGTTGATATCGTTGGATAGGAGCAGAGGGTTCTGCTTTCAGTTCGAAAATTCCAGCCCAGGTGATATTTAAAGCTGCATCTTCTGGGAATGGCAGAGCTCTTCTCACTCAGTTTGGTACAAACTGTTTTGTGGAGGCCACTTTAGGAAAGTTCTCGCTTTTTCCGGATTAACAATATCCTTAAATGTTGTTTTTCTTCTTCCTTTCTTTCCAGTATACTGGCTGGCAGGAGCTGAAGTGTGTTTCACGGTCTGTGCCTTTTCGTTCCTCCTTCCCTTCGCTCTCCTTGGATACATTCAAAAGCAAAGGAAAGAGTAACAAGCAACTCTGGCTACCATTTTCCAAGAAACATTGGAAATCGGGCCCTTAGGCGGCTGAGCTAAGAAACATTTTGTGGCACCTCCGGCCTTTGCATATGATGAAGTGCACAGATTTTGAGCACATGTTATTTCTGCTGCACTGTGGCAAAGAGCCCTAGAGAAGAAACCTCAGCTACTGCCTTTCAGCAAACAATACCTTTGCCATAAAAAATGGTCAGATACATTTCCTGTTCTGCAAGAGAGTGCACAGTGGTGGAAAAGCGTTGTTTGCTTTGGCAGAAAGCGTTTAAAGAAGGAAATGAAACAATATCTGCAGACTTGCACTAGACATGCTGCATAAATTTTGTTGAATGTGTTTTGTCTGTACGTGCACACACACATGCAAACGTATACTATCCTTGAAATACGTTTTCTAAATAATATATTTACTGTTGATTTGTCTGCCAGATTTGAAGCACACATAGGTCCCGCTATGGCAACAGTCATCTGCAAATTCAATTATCCAAACACAAAGAATTATGCCCAAACCATGGTACAAAAACAGCTGATTCAGATATCCAAACAGCCAGAGTTTGCCCACTTCCTTCTGTTTTGCTGGTTGGCTGCAGCCATTTCTGGAAAAAGCCCGGGGGGAGCAGAGACTGGACAAATCACAGATTATAAATGTTCCCGTAGGAAATAACGGAAATCATCAGCTCGCTATGCAAATGCTTGCAAATGATTTCCTGGTAATGCACTGTTTGGAAAGCAGGAACTACGTGTACAACATTTCCTTGATACTTTGCTATTGAGCTCAAGTAGATCTGTATGTTTTGTATATTGACGCCAAAACCTGAGTCTTAACAGGTTGCCAAGGGCAATAGTTGTTTCTTTAAACCAAAGGCTTAAGTTGCAAGCTGGAAAAGTGTGTACAGGTATATCCTACAGTAAGCTGAAACGCATCATGTTCATACCTTCATGTGCAAAAGATTGTGTAGTTAAGGCAGTATGTTTCTAACGTAACCAGGTTTATTTTGTTTTTTTGCATAATTATGATTCTGGCTCTGTTTACAAGAAGTGTATTTTATATTCTTTACATAAATATTCCAGATTAAGCTTCAGGGATAACGGGAAGACTTTTCATGCTTGCAACAAATCACTTGAAGGGAGGAACTTATGCCTTACCACATGGAATATGTGAACGTGAGGCACGCTTAGATTTGGTCGATCATTCAGTATGGTGTGAAAGCATGAGACACAGTGCAGCCTAAATCATTATCCACTCAGAAGTAATCTATTTAATTCTATTAATTCAGTGGGGCTTACTCCCAAGAAAGTGGTTAGAGAAGTCCCGTTTCCTGTTCTGTGAGGGAACTGTGCTGCCAGTTCTGTGAATTTAATCCTAGCAACAGTCATCCACCAATAGTTCTGATTATTCTGGATTAACACTCCTGTTTGGGGTTGGTTTGTTTTTTAAAAAAATATGTTCATCTTTTATTGGAATTTGATTTTTTTAAGAGTTAAAACTAGAGTAGAAAGTCAACCAGATTTTGGTCTACAGTTGCAATTTGATACAGGAAAACCTGAACAGGTTGACATTTAAGGTGGCTTCCTATTGTGCCTTGATGTTGCTTCATATTGTGCCAAAGCGTCAGCCTGCTACACCCAACAGTTACAATGTCTTAATAGGTTGGTTTTCAGGGGGGAAGGAACCTGAAAACATAAGAGTAATCTGGAACATACAAAGCTGCCTTATAGCAAGTATAATAGTTCAGTATTACTCAGAAGTCAGCACTAGCTAGTAATTGCTCTCCAGGGTCAAGGGCAGACAGGGTCTGCTTCCTGAACCTTTTTTGAATTCAGTTGTCTTAAGATTAAACCTGAGGTTTCTGTATGTAAATGAAGTGTTTGACCCCTGTGCCAAAAACTCCTACTGTAGTATCTGTGGAAACAATTGTAGCACTTAAATTACAGCTGTGCAAGACACGCCCATCCATCTAATTTGGGCCCTGATTCATTGATCTGGATCTGCCCCTAGTATAGACCTAATCTGGACCTCATTTGCATTGAGAAACCAAAACAGCCATCCTTTTCCCCCCCACTAAGTGCATGAAATTGGAGACATGGTAGCCCCTACAACCCTACAGGTGGCCCTAGGGCAGGCATAGGCAAACTCGGCCCTCCAGATGTTTTGGGACTACAATTCCCATCATTCCTGACCACTGGTCCTGTTAGCTAGGGATGATGGGAATTGTAGTCCCAAATATCTGGAGGGCCGGAGTTTGCCTATGCCTGCCCTAGGCTGTTGCTGCTAGCTACTTTTTGAAGTCCCATTTAGTTGAGTGAGGCTTACCCTTGAACCGAAATCCCATTCCCACTTAATGTAATTCCACTTTTCCTTGGCAATTCCTTGCAGCTGCTGTAATACTGAATCTTGGCTCTAAATAACGTTTTCTCTATAGCAGTCTAAAACATTAAGCATACTGTTTTTTGTGTTGTGCAGATTTTTTTTGTTTTCCCTGTATAAAACTTTTGAGAGACCAATTTTTCATTGAGTTATTAAAAGCACGCCTGTCTTTGTGCCTTATCCAGCCAGTTGGATCCCAGCTGGTTTATTCTCCTGAATTCTGTACAGCATCCCAGGGTTGTATCTGTTAGAGGAGGCAAATTTTATTCTCTTGTTTTTCCCCTCTCTTTTTCTTCTGCATACCAGCTGCCTCTGAATGTAATTGAAAAAGAGAGCAACAGGAAAATTAATAAAGCCAGGAATGCAGGAAGAGAAAAAAGCGGAGAGGAAAAGAAGAGATAGGAAAGTTGGGGAAATGAGAGGCAGCAAGAAAAACAAGAGATTCTTTGGAAAGCAGGAAAGGATGCTTCTCCTCCCCCAATTTATCTCCCTTCCTTAATCTATAGTTGGCTACTATGACCTCTGCCAAAAGCATAAGAGGAGCTGGCCCCTCTCTTTAAATTAGAACTCTATTTTCGCTCTGTGACAAAATGGTTATTTGTCTCTGTAAAATAGGCTAAAGGGTCTGTTTTTATATTTACTGCTCTGGTGTATGAGGGGTTAATTGTCATTGCAGCCTCTTAATTGGAGTCTCATGTAACAAAGGTCACCTAATTAAGACCTGCAGAGGCCATTCTCAACCAGGTCTGTTCTGTGTCTCCCACTGCATAGCAGATATCTATATTGTGTTTTGAAGATGTTGCTTTTTCAATAAACACTTTAAAATGGAATTTTTTATTCCAGTCTGTATCTGTATTGGATTTTGTTTGTATATATGAAATGGTTTTATCTATGTTTTTATGGTTATATCACTTTGCTATGTTTCTGAGAGTGATTTATGAATTGAGCTTAAAAAACATAATAAAAATTCCTTCCTTCCAGATAGTATTTATATTATATGTAAGATTCAGGGCACAAACTTTAATATCAACATACATCATAGTCCTTCAGTTTGGCTGCAGGCTGCCTACCTAGTTTTGTATAAATCATAGAATCAGAGTTGGAAGAGACAACAAGGGCCATCGAGTCCAACCCCCTGCCAAGCAGGAAATCATTCACGTCGAGAATAAATTGTAAGCGAGTTGGGTCAATGAGATTACCTTGGCCAAGGTAAGCTTGTGCTCAGGATCTAGAGAAAACAAAGACTATTTGCAGATGAATAGTGGAAGATAAGCACCTAACAGCTAGAACTAACCCACAGATAAATGAAATATGTGAAAAAATTGCCCAGTAGCACCTTAGAGACCAACTAAGTTCTTGGTATAAGCTTTCGTGTGCATGCACACTTCTTCAGATACATGTACACAAAAGCTTATACCAAGAACAAATTTAGTCGGTCTCTAAGTTTCTACTGAACAATTATATATATATATTTTGACTGCGTCAGACCAACACTGCTACCTACCTGAATCTAGAACCACAGATAAATATTGATGAAGGCTGTATGAGTGTTTTTTAAAGTTGCAAATTTACACTGTTGAAAGCCTATCTGTGGGTTAGGAGCAGTTATTGGGCTCATCACAGGTTTCACTGGTGATGTGTGATATTATTTGGCCTTGAATCTTTTTGTCAGGGGTCAATATATTGGCTTGCTGGATTCCTGTAGCCATATGCTATAGTTAGTGATTTTTGTCCCACTGCCCATGGGGGGAAACACGGATTCATCTGAAGACCTGAATCAGCATAGGAACATGTTTCTCACTTGTGTTGAGAATGCGCCACAGGCCTGCATCATCTGCCATGTCTCATCTGTGTTGGGGGAAGTGATAGTTATCATGGACATTAAATAATAGTGGATACACCGCTGCACAGATTGGCTGTATAGTCCAGCAGATTTGGAGTGTTGTCTCTACTCCAGGCAGCCACCAGCCACTGAAGGCCTGGCTGCAATTTTTACTCTCTTGTTTCTGAAAGTGGTGTGTGCGCCCGCCCCTCCTCTTCTGGGTTTGGAAAGTATAGCAGACACAGCAGTGCTGTAGCCCCAGCATATTCTAGCTTCCCCATGAATGTGCTATGAGTCTTGCAACAACATGAGCTCAAGAATACCTGGATCTCAGAAACAAGGCACAAGGACACACAACTCCTTTAAAGAATTTTATTTGTGTAGAATTGAATTAAACAACAAAAGAAGAAGAAAAAATACAGGACTCTTCCCTTTCCCTCCCTGTCCCACTGAAGTGTGTTCTCATACAATACACAACTAGATTTCATTATGTAATAGAAAGAATTGAGAACTACAAAACTGGAACTTAAAAATCATTGCATATGTGGTCAAAGATTAGAGTCCCTACGTTTTATAACAGAAACACTAAAGCAATGGCTTTTGTAATGCAATTTCAATCCTGGCAATGAGACACGGTTAAGCTTTTAGTGTTCACAGGACACACAGTTAGGAAACAAGCTCAAAGCCATTAGTGCCATGCAGTCCATATGAAAAATTCCTTTCTCTCTCTCTCTGTCATCAGCACTTCTGCTTTTCCATTAGTGATGGTTTTAGTACCACCAACCCTCCCCCCAATCTCCCTGTAACCCTTCTGCACGGGTGTTATTTATTTATTTTACCATTTTAAAGTGATTTGCTTCAAACTGGTTTCCAAGGTATCTATTTGGAACCTAACATAGGCATAACGTTTAGAATAAAGCTGCACCAGTCACTGAATTCTTTCTAATCTTACGTGCTTTTTTAAAGCACGAATTGTAAGGCATTCAATACTAGCTATTTCACCAAACTTCAATTAAAAACCTACACAATCAGCCCCCCCCCCGCAGTGGTGCATTATTCATTACCGAAGTTAATCAATAAAAATCAGCATCTTCGTTCCCAACTGACCTTAAAGAGTGAGTCTTTTCTTTTGTTATAACCAGAACTCAGTCAACTTGAAGGGTTTAGAAGAAATACCAATTGTTTCAGAAACATTGCCTTGCACAACTCAAAAGTTTAGTCTCTGCACTGTAGCTTAAATCAGTGAATCCAGAGCAGCAGAAGAGATTAGCAAGCTGTGCCAAGGCAGTGCCAGAATATGACAAACCTTCCAAGGGTTCTCGGAAATGAGCCACATGGCCTTGGAAATGACTGGGGCAGCTCACGCTGTAGTACAGCTCCTGTTGCATCCGCAAGTGGCGCAACGTACTGGAGCAATTGAGTGAGGTCATGATCTGACTTAATAAAGGCAGTAGGTATGTGCCTGCTACTAGGAAATTTTATTTTCAAAGGCTTGAAATTAACTTCCGAATTATCAGGTGAGGTTGGATATAAACTTTTGGTAGAAAAGAAATTAGTAAAATAACTGGTTGTTCTGTCAGTTTATTAGAACACAGGCAGAGGGGTCAGCAGGAAACACCACAAATCACTTCATTCTTCTTACACATAACAAAGAGATTTAAATTTCAGCTATGCTACAATACAGAATAAGGGAAGGGAAAAGACAGCTTTCTTCAAAGCCTCAGTGTAACGTTATTTCTAATTACACAGTGCGAAAAGCAGGTGCTCAGTTCCATAATACAACCTCTCAAAATATAACTGCAATCATATCCAAGTTGTCAGTATTTAAGAAGCCACTTGGTAACAACAGTAGGCTCTGGGACAAGAACAAATGTTAGAGTGAGCAGACAGCAACACCCCGTGGAGCAAGACCTTGCAAAAATCCATTGACTGCATATATATATCAGCATGGGCTCTCAACGTGACACATGGGGTTCCATGGAAGTCATTTAGCTTTGTTTGCGTACTAGGGATAAACCCTGGTTAGCTGCTGTTGAATATGCAGGATTAGCACCTTCTGCTCATTAATTTTCCGTTATAATCTTAAGCAATCAAGCTATAGCTTGAGGGTGTTGCTTGTTCTGCTTGTTACGAAAGACAAAAGAAAACACTCAGTAAGAACTGATACATTCTAGTGGTTAATAAACTTAGACTCTAAACCATGACAGTATATTTGAAGGTATTTAGGAGTCAGTCTTCTTTTTGTTTTTCTTCAGGAAGGAAGGTGTACGGAACTTCTTCTTCTTCTTGGACGGAGACTTCCCAGGAGACTCATCACCGCCGGCTTCGGCTGCTGCCCCCTCCTCAGCCAGTGGGGTCATGGCCTCTTCACCCGGCTGAGATTGGGGTTCTGGATTTTCAGGAGGTAACTCAGTCTGGCTTTGGGCGAGATCTTTGTCACTTTTATCATCCTCTTTTCCAAAGGTTGGGAAGCCGAGATGCTCTGAAGGCTCATCAGGGGTGAGATCTGGGAGGCTTTGCTTGAAGGTTGCAGCATCACTGTCATCGTTGCAAGTCTGGTTAGGCTGCCTCTCTAGTGGAGCAAGCAACAGGAAACATCTGTTAATGTGTGCCTGTTGCTGAAATGAGGGCTAACAGAAATTAACTGTGGAAAACAGAGCCAGGAGTTTTGAGTCTCTTTGTAAATGGCCTTTGGGCAGAGAGATGCAACTGAAATATTTATTTGAATTCTGTCTTCTCCACAATGCTTTAAAGTCAAAAATCAAAGTGTCAGAAGTTTACATACTAAAAATTCTGCTGACCTCTTACATTTATTTATGAAATATTGTTCACTCTTCTCTATAAGCACACAGGTTAAAGGGACCCCTGACCGTTAGGTCCAGTCGTGGCCGACTCTGGGGTTGCAGTGCTCATCTCGCTTTATTGGCCGAGGGAGCCGGCATACAGCTTCCGGGTCATGTGGCCTGCAGGACTAAGCCGCTTCTGGTGAACCAGAGCAGCGCATGGAAACGCCGTTTACCTTCCCGCCAGAGTGGTTCCTATTTATCTACTTGCACTTTGACGTGCTTTTGAACTGCTAGGTTGGCAGGAGCAGGGACCGAGCATAAATGGAAGATGCATATGCTTGTTTCTCCTTATTTTGCAAAATAATAATAATTGGACTCAGTATTCAGACGGAGTAGCACTGATGACTTAATGAGATTTTATGTTAGCCTCTCGCAGTGGCCCAAAAGACTGGCTTACATGAAGGCATTCAGTATGAAAAATGAAGCCACACTCTCTGCAGATGAAGGAGCTTTTATACAAAGCTCAGCAATGCTAACTATTGCTCCCTTATCCTCAAAAGACATCTCACCTGTATCTTCAAGTGGGCCAGAGTTTTGTGTGACTTGGAATCTTAAATTCTGCATTCTTTGCAACCTGATTCTCCATTTGTTCAAATATTACAGAGACACAGGGAAAGCAGAGGCATGAACTACCCCCGCTTCTGTTTCCCCTCTCGCACTGCAATGCAATAGAAGAAAGGAAACACGGACGTATATGGGTGATTCGCCTTCTGTTCCCCTCACTTTTGCATAATGCATGAATTGGCTTTCAGGATGGAAAAGCATGTTGTACTTTGCCACGTCTCATCTGTTTTTTAGACACAGTCCAAAAATTTAATCATCATTAAGAAGGTGCCTCTATCTCTGACCTTACAGAAAGTGAGAAAACACTATTGTGAAGAGCATCCCGGACATAAACAACAGGAGATGATCTTATGTAGATCAAATCTTAGCTAGCTCCTTGAATTACTAAGGATGTTAGGATCCACTGCACATGCTCTCTTCACATAAACACAGGGAAGCGCAAACCACAGCAAAGTTGCAACAGCAAACATATCACTTTATTTCTGAGGCACTGGAGGTTTATGGGCATGGTTCTTGGCCCAATTTGAATTGCAGTGACTTTAGGTACCTGGTTCATTTCAGTACTGCACTGAAAATACCATGCTGTGGTTTGTATTCTTTTAAGGTTAATTTAATTTTGCATTCACCTTCTTTGTATTTGTATTTAACAATTCTCTGTTTCATCTTTATTTGAAGCTTGGAACAGGAAAAACCTGGGATTTGTTAGCTTAGTGATGATAACCACTTCAAACTCAGCAAACCAAAACATTAGAAGTTTTAAAATGGGTTAGGATAATTTAAAAGCAGGGGGAAATGAAAAAGCTATTTGGAAAGTTAAAAGCTGCAATTAATTTCTTTTATTTAAATATAGCTCTTTAAATGTAGTTCAACTATCCTTCTGTTTTCATTGCTGCTGTTACAGCAATTAATTGCTGCCTTCACATGGAAGGAAGTCAGATGAAAATGGAGTCAGACCAACAGTCCCGCTAGCTCAGCAATGTTTACACCTGACTTCACCACGCGGGCACCCTCCAGAAGTTTTGGACTACAATTCCCATCAGCCCCAGCCAGTATGGTCATGCTCCCATCAGCCCTGGCAACATACAGCTGTGCTGGTGGGGGGTGTAATCCAAACTGTAGTCCAAAAACATCTGAAGGGAACCAGACTGGCAAAGGTTGGTGAGTAGCAGTGGCTCTCAAGAGTTTCAGACAGTATATTCCCAGCCCTACATAGAGATTGCTGGAAACTGAAGCTGGGACCTTCTCCATGCAAGGCAGATGCCATATTAGAGTTATGGCTCTTCAGCAAACTTTATTGGTTTCCCTTTCCATTGTAACCAGAGAACATGGTTTGTTTTTCTGTAACAAACCACAATCTCTAGTCTACATGAAGCCATGATTTGTGGCTGGCTTGCTGATTATGGCTTGTTAGGGAATCCCAATCCCAATCTCTGGTTCAGATGCAACAGAAAAGTAGGTCTTCCCAGTTTAACCCCTCATACGCCAGGAGAGGAGTGAAGTGGGAGCAATCAAGCAGCATGTGCCAGCACACTGCCCATTCATGCTAAATTGGTAAGTCTGGCCTTTTGTTACGTGCAAACATGGCAAAGAAATGTATGGATATGGCTTTAAGGAACAACAACAAAAACTTTAAACATTTGTTCAGCTCAGCAAATTAAATGCACCTTTCCAATGGGACTTACAGTTAGATTTTACTTGAAAGAATTTCAGGGTCAAAAACAAATTGAAAATGTAAAGCTTAGTGGATGCCCATGAAGAAGCACAGTAAATGCTATATAAAACAATGCAACTGGTACAACCATGTGCTGAAAATGGCACTATAAAGCCACTCTCTAACATATGATTATAGTCTGGTTTGACATGAGGAGGAGAGGGGACTTTCCCGTCCCACAGAAATGTATGTGGAGTGCTGTTATGGAGGCATCTTAAGAGAAATACAGGCTACCAGATTTTGCACTGTCTACCGTCTTCTCTTCTTTGTGCTCCTCAGCTTGAAGAGAGGGGCTCAGGCTCCCTTCTCACAACAGGCAACGCGCCACTAAGAACACTTAGGAAAACACACAATCATAAAGAGATGAGCCTCTCTGAAACATCCTTTTATCTCTTAAGGTGATTTTAGTTTGTTGTCATTGATATAAGGAGCAATGCCACGCTACCTTATTCTCTGCTTTACAGGATAAATCAATGGTTTGGGGTCAAAATCAGTATGTGAACACCTGGAGTGTTTTATACATATGGCTACCAAGTCACACTCAAGTCTAATACAGACTGTATTTTTCTTAATGTACCTCTGATCTCTTTGTTCTGGTAAAGCAACTGAAATAGTTAAGCAGACTTCAAACTATGTAAAGGCTGACCAAACCAACATAGGGAGGAAACACCACAAAATATGCAAGAGAATGAAGCACAGCACAGAGAAGTCAGGATAAAGCAGCAGGAACAGGGATGGGATGATACTTACTATGGCAACAGGTACTCTTTAGCATATCCACCTCCTGTTTGTAACGCAGCCACAAGAAGAAAAAAGCACAAGTAGAGAATCTATACATCCATCACAGCCATTGTGTTATATTAAAAGAATGGTCATTACCATTCTTATAAAATACAGAATGAGGTGGTGTGAAGAGACAACTTTGTAACAGACAAGTGATAAAATCCAGGGTAAAAGGGAAACACTGAACACATCTTAGATTACACCTGGTTTGAGTACTCAACTTATTTTCACCAATTCACTGCAACAATAGGTCTGGTCTTGCTCTCATTAAGCAGAGACCTTAAAGAAATCAAATCTTTTAACTTTGAAACCTATGAGTAGAGGTGTAATCCAATTACAATAATGCTTAAGAAATGTGCAACCACCAAGCAGAATTTGTTAAAAAAATTTGCATGATCCAAAAACCCATTTGGGCAGGAAGATTTCCCCTTGCATTTCAAGAATGGAAACAGCTCTAGACAGCAGTCCATATATCCAAGACCTGCGTCCCTCTGGAAGTGAAATCTCCTTTTGTTGGTAGGTGGGTCTCAGGTGCAGCAGTGGTTGGTGTGGCATTGCCAGTTACCGAAAGGAAGGGAGACAAAGCTGTGGGGAGCTTGGTGCAGCAGTTTTTGAGTGGTTCTGCCACTGCACTTGCACTGCGCTTCCTGCAACTTGCCCCTCCCCAATTTGATAACTGGCAGTGATGGGCAGTGTTGGGAAGCCAGATCAGCAAAGCAGTGGTGCCTACTACTGCTCAGGGGTACATAAGAGTTGCTGAGCACAGTGATCCTGCTCACTGACGCACATTGGAACATTAGCTTCACTAATATCCTGATGGATGGCATTCTACAACTTGTGCCTGGTTTGGTAGGCAGCTACTATTTGGTAGCACAGATATTTCCTAGTAGCCAGCTGTGAGATCAAATCCTAAAACAAAAGGTTCAAGATCAACTGCTGACGAGCATTTCTGCCAATGAACGTTTCAATGAAGAGGAGAACTGGAGAGGGGAGAGATAATGGCAGGGTGGCTGGCTATTAATGATCAAGAGTCTTTCAGTACTGCTGAAAGGACACTCTGGGAACCCTCACTGCAAAGAAATAATTTCAAAATTCTCTAGCATCATTTTAATTTCAGCAAATTTGTAAATTCTACTCTTGTGATTTTGTTAATTTGACTATCCAAAAAGCTATTATGTGATTTCCCATTCAGTCTCCCTTTTCTATTTAGCTATGTTAAGTTTTTTAACAGCATGATCCTGTGCCAATTTACTTGGAAGTAAATCTCACAAACAGCAGTTACTCCCAAGTTAACTGGGAACAGGATATTAAAAGGGGCTCTGAAGTTGACTCTTCCTGATCCCACAAGCAATGAAAAAGTTACACTCGGAGCTGGAAATGATCCAAAGGAAGTTTCTATTGCCATTATGGAATAGAGAATTTGGAAATACTGTGTAGAGTTTTGGGAGACCACCGCTTGAAGAGAGTGCCAAAGAGGTGAGAAAGTTGCATAAGAGTGCAACCAAAGAGATCCAGTGCTGGAACATCTTCCCTATGAAGAAAGCTTAAAGCACTAGTGGCTTTTCCGTTGAAAAAAACTTAACAGAAACAGGACAGAGGTTTACAAAGTTGTGTACAGTGCAGATATAAAGAAAAACCTCCTTCCTTCACAACACAAGAACTCAGGATCACTCGATGACACTACTGGCAGCAGATAAAGGACAAAATGTGTAAATAATCCACAAATTAAAAGTTGATATTGCTAGCTAGCTAAGATGGCTTTTTAAAAGAATAAAGCAATTCATGAAAGAAAACTACTGATAACTCTATTGGACGGTATGCCACTTAATCAGGAGCTAACAAAAGGAGATGGCCATCACTTTCCATGTCACATGAGACAGAGCGTGGTCTTGCCCAATCAGGCAGTCCTTGTGTTCTCAAGTGCACATTTCTTTATTATTGCGAACACAACCACTAGCACATTTAGCTATATGTTGCTCTACAGAATAAAATAGATGAACACATTTTTATCTGCTATCAACCGAAACATGAACACAGAGGTGCAGCTACACATACTCTTAGCTCCAGGGGACATACCTTCCTCCAGTTTCACTGGAGTGCTGGGTGGAGTGCAAGCAGCAGGGTGCTCCAGAGAGCTCCTCTCCCTCTGCTGTCTGGCATCGTCTGAATCTTCTACAAAATGTAAGAGTACAGACCAGGTTAAACAGATCACTCTCACAATTCACATAACTGTGCATAAAGGATCTTTTAATGAAGAACTCTGTTCAGAAGCTGTTTCAAATGTAAATGAAAACACGAGTGAAACTGAGCAAAAATGTGCTACTAATTGTGCCCTATGTTAAAATAGATAGGGAAGTTTGAGGTTTCATTTTAGAATTTACTGTGGCTGATGACATCTGAAATTCACAGGAGGCAATGAATGGAACACTATACAAATTATAAACACAAACTGTTAAGGATTCCAGATTAGTCCAGCTACTACAGATCACAGAAAAAACCCATAAATGACCATTGCAAGGAACTTTGTTCAGCGGAAGCCTCTCTAGCAGGAAGCAATTAAGGAACATGGCCAACCATAAACTAAAGCGAAGATATTCACAAACTGGACTGGTCTTGCCCAGTTGGCAGCTTCATTGCCTGCCACATTGAGCAGTAAGATTTTTGTCAACGTTAGTTCAACTGTGTGTAGCTGCTGCTGAAAAGCTATGTAATGACGTGCAATTCTCCATCCTCTTTCTACCCAACTAGTCAACTAAGAACAATCAGCCTGGGGTTACAGTTGCCTTGGCAATGCAAATATGTTCATTTTCTCACCCTCAACCACCCTGCAAACTGAATCCCATTGTTTCTTAAAGGTAAAAGTACCCCCGACCGTTAGGTCCAGTCGCAGACGACTCTGGAGTTGCGACACTCATCTCACTTTACTGGCCAAGGGAGCCAACGTTTGTCCGCAGACAGTTTTTCCAGGTCATGTGGCCAGCATGACTAAGCCGCTTTTGGCGAACCAGAGCAGCACATGGAAACGCTGTTTACCTTTCCGCCAGAGCGGTACCTATTTATCTACTTGCACTCTGACGTGTTTTCAAACTGCTAGGTTGACAGGAGCTGGGACCCAACAACGGGAGCTCACCCCATTGCAGGGATTTGAACCGCCGACCTTCTGATTGGCAAGCCCTAGGCTCTGTGCTTTAGACCACAGCACCACCTGCGTCCCTTATAGTAATGCAAGAGAAAAAAATCATCCTAAAGGAGAGGCAATTTTTGTTCAAAGCTCAAATGCAAGGAAGGGAACGACTGTTGTGTAGTGGCAAGCATTTCATGCTTGGGAGACTGATCACTACGCAGCCACGAAAATGACTGACTGGCCTTGGGCTCAGTCTCTCTCAGCCTAATCTGCTTCACAAAGTTGCACTGAAAATAAAGTAGGCAAAGAGAGAACATATGTGCCACCCTCGGCTCCAAGAAGGCCTGGATAAAAATGCAATCAGTAACCATTATAAAGACAATCAGTTTAAGCTGATGTATCTCATGCATTAAACACACAAGAATAACAGAGTCTTCAATTGCTGGGTCAACTTGTTCAAAATTTCTGGATGTCCCAATAATGTTAAGTCGTATGATTTTTAACGTATACTAAATTATTATGCTTTACTACCTGAAGTTTCTAAACTCCATCCATTTTGTCTGAAAAACATTTTTCACAAGGGATGCCAGAATGTTATATCCAGTAAGTGTACTATTTTATACCTGTGTACACAATAGCTGAGCTTCACAAATCAACAAATGTACACTCTTACACAAACATCTGTACATGCACTGAGATTGCTTGTACCCGTATTCAGTGCAATGTGTGAGTACGTCTAGAGTTACTGAAAACATAGAACAATGGGCAGTACTAGGCTCAGCAGGATATTCTCCCCCCCCCCCCCGCCCTTGTCGCTGCTTTGTGGGTTCAAAAAACTTTTCTGTATATGTTTTATTGTATTGGGAAATAGCTTTGAGATGCTTTATAGCAGGGGTGGGGAATTTTTGGCCCTGAATGCCAGATTTCTTTCTAACCTCCAAGCCATGGGGCAGTTTTGACAGCTGGTCTAGGCCATTCAGCTGTCAGAATTAACCCACATGGTGGAGTGAGGAAGCCTGCTTCCCCAACTCCATTCATCGGCTTCATGGAGAATTCAATTCTGCCCTCTGCAGGGGTCTGCCTCACCAGTGCATTCCCCGCAGATTCCACATGGCAGGATTGAAGCCTCCACTCACCAGCTGATGAGCGTAGAGTTCAATCCTGTTCTCTGTAGGAGTCTCCTCTGCCAGCCCAGTCCCTGCAGGGAACCTGCTGATGTGCTGGTGAAGCAATACCCATCAGGACTGAACTCTGCTCCCAGTAACATCACCAAGTGACTTCATTGATTGACAGGTGGGTGTGATTTGGGATGAGTCAAACTGGAATGGCCCAGATTGGCTGGAGGTAACGAACCCCTGCTTCGTAAGAAGCAATTCATAAATGAAATAACAGAATTGCAATGGAATTTGATTATGTTTTAAGATCACAGTTCTATTATTTTTTGCTTGTCAAGCTCAGCAATATCATCAAGTAAGGAAATCTATACAAAAACCATTTCAACTTCAACATGAAAGAGCAACCAAGTCTCCAAACTCTGTGCTTCCAGCAGAAAAAATGAACTACAGTAGCAGCAATAAATGAGTGTGTAGTTTAACATTGCTTGTTTCTTATCACTGAAGTTGTCTGCAAGATAATGTGTTGCTTGCCCTAGCCAACAAGAAGCCCACCGTCAACACTCCTCCTTTGTCTCAAGCAAGAAGCACAGCAGCAATACAGAATGTTTCTGCCAGGGCCACTCCTGTAACTGCTTGGTACATTGTGCAGGTTGGGCAAATGTCACAGTACAACCACCAAGGTATGATGAGAATCAACACAAAGGAAACTTATAAGGGAAGCCTGGCACATTAAACTACATATCCAAAGTCTATTGACACCATGGTAAGGCAAGTTAGAGTTAGGTAGACACAAACCTGACTGCCTCTGTTTCCTTTCTACTTCTCTGCGATACTCTTCTAGTTCTTGATCTGTGAACTTGTTGAAGGGGTTTGGTCCTGTTGTGCTTACGATTACTCGTGGTTGGTACTCCTTCTCAATTATTGCCTTTGATGCTGTCACCAATTCTCCCTAGTTAGAAGAAAATAAATGTTTCTCATGAAATAATATACAGTGCGCTAACAATGCCTGAGGGCTAAAACAATGGAAGAAATTATTCAAAATCTGATTAAAAAAACCAAGACTGAAAAGATTTTCATTTAGAGAAAGTAAGAATATCCATTTTATCACATGGTTATTGCATCATGACTCGCAATAGAGCGAGACTAATGAGTTCCAAACAAATTACTAATGGTAACAATAATAATACAAGTTCCAAACTTGTGAAGAGTTTTCAGGTGAAAGACTGCCTACACACATAACAAATTAAGAATGGTAATAATAATAATACTCATTTAACCCACTACATGAGAACAGGCATTTCAGGGATAGCATCACACAAACATCAGTGTTTCTGCCACACTATATCCACTCTTAAGCAGCACAACAAAATACAGCATCACTACACAATATTTAAAAGCACCCCTTGGGAAGCAGTGGGAACCAAACTGTTAAAAGGTTCAGCTACTACAAGTCCAAATTAACCTTCTCCAGAACATTCAAAAGTGGGGACAGGCCTTCAGGGAAGGCTTTCCTCTTGTGCAATACTGACCAGAAATTCCCTTTTACACTTCCACTGGGTGAAAAATCTTGACAAGGCCCACAGCCACGTTTTAAATGTGTGCTATAGAATGACATCTTTGTCATAATTTGCACTGGAGGCACAAGAACATTTAACGTCAGTGACCACAGGTATCTTTATTTGGAAGAGCACTCCCTCATTCTTCTTTATTCTTACCCTGTGGGGAACAGAACCCATAGTCCTGCAGGACGTGGACTCAAATAACACACAAGCCGGGCTATATTGTTCTTTCACTCTTTCAGGTACTTTTAAACTCACAGAAAGAGCGAGGCAGTAGTGTGGAGCTCACCAAATCATGTGGGAAAATATGTCAGTCTCAGCCATTGAAGGACAACATATTAACACCCCACACAGAAGGAAATCATTCCCAGGAAGAAACAAGATACTCAGTTCCCCCAGGAAAGATGGCAGATAAATCTTGTCAGCACCTAATACTCCATGAAGGGCATATATCAGATGAGTTAGAGAATTTCAGACTCTTCTGATGAGATTTCAAAGGCTCATTTCTGGCCCATATTCCTGAGTGCCCAAACCTTGTTGGAAGATACTAGAGGATGCTCTTGTTGACCGGTAGAGAACTCCGATGTCTGTTCCCTGAGCTTAGATTCCAGCAGTAAAAAAGGTGGATGAGCAGGAGAGGGAAAATAAATAAACTGTGAAAGGAGTCAGATATCGGAGGATGCTCTAATTCTGAGACACTTCCTATGGCAGTCAACTATATTTTTGTCACTTTTAATATTTTATTTTATTTCAATATTTGAGGTTACACTTTGCCACTCAACAGATGTAACCCTATTCTACAATACTAATAACTAACCCAACCTTGATTTTTATAAATTATGATTACAGTGGTGCCTCGCAAGACGAAAAGAATCCGTTCTGTGATTCTCTTCGTCTAGTGGTTTTTTCGTCTTGCGAAGCAAGCCCATTGATGGATTAGCGGCTTTTAGCGGCTTATCTGCTGATCGGATCAGCTGATAAGCAGCTTAGCGGCTTAGAAAAAGGGGGGGAGGGGGAAAAACCAGCAGGAACTCGCAAGACATTGTCATCTTGCGAAGCAAGCCCATAGGAAATTTGTTTTGCGAAGCACCTCCAAAATGGAAAACTCTTTCGTCTAGCGAGTTTTTCGTCTTGCGAGGCATTCGTCTTGCGGGGCACCACTGTACATACAATTGTGTTTTAAATAATAATAATAATAATAATAATAATAATAATAATAATAATAATAATAATAATAATTTATTATTTATACCCCGCCCATCTGGCTGAGTTTCCCCAGCCACTCTGGGTAGCTCCCAATAGAGTGTTAAAAACAATACAGCATTAAATATTAAAAACTTCTCTAAACAGGGCTGCCTTCAGATGTCTTTTAAAGATAGGATAGCTGCCTATTTCCTTCACATCTGAAGGGAGGGTGTTCCACAGGGCGGGTGCCACTACCAAGAAGGCCCTCTGTCTGGTTCCCTGTAACCTCACTTCTCGCAATGAGGGAACCGCCAGAAGGCCCTCAGCGCTGGACCTCAGTGCCTGGGCTGAACAATGGGGTGGAGACGCTCCTTCAGGTATACAGGACCAAGGCCGTTCAGGGCTTTAAAGGTCAGCACCAACACTTTGAATTGTGCTCGGAAATTCATATTCAGTTTCATCCTTTTAAACAAATTTCTTACTATGTTCTGCTATTCTTTTTCTGTGGACTTCACATATGAAAAGTTACTTTTTAAGTAGGCTAGAGACATTGCACATACCTTTGTAAACCAAGAAAACTTTAATAAAAATATCAACTGGGGGGGAAAGGTAGGCTAGAAAAGGCAGTCAACTATATTGATCAATACTACTATCAATGAAGCACTGGAAACTGGCCAGTTCATCTTGGGATAAGACCAATTCCAATGTCTTAGCTCAGCCCGGTCATAAATTGAAGTACTTGTAACCTGTAGACCAATGTTGGGACAGTGAACTGACTTCATCAATGAACCTTTAAAAACTCTAAAAAGTCAATGGCCAAGTCTGAGGAGAAGAGCCAGGACAATGTAATTCAATGTAAAAAGATGCAAAGTAATGCCAGAAAATTCCACATATATCCTCATGGGGACTGAACTGGCAGTGACTGATCAGGAACGAGACCCTGGGGTTGTAGGGGAGAGCTTGAGGAAGACGTTGACCCAGTGTGAAGCAGCTGTGAAAAAGGAGAATTCCATGCTACGGATCATTAGAAAAGGAACTAAAAACAAATCCATCAATATCATAAAGCGGTTATATAAATCTATGGCGTGACAGAATTTGGAATACTGTGTACAGTTCTGGTCACCTCAAAAGGGATATTGTAGAGGTGGAAAGGGTTCAGAAAAGGGCAGCCAAAATGATCAAGGGGATGAAGCAAATCGCATATGAAGAAAGGCGGGGAGTGTGGTCAGCTTAGAGAGAAAACAAGCAAGAGGTGACATGATAGTAGGGTATGAAATTACACGTGGCATGGAGCAAGTGGCTAGAGAAGTTTTTCTCCCTCTCTCATAACACTAGAACTCAAGAACATCCAATGAAACAATGTTGGAGGATTTGGGACCCAGAAACAAGAGTACTTCTTCACGCAGCGCATAGTTGAAACTATGGAACATGCCCCAGCAGGAGATAGTGATGGCCAGCAACTTGGATGGCTTTTATTAATGGCCACGAGACATGATGGTTAGTTACACTCTGCCTCCATGGTTAGAGGCTGTATGATTCTGAATATAAGTTGCTGGAAAGCCTAGCAGGGGGAAATGCTTTGCACTTGGTCCTACATGCCAACTTTCCATAGGCATCTGGCCAGCCACTGTGAGAACAAGTTGCTGGTCCACATTTAGCAAGACTTGGTTGGGGTTTTTAACCCAACTATAAGCATTTTACATAAAAGAACAAAAAAGTTGTAATACAAACAACTTTTTAAAACTGTAAACTTAATAAAATTATCAAGGCATAAATAAAATTAAGTTTTTATAATTGCTGGCATCCATTTTTCTTGGGAGGCAATGGAAGAATGAACCTATGGGGGTAAACCACTGGAGAGTTACAGTGCCTGCTGTGGCTGTATCAGAGACTGATACAGGAAAGTCATGTCTCTGGTTTCGCTGCTATAGGTGCACCATGATGTTTCTTCTCTCTGCTCTCCTCCCAGCAGTCGCTGCTGTGGATATACTACCTGTCTGCCACTGGGCAATAGTATTGCCTGCAAGGGATTCCCACACAGTGGGGTTAAGGTTCCCAGCCTTCATGTCACATTTGCGGACAACTTTGTAACAGGTCTAGTGCCCGAAGTCAGATTCCAATAGAACACGTTCTTATGGATTCCTGCCATCTTCCATTCTGTGGATATGACCAAGTCAGTCCAGACGTCACTGAGACAGAAGTGCAAACAGGTTGTGAATGTGGTCTTAGGAGAGCACATCTTTGTTTGAGACTCTGTCCTGCCATGTGATGTCCAAATCTTCCTGACCCACTGCATGTTGCCCATAAAGCTCAACACACAAGCCTGGCAGACCTTCATCTTGGTATTGGTCACTAGCATCACATTCTCCATACCCTTTTGGAGAGGCAAGCCATTGTCATAGTTGCCTTACCAATACGTTTGTCCAGCTCAGTGTTGATGGAAAGGTTACTGGTTATGGTGGAGCCTAGGTAGACAAAATTGTCTACCACCTTAGGCATTTGGTTACCAATGCTGACATGTGGAGTGCTTGTTGCCTCCTGAGCAAAAATGTTGGTCTTTGTCCAGGCTTTGTCCAGGCTTTGTCAGGCTGATGACAAGACCAAATGGACAAAATGGTTGACGAGTAGCATTTCCTCAGAGTGCACTGTCAAGACTAAGTCATCTGCAAACAACATCTCTCTGATAGGAGCCCACCACACTTTTCTTTGTGAAACGTGGAGATGTTTAGCCAGCTGAAGTATGTCAGAGCTCAGTACCCTGTGTCATAACAATCAGAGCCAAAATATCACTTTCAGAGACACAATATGGAACGCTTCAGTGATTCAGCTGTGGTTTCTGGAGTGCTAGAAGCACTTTGTTGAGACCCCAGATCTTTGCTGGACGGGTGGACTAAGGAGAGTTGCTCCCTATAAAAATGGAGGATACTAGAGCTGATAGGTTTGCTGGAACATTTAGAAAGCCCTGAGGATTCTGCAGGCTATTAGGCTGAAGATCTATGCAGAGTCCATCTTGTAGGGATGAGAGAAGCTGTGTAAGTCCTGTGGTGTTCAGTTGCTGATTCTTCTCACACTATCTCAGGAATGCCACCCAGGTGGACTGGCAAATTCTAGGGATATTTGGCCACCCAAATGGTGCATGGGACTTCCTCTGGCAGCCGAAACCTGAGGAACTTCTCAATCTCCAGGCTGTCAGTTGAAACCACTGAGGACTGGGTTGCTACAGAGAGCCTTAGGACAGCAGATCTGCTCTGTGAAAAAGATTCTATTCTGTGTGTGGTACAGAATTTTGGGCGTTTAGAGTTGCCAAGACTAGTTGAGGGCCACCAGGGACCTTATTTGTGTGCCTGTTTTTAGCAGGCAGAACAAGAGCAGAGTTTGAAAAGCACACAGAGAAGGCTGTCGAGGGCATTTCTGTGTCTGCAGAAGAAACAAGCCATCTTGTAGCTGGTGGCTAACACAGAGGTCCACTTCACTTTGCTGAATGCTCTAATTGACACTCTCCTAGCATGTGGAAGGCCTCTAGAAATTCTGTGAAATTAGTGTATGGCTAAAGATGTCCTCAAAAATTATGCCTACTTCTTAAATTAGCAGACTGCTATCAAGCTGTAGCACAAAGCTATCCCAAAGCAAGCAGCCCTTGACTCCACTGCAAGAGGAAGAACAAGGCTAACTAATACTTTACAACTCAACTGTCCTTCATAATATTCTATACAAATACAAACTAATAGAATCATGAAGATATCGGAAAAGCTGACAAATAAGGCACAACGAATGCATGGAACTGACTGCTTTTATTTTTCAATTTCTAGTATGATCTACTCTTGTGGCACCAGACACCTTAAAGACGAACAAATTGTAAGTCTTCATGCAATACAGTCTACTTTATGATACAACAAATGTTATCCCAGATTGGCAGGGCATGCACATGAGTGTAAACTCTGTGGAGAGAAATTTAAGCAGGAAGGCCTAATATTTCCCTTTCTCCACATTCATGTAGCAGAGGAGAAGAGCACAACAGGGCCACGTCAGAGATGTCCAAAGTGATGCTATTAGTTTGAGAAGAGTAACTTAGGGCTGATTCATATATGTGTAAATGTCTGATGTGATGTAGTCCTGGACTACCTAATATAGGGGTGTGTTTGTAAAAGATTGTCCCATATGGTTACATGACAGAAACGAGACTACTTTAAAGCTTACTGCCATGTTACATTTTATGATTTTTCACAATTTCAGATACATGGGTTCTCATGTGAAATTTGGCCAGTACAATCTGAAAAATGACTTTAGGTAGCCAACAAATGGCTCAATCTTCAGAGGCAGTACCACTTGAGATTCATCCATATACAACACCCATGACATGAAAACAGCTACAATCGTGCTTTACGTATTTGTGCTGCTTTAATTTTTGGCTAAGCCTGTGGATATTTTGGGTATTACACTGATGTAACCAGGTTACTTAACAAAGACCATGCATAAACAAAACTACACTGAGAACCGTACAATTTTCCATATGCTATCCATGATCATAAAAGGAATAAGACTGACTTTATTTCTTAAAAAAATAATAATGTATCAAACATAAACGCATGCATAATTTGTAGAATTGTATAACCTTCTTAACATTTACAAAGAAATATAAGCTACAACCCAGGGCAAGAAAGAGGTAAAAGTGAAAGGTAAACAACAGAACTTAGATCAGTTATGACATGGCAGTAAGTACCTTTCTAACAGAGACAGATTTAGCGGGATTAAAGGCCTGCTCTGTGGGATCGAGCCCTTCAATTGTTTCCGTACAGTCTGAGAGGGGAGCATCCTGCAACAGTAAATTGAGTGAACAGAGCAAACCAAGCTCGGGCTTTAGATCATCAGCGTAAAGCATTATGGCATGGGATAAATAGCATGCAGAAAAACAGTAAATTGTGATACAGAAGCAAAGGCAATGAAGCAACATGCACCAGTATACACTAACCCAAACTTGAAAAATTCCCTGGCCATGATGGTGACTAGTCAAACTGCATAAAAGTACAATAAAAAAAATAATTGGGCTACCTTTTGCATCTCTAAAATCTACTGAGTGAAGTCATTTGGTTCTATGCTTTCTCTGAAAAAGCATACATTAAACCTATTTAAAAACTATAAAGGTAAGACAGTATCTTCAAATGAATATGTCCTAAAAAGAAAGTTTGCAATACAGTGGTGCCTCGCAAGACGAAAAGAATCCGTTCTGTGATTCTCTTCGTCTAGCGTTTTTTTCGTCTTGCGAAGCAAGCCCATTGACAGATTAGCGGATTAGCGCTATTAGCGGCTTTTAGCGGCTTATCTGCTGATCGGAGGCATTCGTCTTGCGGGGCACCACTGTACAGAGTTCATTGCTGATTAAATGTACTGTAGCAATAATGGCTTTGGACTCAGCAGCTTTTTCAATACAGCTGCAACACAAAGTCTGACTAGTCAAGAGTGGGTTTTTAGCCCACAGAGAAGCAGCCTTGGTGTCTCTCATGCACTGCAACCAGCACCAATGGCAGTATACTTGCTAATAACATGCTTCCCACTGAGTTTCTGACCCTAAACATGGTTGCAAAGACAGCAAAATGTTACCTCTAAAACTTACCTTATAAACAGTTAACTTCTGCCGATTAAAGAATAATTTCATAGTGATACATTAGGTGACAGCAGGAATGTACTATAAAGTAACTCTAAGTTTGTATTTTAAGCAGGCTATGGGCTCACCTGAACGAGGCTCCTGTCCACAACAACCCCAGAAAGAACCTGTGACTGTGGGCCAGCAGTTTTAATGTCTTGCAGGTTTTGCTCTCGGATCTGTAAACAATAAAATACATTAATTGCATATGAATAACAGAGAGAACGTAACTCACCTGCCTGTGTGCACCACAATATGAGCTCCTGCATATGAACCTCGGTCAAGTTGGTCTGGATATATACGGTATCAGTTCCATCAATTACCACTGCAGGATACTATTTTATATTTTATTACACGTTTGGGACCACAAGCATCAGTCTCTCAGAAGCTTCCAGGGGTAAAAGGTAAAGAGGACCCCTGGACAGTTAAGTCCAGTCAAACTTGACTATAGAGTGTGGCAGACATCTCGCTTCAGGCCGAGGGAGATGGCATTTGCTGCAAACAGTTTTCTGGGTCATGTGGCCAGAATGACTAAACAGCCTCTAGGATCCTGCACTAAACCCCAAATTTTGTGACTGCAAATTGGCATATTTCTTTCTTTCCATAGGCTTAGTTTGAATACATTGTTCTTGTTTTGCAAAAGGAAATCTTACGAGCAATGCAATGGAGTACGTTCTTTGCTACACCCACAACAATAAGCAAATTGCATCAAAAATTCCAAAGATCAATTCTTAAAAATAGTGCACACAAATAATATCTACCTACCTTTCTAAAATGCAAAATTATGACTTTAGGGACAGTGTGAACGGCAACATGGTTAGATTCTTAAATATGCATTCAAAAGTAATCAGTGTTGACTTGGAAAGCCAAGGGAAGTATGAAGACATGATTAGGGCGTGGGAGGGAGGGGGTTGTTTGAAAAACCAATCACTATCTAATCAATATATTTGGCACACTTAATATATGCCACCCTTCCCAAGCTGGAGCCCTCCAGAGGTTTTGGGCTCCAACATCAGCCCTAGCTATCAATCCAAACTACCAGTAGGGGACCAGAAAGGCTGGCTTACACCAACAGCCGCTGTGCTATTCTGACCAGTTCTTGCCAACTTGAGGAGAGGGATAGGAGACTGTTTAGCAAATGTGGCCTGTAAGTTACTTATTACAAACTGAAAAGTCAAATCCCACATAGGAGAAATGTTTCGTCTAATTAGCACTCATATTTTTAAGGCATTTTGTCTTTATTTTTGATTCTCTTGAGATTTCAGCTATGATATAGGCGTACTTTCAATGTGGACTATAAAAAACATTCAGAGATTACAGATAGATTGCCAGTACAAACCTTGTTCCTCATTTCTTGGACTTCCTTTGGGTTAGTGTTCAATGGAACAAATAGATTTTGGACAGCAGAGGTGGCAGTTCTATGTCCATCCTCTTTAGTCCACTGTAATATCAAGAACAATTACATAAAATCAAAATTGCTGTAATGGCTAGAACATTCATAGAAGCAAGTTTACAGCACAGTAAATCATGCATGTACAAAACAGAGAAATGAATCAATGACTGCATTCCAGTATTTGTAAAGACATAACCATCTCTCAGCTTTGAAACAGCTGTTAAGCTAATTTTTTGTAATTCAGAGCAAATATTTCAAAAAACTAAATATGAAAAGGAGTGAAGTATATCACAAGGTCCTGAAAAATGCGTCAAAAGATCTTGTTGATTTTTCTGATTGTCTATATTAACAATACTTCAAGAAATGTGAACTAGCTAAAAATGTTACTTTGCTATTTGTATTAACCACAGAAGGCTGCAATTCTTTGCACTTTCCTGGAAGTAAGTCTAACCATACTCGGGCCCCAGCTGCACTACACATTTAAAGCTGTATCATACTACTTTCAACACTTTTAGCTTCCTCCAAACAATCATGGGAAATGTAGTTTGCTATGGTGCTAAGAGTTAAGGGTGCTAAGAGGCCACCTATTCCCCCTTCCAGAGCTGCAGTTTACAGAGTTCCCTGGGGAAAGTGATTGACTCTTAAAGCACTCTGGAAATTGTAACAAACTCTAGTTCCCAGGATTCTTTGGGAGAAACCATAGCTGTTTAAAGTGGCATGATACTGCTTTAAATGTATAGTGCAGATGGAGGCTCAGTACAGGACTGAGCCATTAAAATATAAATCTATCAACAATGCCAAACTTCCTTGACTGTCTTTTAATTTCCACATCATTGATTCATTTCCCTGATATTTAGACACATCAAAGCCAACAGAAAGCACAAGATGACAGGAATATGAAAAGCAGTGTGATGTCAATAACCAGGTTGAGTGAACGATTCTCTACTATGAGGAAAGAGTGGGCATCACCAAAGTTTGGATTCAAAACAAAACTCAATGTAGTTTTCAGAATTGTTTTTGCACAGGCAAATAGATGGATCAGCCTAAGGAAGGAGTTTGGTGATGTCAAAATATTTTGTATAAAGCTTACAGATTCAAAGATTACAAAAAATAAAAACCCATACACAAAGCACTTCCATGATTCCTTTACAGAAGGTTGTTTCATATGGCCAGTACATTTAGTATGTTGGAAGGCGACTTTGTGCCACAACGATCTCTTAAGCGCTCAGTCTCATAAATTATACACCAATTATTGCACAGAAAATGTACTGAACATTGAAACAAACCCGTTTAAAGATGCTGTTCCCCCCAAATAATTTTAAGACAAAAGATAGCCAGAAATAGAACTGTTAAAAAAAGCAACAGAATTTAAAAAAATGTTTTGCAAATATGAAGTAAAAAAATGGAATGAACATGGAGCTATGGATACTCACTGATTCTTATCTTTTCACATAAAAATAACTCCAGGTTTTTATTAAAGATATTTAACAACAGTATTAAGAACCTTAGTATAACTGGTACTTTAAAAATATTTAAGAGCATTAAAAATCAAATACACAAACTGAGTAAGATTACATTGTTCTAGCAAAATATTAAAACAAGTTTATGGTTTCAAGTGATTCTTTCATTTTATACTTATTTCAGATATTCACTTCATTACATGTGTTCAAAACACACAAACTCTCATCAATATTTTTACAACATAGGGCACTAACTCTTTCTAGAATAAAAGAAGGGTTTGACAGTACTAGATATAGGATAGCAAAAGGGGAGGGAGTCACCACACAAAGAATCTCTCCTTTGGATTCCATTTTCTCCGTGGATTTTTAGATGGCACTACCTTGACTAAGAGCAACTACATTCCCCATTAATCATTCTGAAAGGGAGAAAAAAGCAACCAAGATTTAGGGGGGTTTCCACTGACAGCAAATGAAAGTATTCAAAGGAGAACAGGAGAAAGTTAACAACTTTTGAACAATATGATTTTTCATGCTCGACACTGATCTGTACTATCACTAGAATGGCTATGAAGGACTCTATGTTCTTGTCTCAAGTTCCTACATTGTCAGCTAATGTATCAATCAGCCACTTTAAAGCCGGCATCATGCACAAATCTGGATTTGAGAATAGAATAGTATACAATATCACAATAAGCATTTCCAAACAGCTATCCACACGATAGCATTTGAAAACCTTTAGTCAAGACTGAAGTGCATATTTTAACTTTGTAAACAGCAATGTTAAACGAAGTTTCCCCGAACAGTGCCTGGTGGTTGCCTGAGCAGCACTTTAGTCATGCCACACCCAGCTGGTACTAGAGGAAAGATTTTCAAATTATGGCCATCTACTTGCATGCAACAATTCATGCAGAAGGCTGTGAACACTGGGAGGCTTTAGGACAGACAGAAGCATAGGGGGTAGAGCAGCAAAAGAGGTCAATTTATTAGGAAGCAAAAGGGCTTAAGAGGAAATAAAGCCTGTGGGGTTAAAACTCTTGTCATTTTTGGTAATCCACAGATCAGATAAAAGGCTTCAATACGATCCAAATCAGGCCCACGGACTTAACTAAAATGTGGTAATTGGCCAAGTACTTAAAACAAATACCACAAACTACGAGAAGGCAGCCTGGATACAGATTTGTAGACCAGCTAATTTCTGTGCTGAGAAGTGTAACATAATTTAGACAAAAATTTTAAAAACTAATTTACTTTAAGTTTTAACTAGGATATTTCCCAGAAAGTACAACCAAAACTTCTCTGATAAAAAACCATTTAAGTAACTCGAATATATAAAACAGAACCAGTAAGACATTGGCTTGTTCATTTATTGCTGGCTTAGCAGTCTTAACTGCGCTCTGCACCCTTCCATTCAAATTGCAATGAGAACGCAGGTTTAAATTTCATTACTAGAGCATATTAGAAAGGAATGTTTCAAGTGAAGCCAGATTAGACAGTCAGGAAAGAGGGAGGAGTTAATGTTGTATTTTATTCCCAAAGCCTCACAGTGCCTGCCACCCAAAGTTGCTCTACATCATCTAACTATGAACAGTAAGGTAGGCACAGACCAAGCAGTTGGTAATACAGCTTGGCACGCAGACACCGGACGAGAGAGACTGCAGCAAGGGTTTCACGTGATCGTGTGTAATGTTCGTCCACACCTTAGTCTTCGACTTGGGGCTGCCGCCATTCTGCCCTTCTTCAGAAGCATCATCTCCTCGGCCAGAATTCAACCACCTTGTCTTCTCTCGCTGCTGTTTCTGAAAACTATGCCGCAGAGGAGAACAAGTGCCCGAGTCCCCATCGCTAGCAAAAGAATACCCCGTGACACTAGCAGGGATTTCCACATCACTGTATTTTTTAGATTTCTCTCTCAAAGCAGGGCATCGATAGGGGTAGCCAGTTCTGTAACCCTGAGGAAACACCATAGCAGAACACTGTCAACATGGCCTCAAAACCTACCCGTTAAACAAATTTACTGACAGCCATTATGGAAACATTTATACATGCATGCCAAGTTCTGCCCTTGAGTATCTTTGCCATTTTGGTGATCTGAGTTCACACAAATACATCAAATTACGAAACATGCTTTGAAGCACTTTAATTATATTGGCATGCCCATGAGTGAATCAGTATTATGTCAGTCTAAAGCTCCTTTGAACGAAACAAGTACAATTTGCATTTAAGAGTAATAAATATGTAGTAGAACATATGTCCAAGTCTCAGTTCTTCTCTTCTATGATGTAAAAACACAAGGCATCCAAGTGACCACTTGTAAACTGGGCAATGCCAATTGAAAAAAACAGATCAGGAGGAGGGCTGGGACTATCAGACTCCGTTAAAGAACACTTGTGCCTGCCCACCTTCAGTAGACTCTTCTCCAGATGCCCCTGTCACCTGAGGTGCAGTAGGTGGCTACCACGGAAAAGGGCCTCTTTGGTGGTGACCCTCTAATTATTATCTACTTGCATACCATCACCAGTGTGCATTACTGAATCCTCCCACTAGGGAAGTTCATCTGGTGTGTATGCTAATGTCATTTCAGAAACAGGAGAAAACCTTATTTGTCGAAGCTTTTTAGTTGTTTAAATTTAATCTGGTTTATTTTTTTCTCTTTTAGAATTATATTGCTTTGTTTCTGTTGTGTTTTTAAATAATCACCCTGGAATATTGTTTGAAGGGTGTGTTAGACATTTAAAAAACCCATAAATAATAATAATGCTGAATTACTGCAAGTCTACAGCCATCTTGTTTTGTTCTTGCTATAAAGGAGATCAGGGTACAGTACAGTTAAGGACGAGCCTCTTGGCAGCTGCCATTGGAAATGGAGCTCCACAACCGACTCCTGGCATTCTCAGAAAGTGCTTTTCTTCCTAGACTTATTTGTCCTTTAATTATGTACATTGTCTAAACAGAAATGAAACCCTTGAGACCATTAGCATATGTTACAAGATCTTTCTGATGTTAAAAATCAGTTGAATAGTAGATTTTTCTCTTACCAAATTATCAAGCATTCGCATAAGAGCTTCAAATTCCTGCTCTCCAGTCTGCCATTTTGGGTAAGATGCTGTGCCCTCCCCTGCTAGAGGCTCATGACCACGAGACTTAGCCTTGTATTTTCCAGGGTCCAAGAGCACTAAGTTGTCTGCCCCCCCTGCACTGGCCAGAGTACGTACCTTTAAATAATCAAAACAGATAAAAGTTTCTGTGATAAGGAATAAATCAAACATATTTCAATGTCCAATCAATAATTATGCTAAATGTTTCATTACAATGTCTCTAATCAAAGTGCCATTTAATAATAGCAATAATATTTTTTTTATTTATATGCCACATCTGGCTGGGTTTTAAAGATAAAACTACTAATCCAATAAATTTAATTCAACATTACCATTCATTTACAGTGCTAAAATAAAAACCTGCCATATAGTTTCAGCAAATAAATCTTTTCATTACACTGTCTGCTATATGCATTACCAGCCTGAGTTTTTTAAAACTGATGAAGATAAATAAATAAATAATAAGGTTAAAAAATAAAAAAAAAACAATTTAGCATGCTTACTTGGATCTCACAAGCAACGACCAAATTATGAATATAGTAGAAAGCCTCTTCCACGCTTTCTCCAACAGATACCAAACCATGATTTCTGAGTATGAGAACCTTGGAGAAGAGATAAAGAAAGAAAGTGATGCACAAGTAAGAAGAAAAACAAAACAGACTTTCTGCTTGCCTTTTGCGCCTTAGATGATGTTTGGAGACTGACCTTGCTTTTGGGGCCCAGATTCTTCTGAATCAACACTTTCTCCTCCTCATCTACAAGAATCCCATGGTAATCATGATAGGTTACTTCCCCAAGGGACAGTGCCTCTGGAGAGATTGGCAAGAGACCACTTTTCATTGCTGACACCTAAGAAGATGACAACAGGTTTCATAAATAGACATTTACGAAGAAAAAGAAATTCTTGGCAGAAGGATGGCAGTATGGAGAAAGGCTCCTCCTTCAGGGCTAGGAAGGCAGTCTCCAAATTTCACTGCCAGAAGAGGCACTGCTCTCATCAACCCCTAAACCAGGTTTGGGGAATCTTTGGCCCTCCAGATGTTGAAGAACTACAACTCCAATCACCCCTTGCTATTGGCCATACTTACTAGGGTTGATGGGAGTTATAGTTAACAAAATCTGGAGGGTCAAGGTTCCCCATGCCTACCTTAGACAAACTCTAAAAATGAACAAAACCTGACCTAAGGAGGCAAAATATGAAACTGAAGAACCTCCAGTGGGATGAAATAGAAATACCGCAAACTTTGCAGGCCCACGCACAATGAAGCAGAGAGAGGAAGTAGGAAATAGACAGGAGCTAGTTCCTCAGATAAAATAAGATCAAAACTTTGTCTATTACAAGAAAGGGGCACCAATTTGAAGCCATGCTGATTTGGATAGGGATCAGGTTCCACACCTTACATGTGCACCTGCTATGTTAGCTGTGCAGCTACATACACCTGCCAATGAGACCTGCAAAGGGCTGGCCACTTCTGGATCTGGCTCTCTGCCCCAAAGTGGTTCCTCACCCTTGTCCTAATGGAATAAAACATATCTGTGGTAGACAGAACACACAGAGAGACTCTGTTCCACTTAATTATGTAAGCAGACAACTCCATTTACCGACCTACAGAAAGTTGGTAAGGTACAGGGCAGCATACCTGCCCTCCTGAATAACAGAAATTAAGCAGTTAGTATAGATCAGGCATGTCCAACAGGTAGATCACTGGATGTCTGTGGTAGATCACTGGTAGATCCCCCAAACCCCCCAAAAATGGGCCTTCCTCCTTCCTAAAAAAAAGCTCAACAGCTTTGACCTGAACCCTCAAAAAGGGGGTAGTTCACTGCCAGTTTTTAACTCTGTGAGTAGATCGCAGTCTCTTGGGAGTTGGCCACCCCGGTATAGATTTTCCATTTCTCTCCTCAGATAGAAGAGGACAGCTAACATAGGAATGTAAAAAACAAATGCACCCCAGGATGTAAACCCTAATTTCATTAATCCTCTAAGACAGATTCTTTTGAGGTGCATTGTCCTCTGCAGAACACAACTTCCAAAGGCCCCACCGGATGAAGCAAATGTGTCAATTTTTCCTAGAAGGCTGTTGTGTTGAAGATTAGGGTGATCTGTTCTTCCCACCCAGGACTGACCAAGAAGACACAGTGTCCTATGCTGGGTGATGCCGTCTTGACCTTCCTACACAGTGCTTTCAAGTTTATCTCCAGAGTAAATGCAAAGAATTTTAAATATGAAAATTTATTTCTCTGAGATACATTTAAGGTTTCTTTTCTCTATTTTAAAAAGGTTTGTAATTTCTACCCCTCAATGCCCCTACTTTTCTGGATTGGGAAATAAGTACCACACATGTTCTTTCTCCTCCTGGACTGGTGCAGTGCAGTACTTTACATGAAATTTCCCCACCACTACACAGCTAGAGGAAGAAGGAACTTCTTACCGCTGCTCCTGCCGGTGTGTGAATATGAACGATGCACTTAATGTCAGGTCGAGCTGCATAAATAGCCGAGTGCAATGTGAAGCCAGCCTGATTAACTCCCAAATTAGTGCTTCCACGATCAACAACATCACCTTGAATATTTATTTTAACCTGGTAACATAAAATAGCATTAATTCTAGAAATGAGCCTACCGTCCTATAGCAGGAGAGAAACAGGCTCAGTATTTTCAAATCTCCCTCAGTGAAAACAAATATAAGATGGATACAAAAGCAGCAGTCACATCAAATAAGGAGAGGAAGAAACCAGTTGATCAGTCGCTCACCAGAGCACCCTACCCACTCTGGGAAGTACCCCCAGGCAAGGGGCTTCTTTCCCTTTGCATTGGGCTTTCACAAGGGGTGAAAGCAGCAGGGAGATGCTGCTGGCAGTTTCTCTTCTTATGGGGAAAACGGCAGGGGGGAGCGTGCCCCTCACTCCCACTGAAAAGGCTTTTACAGGGGTTTATTTTATGCTACTCTTCGAAGGTGTTTACACAAATACATTAGAAATAGTTTGCACTGCAAGCATAGTTCTTTATTATGGTGGAATAGTGGGGGAGGGAAACGAATACCTAATTTTAATCATCAAAATATTTGGGGACAGATAATGAAAAATCACCACCTTCTCCCAATATATCTGAGTGGCTGTGCTGAGCTTGTAGAAAGGTTTGTTAAGATTAGAGGGTTTTTTTAAGAGGCTCAAGATCCATGGAATGACTACAGCCAACTGGAGACTTTACAGACAGATAATATGCTTTTCAGAATTATTTGCATCTTTACAGGTTTTCACATATTCTTTTATTTGATGATGAAAAGAACAGTAATCATGTTGAAAGCAGGATTAAAATGTCATTCATAACACCTCAAACATTTGTGCAATTCAACATTAGAAGGATTTTGCAATTTTTTTAGGAGTTCTTACCATTTTCATATTAACATTATTGGAAAGTTTATTTTTTTTAAAAAAGAAATGTTTAAAAAAACATGTCTTAGGCTGCATTCATGCATGGGGTGTGTATTGCATTAGTGCTTCCGTCCTGACTTCCTAATGTTCTTCTCACACTGCACTTCTCACAGTGCTTATTAAGTTAAATTCACATGAGTTGGTGATGCTGGCTCATGCCCCACAATGCACCTGGATGAATCTGGTCCCTCTCTCAGGCATGTTACTGGACAGATTTGGCAAGTAAGTTCATGTATGAAAAGGCTCAGGTTACTGCACACAGTGAGAGTCGTGGTAAGAGATTGCAGGACTTGAAGGATATCTGCTGGAACTGTGTTTTTGTGTGAAGACTTTTTGAAGAGCTCATCTGAGAAGAAGTTGGAGAACTGCCAGACTTCAGAACTCAGAGAATTCAGTCAAGTTGTTCAGGTCTCCGAACAACTGAACTTAGAACTTGCTAGCGGACTTTGGTTCAAAAGGACTTTGAAGTACAGAACCCTCTCTGGGACCAGAGAGAGAAACGCCTTTGTGTAACCTGTATATAGAATGTGCGTGCCAAGTAAAACAACTCTGCTAAGAACAGCTGTTTTGTGTTGAAGAGCTTAACTGCTTTGCTGAAGCTTCTACGGCACACATACACAGAACAAGATCTATAGGAGGAAGATAAATACACCCCGCATACCACCACGTTGCACTAAATTTCATTCAAGTCAGTAGGTAATGCAGTGTGAAAGGTAGGAAAAATAATCAGGATTCCACCTCTGCTCAACAGCTGATGAGCAGAGATATCAATGCTGGGCTATGCGTGATCAAAAGGGAAAGCTCTTTGCTCAGTATCACACCCACACACCCCAATTCAACCCAACTGTTGAGCAGTTGTGTGTGTTGATGCCCCACAAGCAGCTATCTTTTAAGGAAACAGCTTCTGGTGCATCACCCAGAACCTGCAGGATTGCAGTTGATCCCTGGGATGGGTAGCTGAGGAAAGCCACTAGTGGAACCTCACCCCTATTATCTTGCAGGATCACAGCTGTTATGGGGAGCGGGCAATCCTTGGGGGGGGGGAGATGAGGCTCCACAACTGACCTACTTTAAGGGAAAACCAGTTTCAGAGCCTCTCCTGTAGAGGGGAGGGGCAACGGGGGGGCACAAGGCTTTGCAACCCTTTCCTAAATGAAAGCCCCTTGCAGAGCATCCTGCAGGGCCTCAGTCAGTGCAGAAATTCCACGCTTGCAAGCTGATTGTGTTCTGGAAGCAAGTAACGCTAAAATGAATGCTGAACCTGTGCCGTATTCCACTAGATTTCTAAAAGTGGCTTTTATGTAATATAATGTGTATATAATGTGTATATTAACATTTAGAGAAATGCCAGTAATGAACTGCTGTGTGAATGCAGCACAAATAATTTACCAGCAAAACCAGCACTCTTTGCGTGATCTTATTTGCTGTCTAATATACAGGTTCTGGTCTGTGCAAACTAACATCTTGAAAACTTCCAGAACTTTAGAAACCGGGTTCTCACACTTCCCCATTCCTGTGATGGGGGTGGGGACGGACCCTGAGCTACATAGGAAAGGATGCAGCATCTAGATCTCAAGTGTTCAGCAAACAAGAAAAAGGAATGAGTATAATTTACAAGGAGGTGATCCTAACTCTCTACTTAACTAATTTTAGCTCCCAAAAACACAGGTGGTGAGATGCTGTTCAGGCAGTGGTCAAAGGAAGACTACAGGGTAGTAAAGTGCTTACCGTATTTTTCGCCCCATAGGATGCACTTTTTCCCCTCCAAAAATGAAGGGGAAATGTGTGTGCGTCCTATGGGGAGAATGCAGGCTTTCGCTGAAGCCTGGAGAGCGAGAGGGGTCGGTGCGCACCGACCCCTCTCCCTCTCCAGGCTTCAGGAAGCTATCCGCAAGCCTTGCAAGCCCGGTAGGAGTTCCCGCGGGCTCACAAGGCTTGCGGGCAGCAGCCTGCAGCCCCCGCGAGTGTCCACAAGCCTTGCTCGCCCGGCAGGAGGTCCCGCCGAGCGCGCGAGGCTTGGGGCGGCAGCCTGTCGCCCGAAGCACAAGGAGCCCTCCGGAGGGCTCCCCCTGCTTCGGTCGAGTGTCTGCAAGCCTTGCGCGCCCGGCAGGAGGTCCTGCCGGGTGCGCGAGGCTTGGGGCGGCAGCCTGTCGCCCGAAGCACGAGGAGCCCTCCGGAGGGCTCCCCCTGCTTCGGGCGAGTGTCTGCAAGCCTTGCGCGCCCGGCAGGAGGTCCTGCCGGGTGCGCGAGGCTTGGGGCAGCAGCCCATCGCCCGAAGCACGGGGAGCCCTCCGGAGTGCTCCCCGTGCTTCGGGCAAGTGTCCGCAAGCCTTGTGCGCCCGGCAGGAGGTCCCGCCCGGTGCGCAAGGCTTGGGGCGGCAGCCTGTCGCCCAAAGCACAGGGAGCCCTCCGGAGTGCTCCCCGTGCTTCGGGCGAGTGTCCGCAAGCCTTGCGTGCCCGGCAGGAGGTCCCGCCAAGTGAGCGAGGCTTGGGGCAGCAGCCTGTCGCCCGAAGCACGGGGAGCCCTCCGGAGGGTGCCCCGTGCTTCGGGCAGGTGAGTGCAAGGCTTGGGGTGGCAGCCAGGGCGGGGGGGGGGGAGGAAATATTTTTTTTTATTCATTTCCCCCCCCAAAAAACGAGGTGCGTCCTATGGGCCGGTGCGCCCTATAGGACGAAAAATACGGTACTTGCTCTTACCACATGGGGTCTGCCCACTCAAAGGAAGGGACAAGTGCTATTTCCTAAAGTACTAGAAGTTTTAGATGCTTCTTTGCACAGGCGCACAACTCACTGATATGACTACATAAATAAATACTACAAAGAAATAGCTTCCAAACTGACTATAGGGAAGAACTTGTTACAAATTCAACTTCATTATTATTATTATTATTATTATTATTATTATTTTGAAGATACAGGAAAAAGGAAACATTGTCAAGTCAGCTCATATTAATAATAAAATTATCCCATCGATCTTGATTTAAACATATATATTAATATAAGCAGTCCATTTGTCCAAATGGATGCTCAAACAAGACGGATGATTATAAGATTAAAAGTTTAAAAGTAGAAAGGGCAGAATACCCTTGCACATAAGAGATGGAGTGATTAAATACTACAGTCCCAATCCAAGGTCAGTTGTGACCAAATTATATTGATAGCAACTGGCCTTAAGTTACTAATGACTAACTTGTTCCATTGCCTTTAATAGTGCTTGGTCACATCTAAATGGAGCTGTATTGTGATCCGATGTTCAGGATTCTGATTTGTTTGAACAAAAGAGTCTTTCACTTACCAGACTGGATGCAGTAACTTCACTATAGAGAAGCCCAAAAGGCACAATGAGAAAGTGTTCCTGCTCTGAATTTACTCTGACCTACAAAAAAGACAAAGAAAAAAGAATGAAAACTGAGTATGTAGAAACAAAAAAACATCACTTTAAATAACTGATTTACAAAAAAGACAAAATCTAGAAATTGCAAAATGCATATAATTCAGATGCACTGGAAAAAGTCATTATTACACATATAGTAGTAGTAGTATGTAAAAGTGTATTACCTGCCCTTCACCAACAGCTCTCGGGGCTTGTTACAATTAGAACAGTTAAAACAGATTACAGTTGGGGGAATAGTTTGGGCCCTGACAACACATCTCTTAGATGTGAAAGAGCTTGGGTAAAGAGATGTGTCTTCCGCATTTATACAGTATTATACAGAATAAAAACCATATAAAGAAGCCAGATGCACCACTGTGCAGAGGGCCTTCCATAACTTAGGGTCTCTCCTGGGCTCCCTCCCTCAAGTGAACTTCGGAGAAAGGCAGAACCGCAAGAGGGCCCCCTTTGCTGATCTTAACACCTGGGAGTGTCTGTAAGGAAGGAGGTTGTCTTCCAGATATATGGAGCCTTAGTCATTCAAGATTTTAAAAACGAGTGGGAGCACCTGAAATTAGGCCCAGAAAAGAACTAGCACTGAATGCAACTGTTTTAGAACAGGAGTTGTAAGAATTGTACAAGCGACTTCGGCCAGTAATCTGGTTGCTGCATTTTGGACCAGTTGAGGTTTCAGAATAGCGTTCAAGGGCTGCCCTATGTAGAGTGCATTGCAATAATCCAATCTGGATGTAGCACGGAGTACTATGACCAAGACACCTCTGTCCAAAAAGGGCAGTAGCTGGTGAACCAGCTGTACCTGGAAATAGCCACTCCTAGCCACTGAGGCCACCAGGGCCTCAAGTGACTATGTTGGATCCAGGAGTCTCCCCAAGCAACAAACCTGCTTCTTCCAGGGGAGTGTAACCCCATCTAGAACAGACTGTCTTCCCACCTCCTGGACTTGAGAACTTGGAACATAAGTACATGTAAGAATACAGATACTTTGTTTTCATGATACATGTTGGAACGTCAATGCTTTCACACTCAGACTACCAACATTAGTGACAGTTTAGACCAGACTTTCCCAACCTGGTGCCCTCCAGATGTTAGATTACAGTTCCCATCATCTCTAACCATTGGGTCACACTGGTCTGGCTAATAGAAGTTGTCATCTCTGGGCCATAATGCCTATAGCACAATGACAATTACCAGCTCTGAGAATGAAGGACAGTGAGATTCACGAGAACTGCTCTTAACTCAATTCATAATTCCTATGAAGTTCTAATGAGAAGTGAAGGGACTACAGAAGGGTCCAGAATAGACATGTCACTTAATTTTGAACCTATGAACATTCCCAAAGCAGCCACTATTTACATTTATCCTGCAGTCTCAAATCTAATCAGCAAAACTGGTGTGAACAAGAAGAAAAAACTCTTTGCACACAAGAGAACTCTAACTTCATTCATGAAGGCTGCTGACCCAGTTTCCATCTTCTTCTCTACCTCAATGCCAAGTGGCTAGTTAAGAGATTTCACACAGCCTTTCAGGAGAGTAATTCCAGTTTGTAGGAATTGGGGTAATGGCCAAGTTTCGAAAAACATGCCCAACCCAGCTCCCTTCCTTCACCTGCAGCAATAGACTTAATGAACATGTGGGGGTGAATATGGCTGTGAACTGGAATTCGAGGACCAGCTCATTCTTCCCCCATCAAAGCAGATGGCTTTTAGCCAGCCTTAAATGAAGAGGAAGAGTACTTCTAACTAAATGAACATTTCTAACATACACATCTACCCCCTGCAATACCCCTGAAAAAACATCTATTTCCTGGAATACCCCTGGAAACTAAGTGTCCAGGGTGGGAGACTTTCACCTCCAGGCAATGGACAGGAGTGATTTCATATAAGTATGAAATAGCCTGGGAGGAAAGACACTGGAGAATGTGACAGATCCTCTAAAGTTATCTCCTGTGAGGTAACCCTTGAGGCTTTCACCTTTGAAGTGTTATACCCCTCTCTTACATTTTACACTTAGTTGAGATCAGGGCAGGGTGTGGGTCTGTCACTCACTTGGCCCAGAGGATGAGCCAACAACAAACAGCATCAAGCATATGGTAAAGGACTGCAAGCTTATGCTCTGTCTGGCCAACTAGGAGAAGTCAACGGTGGGAAAGACAAAACTGAACTGCAGCCCCCTCTCAAAGCCTCGTTTCTTTCTAGTTGGGACACTGCCTCCCTCCATCTCTCTCTGTTGCTGGCTCCAGCAGACAGGCCCAAGAAGGGAAAAGTGCCAAACACTTTCCCCATGAATTGCTTCACAAATCACATCTAAGGTATGCTCACAAAAATGTAAAGTGTGAGTAAGACAAATCTGTTTTTGAAAACATGCACATCCTAATATGTTTGGTATTCAGACAGCAGATTTGAGAAAACAATGGTTTGATCAAGAGCAGTCTTTGTGTAGGGACTGCTATTTGTGGAAGGGCTGGCAACCTAGCAAAATTTGCTTCTCACAGAACAGGGAGAAAAAGCTATTTTCACCAATTTTCACCTCCTCCATCACTGTTTGGAGGGCTTCAACTGTTAAGAAAAACCACGAGAGAAAATCAGAAGTCTGGAAACCTCTTCACAATTAAGCTTTATAATAAAATACAAGAGTGACTTCAATTCTTACTACAGCTGTAGCTTAATGCTTATTTGGCACATGAGTAAGCTCATTGTGATGCTATTCATTCTTCTCAAGCATTAATGACATGGGTGCCAATAAATTACTCACAGTATAGACATCTGGAGCACACAGGCCAAATGGTTTCACTTAAGATGTGAAGTTCCAACAGTTATACTAGATTTTTAAAGAGATACAGTAGATGTCCCACTACTTTGTCAATGGAGCATAAAAAAATTGCTTATAGTAAGATAAATACTGTTACTGTTTATTAAATTTCATTTCTATCTAAGGAAACAAGGGTAAACTTTTCCAAAATCTTATTTTAGTATGAAGACTTTTCAAATCTCCATTTTATTGAATTAGTTGGGACATATCAGCAGGCAACCAATATTTCCAAACTGCGGTGTGAATTTCAGTATTAGCATCTTTACCATTTCATCTGTTCTCTTAACCATGAACAGACAACTTCTTAATTTTGGGAAGTGGTGTTAGGGTTATTCTATGGGCACAACTCCAGGACCTAAAGCAATTCAATCCCTTCACGGTCACCCATGGTTTTTAATAAAAACTAGCACTAAAATCATCGCTAGTACAGTATTTAGTATTTATAACCAGGAGCTAGAACATTCACCAACTAAGTAATTTTCTTTAACATAATTTGTATATCCCTTAACTGTAAATAAAACTTCTAAACAGATTACAAAAATATACAACATACAATAAAATAGTTAATAAAGGTCAAAATTAAAACAAGTTTTTTAAACTGCAAAAAAGGTCTCTGAAAGATCCCCTCCCTTCAAGAAGCAATGATATTTTGCCTTCCAAAACATAAATATACAGCAACACACGAAGTTATATGAACTGCATGCAGAAACCCATTTCCCTATCTCCCGCAAATGAAATGAAGACAATTTTCTATTACACCCAGACCCAAAATTGATAAGGGCCACTAGGGGCCAGATAAAAGTTTTGTAAACTGCTATGAGGTATTTTAAAATCAAGCGTTGTATGAAATAAATTAAGTTGTTTCAAACGACTGGACTCCTCCAAAGTTGGTTATTCCTATTCTACCCTAAACAACAAATAAAAAGGAAAAATATAGATATAGATGATTTAATACTCACTGTTATGTGATTGTAAATAAGCTGTGACCACCCAAAGAGGTCAGCTAGTCTGTAGAAGGCTGCCAACTTGCATCTCAACAGTTTCTCGCCCTTGTCGTAAGCAATTGAATCTGAACCCCTGAGATCATTCACAGGGGTCACCATGCCAAGACCTGGGGAAAAGGAAAGACATGCCCAATATGGTTTACATCTCTTAATAACAATGTCTAAATGGTGTGGCCATACTCTCATTCCAACAGGAGGCTAGCACCATATCAAGTCAATTCACAATATGAAATCTGAATCCTTTCAGCTGATGCAAGGCACCACACCCGTTTAATGAGGAACTTCTCTTTTAAAACTGAAATCTACATCTGTTCTCTTTCACTGAAGCATAACAAAACCATTCCAGCACTTATTACAACATCTCCTAATTTCCGAATCTTAATACAATAAATTCTTAAAACAAAATTAGAGCCAGTTCTCACTAAAAGAGTTCTTTCAAAACTGCACTGTTTACATTCAATTTTGGATTAGTCCACACTTAGCTTTGAATTCACCAGCTGCAATCCCTATCCACTCCCAAAATATCTGCTGGAACTCACTCATGTTGAGGGCAGCCATTCCACCGTGAGGTGCTGCTGGGTAGACATTTGGAACGTTTGTCGTCATGAAATCTGCAATCTGCTGTAAAGCCAATAGACCTGTTGGGTTCTTTCCTTTCTTAAATTGTTCCTGGATCATCGATTCCAATTCTTCACAAAATGCCTAACAACAGAATACCATGTTAGACACCGAAATACTGGAGCGCCTCAAGCAAATTGGATTCTCTTAATTCCTCCCTTCCACATCTCTTGTCATTAATGCTTCTCACAGACAGAAGCATCTCTCTAGGAATAATTATTGAGCCTGCTGCTGCTTTTTTGGTGCACTGTCTGAATAAGGGACTTGAGGCAGACGAGACAGACACACAAGTTCTTATCAACATTGTGCCCCATATACTACTGTTATTTAAACCCAGTAGCTTCATAGCAGCTTGACTGCATCCTGGGATCGGGTACTCTCATGGTGAGAAGTGAGGTGTCTGGAAGAGGACTCTCCCTTTGTTTAGGGAAGTGTTCCTCCAGAGAGGCTCACCTTGTGTTTATTTCACTGTATTTTAAGGTGCTAAGCAAAGACTTTTTATTCTCTGAAGTTTTTCAACAGTTAACTATGATTCTTTTTATTGTTGTTGCCAGTTTTATCCAAATTTTGAAATTTTGTTAGTTTCTTGTTCTATTTTATTACTATTGCTTAAGCAGCCCTGAGAATATTTATATTGAAGGATGGCAGAAATATTTCAAAAATAAATAATACATTTCATCGAGAAGCTTTAACCAACTTATTCAACTGAGAATTACTCTTACTGCAAGTTGGCAGCTCAACACAACTGAGGACTGCTTCACACAGAGCAATTTTACTACAGAGACCAAACCTGTGTGCAACGAACGGCACAGATACAGCATTAAGAAGTAAAGTTTACATTTCGATTTGGCTAGATCTTTGTGCTACAAGAACTTGGGGCTTTCTTCTGTATCACCAGATGCTTTTGTCACAGGGTACTGTGTAACCTGTCATTTTCTACATGGAAATTATATTGTACAAGAAAATAATTTTGTATAAAGCAGCCTAGAATTGCTGAAATTCCTGATACCTTAATGACACCAGAGCTAAATGGTTTCACTCCCCCCCCCCCCAGTTTCAGCGGCAATATACTCAGAAAACATGGATGCTTGCTGGAATGAGACCATAGCTGGGATTTATTTATGTCATTCACTAGATTTCTTAGTTGCCTGGGCAATACACAGGATAATTTAAAAATACAATAGAACTGTAAAATGCAAAAGGCTGTTATGATGCTTTCACCAACAGGAAGCCTTTCCCAAGAATATTTAATCGTCAACTGTAATAAATCAGCCTGAACTTGATTGAAACTTGGGATTTGGAGGACTCCAGGGCAACAAAAGTACCTGCCACTGCAAAAAACAAATGAGGAGCTCCTGTGTGCCACAAACATACATAATGTACCTTAAGACACTTTGAATTCTACCACACAACTTAATGCTGCCTTTTTGAGGAAATGTTTAAAAAACTGATTTTTTTTGTTAGCTCTCTTCTAAAGTCATGCCTAAGTATTTATCCTTACTGGGCTTTGAAGGATCATGGAGACTCTCTTCTTCTGTTCCATCATATTGAAATCCTGGCGAAGGTCAGGAGCCATGTTCCTCTCTCGCAAGTACTCTGGGTTATTTTCATCCACTCGATCAAAATACCTCTCTTTATGAGGGGCTGCTGGAGGTGGTGAGGTTACCACCTCTGCTCTAGATTCACCATTCATAGCACCTTTTCAGTGGTTCTATGGCATAAAAATAAATCAAAAGTATTCCAATTAATTCATCTGCTAACGTTTAAATGATTACACTGGCCCCTACCCCTTTTCTCCACTTTATCCTTCAGTGGACATGGAGAGAAATAAAAGTTGTTGAATAAGGAAGCAAAATCAGAACATAAGCATGATCACTGCAGATGGTGACAGCAGCCACAAAATTAAAAGAAGCCTGCTTCTTGGGAGAAAAGCAATGACAAACCTAAACAGCATCTTAAAAAGCAGAGACATCACCTTGCCAACAAAGGTCCGTATAGCTAAAGCTATGGTTTTCCCAGTAGTGATGCATGGAAGTGAGAGCTGGACCATAAAGAAGGCTGATCGCCAAAGAATTTATGCTTTTGAATTCTGGTGCTGGAGGAGACTCTTGAGAGTCCCATGGACTGCAAGAAGATCAACCCTATCCATTCTGAAGGGAATCAGCCCTGAGTGCTCACTGGAGGAACAGAACCTGAAGCTGAGGCTCCAAGACTTTGGCCACCTCATGAGAAGAGAGGACTCCCTGGAAATGACCATGATGTTGGGAAAGATGGAGGGCACAAGGAGAAGGGGATGACAGAGGATGAGATGGTTGGACAGTCTTCTCGAAGCTACCAGCATGAGTTTGACCAAACTGCGGCAGGCAGTGGAAGGCAGGAGTGCCCGGCGTGCTCTGGTCCATGGGGTCACAAAGAGTTGGACACGACTAAACAACAACAACAACAACAACAATACTGGTGTTAAATTGTTTCTATGGTTCAGAGCCCAGCTCCTGCTCTTGAATTCAGCAGGGCTTCTCTCGTTTCCCTCATTCTTAACTATCAAGTCACAGAGGACACAGCTGAATCTCTTTATTAACTTCATTAGACCTATAGGTTTTGTGTTTCATATGTTTATGTTGTAACCCGCCCTGTGATGGTTGCCAGCCTTTGAACAAGTTAGGATTCAAAGCCAATTCAAACAGGGATTTAGGATACTACGTTGCTCCAATATTTCCTGGGCAATTCTTTTCATAACTGCTTATTAAGCCAATAGAATTGTTCAAATTGAGCAATTAACTTTTATGGGTCTTGCAAGGTTCTAGTCTTAGATGTCTAAGAGGCACAGAACAGCTGATACTCCAGAGCAGGGTTTCCCAAACTTGGGTCTCCAGCTGTTTTTGGACTACAGCACCCATCATCCCTGACCACTGGTCCTCCTGCTAGCTTGGGATGATGGGAGTTGTAGTCCAAAAACAGCTAGAGACCCAAGTTGGGAAACCCTGCTCCAGAGCATCAGAGATCCTGCTGGCTTCTGCCAGGTAGAAGGTTGAAAGTGTTTTCCTTTCAACCTTCTGCCTGGCAGAAGCCAGCAGGACCAAAGATGGGGCTTTAAGATGCCATGGATTCAAAGCCTACACAACACCATAAAACATTGTGGCTTACTTCCGGTGGTAGCTTCCAACCTGCTAGGGCAGATTTTGGTGTCTCCAGCACAGCAGGGCTACATACCTCCCACCAGCAGTTCTTCTACCACCCCTCCCCATCAACTTCGGAGGTTTGAGGACTGTGTCCTTAGAACATAGCCACAACACATTACACACTATCATCAGAGTGCACCAGTATCTGAAGAGGGCTTAGAATATGGCTTCTACTTCAGTATTAGAGAAGTTCACAGTGATCAGTGTTATGTAAAACTATGTTGCTGTTACATTTCGAATGGGTTTTTTTTGGTTGTTGTATATATATTGCTGGGGGCGAGGGGTTGAACAGTTTCCTTATTGTCTATCCTTATCATGCTTTCATTTCACTGTGTTCTTTCCATTTTGGACATTTGCAGCTAAATTGAAGGGGAAGCTGGCACCATAACAGGAAGCCAGCAGTCAATAAAAGAAATCAGTTTGTTAGCAGACTGTTCAAAGATCAGAACACGCTCCAATTTAATGAATGGGGTTGGCACCACTGGAGTGCTTTGCGAGGATTAATGCAGACAACCCAGTTCTCAAAGCTCTTATACTGGCAGGAACTGCAAGAAAAAAACCATCACAGAAATATGCAGTGCAGTTGTTTTAAAGATGACATCTCTGTTTTAAATCTGGGACTCAGTTAATTACCAATCCTATTTAAGAGGGTCCTTGTAGATGAGGAAGCCACCATATTAAAATAAAGATGGGAATCCTTGCTTTATTGGCAGAGAACCCATAGGAAAATTAACATAGGAGGGTGTGAGAAATGAGGAATTATGAAAACTTCAGTAATAGCAATATTTTTATTATTTGCACCCTGTCCATCTGACTGGATTGCCCCGGCCACTCGGGCTGCCTTCCGATGTTTTCTAAAAGTCATGTAGTTTTTAATGTCTTTGATATCTGATGAGAGGGTGTTCCACAGGGTGGGCACCACAACTGAAAAGGCTCTCTCCCTGGTTCCCCTGTAACTACTTTTTGCAGTGGGGTAACCTCCAGAAGGCCCTGGGAGCTTGACCTCAGTGTCTAAATGGTGGGGGCGGAGACGCACCTTCAGGTATACATGGCTGAGGCCCTTTAGGGTTTTGAAGGTCAACTCCAACACTTTGAATTGTACTCAGAAATGTTCTGGGAGCCAATGTACATCTTTTAGGACCAGTGTCCCAGCAGCTGCTCCCAGTCACCAGTCCAGTTAGTTGTAGATGGTATCATCCACATACTGATGAACACCCAGCCCAAACCCCAATGATCTTTCCCAGTGGTTTCATAGATATTAAAAATCAAGGGAGAGACAATGGAGCCCTGAGGCACCCCACAAGTGAGCACCCAGGGGTTTGAACACTCATCTCACCCCACCACTTTTTGGACATGGTCCAGGAGGAAGGAGCAGGACCACTGTTTAACAGTGCCCCCCAACTCCCAACCTTCTGAGACGATCCAGGAGGATACTGTGGTCAATAGTTCTGATTAGAAAATGTAATTGGTCTCTCCTATCTGCCCACCCCACCCCACGGTCTTTCAGAGAAACTCCCTAGCTTCCTGTATTTCCAAACCTTTGGAATGTAAGGTAATTAGCACAACCAATTTTAAAGCCTTACTGATCCTCATATTATTGGCTCATTCGTGTTTGCCAGAAATGGAGGAAGTAACACTTTCCAGAACAGAGAGGGGCCGTAACCATAGTGACCTTGGCAAGGGCTGTTGTGGACTGCTATCAATGGAGTTTACTCCCACATTAGTGTGCAAAGGGCTGCAGTGCTAAAAGGAATGTGGTGAGGAGTCAACACTTGTAGCCAGAAACATCTGAAAGAACATTTTAGGACCGAGAGTCTCAAGTGAAGAAAATCTGGCTACATGACTGAGTATCAAACCCTGATTATTAAAAAAAACAGTTTCTCCAAGACCTATTGGCAGAGCACTACAGTGCTTTAGGCTGAAAAACTACTTGACTTACTCCCAGGTAAGTAGATATAAGACTGCAGCTAAAGTGGACTCCAAAGCTTATGAAAATGCACAACAAAAGGACTGTTAATTTTATAATGTGACAGATAATTCCTGCTTAAAAAAAACTTGCCATTCTTCTTTCACATTTGCAATGATTGACAGCGAATTAAAATAGATATGTTACTGGACAAAATACATAAATTAAAAAACTGGAGTTTTAATAAAACTCTTTACCACTATCCCTAAAAAACGTGAAAGAAAAAAAACCACTGAATCACAACTAATTTTGTTTTAAAATATGTTCACATATTCATTAAACTAGAAACATCTGAATACATAACTTCATTAAATCGAATGAATGTATATCTATAAAATACACTGGTGGACAACACAATACCAGTATATACTAGAAATTGATGGTATAATGCTGGAGATTGTTACCCACTCAGTATTTCCTCAGCTGGTGGTAAAAAAGGTAAAGGACCCCTGACAGTTAAGTCCAGTCACAAACGACTCTGGGGTTGTGGTGCTCATCTCACTTTACAGGTCGTGGGAGCCGTTTTCCGGGTCATGTGGCCAGCATGACTAAAACGCTTCTGGCGAAACCAGAGCAGCGCATGGAAACGCCATTTACCTCCCTGCCGGAGCGGCACCTATTCATCTGCTTGCACTTCTGGCGTGCTTTCGAACTGCTAGGTTGGCAGGAGCTGGGACTGAGCAACGGGAACTCACCCCGTTGCAGGGATTTGAACCGCCGACCTTCTGATCAGCAAGCCCAAGAGGCTCAGTTAGACCACAACACCACCTGCGTCCCTTCCTCAGCTGGTAGATGTGTCCTAACATAGTTTTCTGGCAAATAACTTTGGGCTTCATTAGCCAAATTATGGACACATTTTTTATGAATCCCTGCTATTGTATTAATTGGTTATTTGATGGATTCAGATGTCTAATTAGAACATTGATTAGTAGTTCTACCAACACAATTTGTTTTTCTAATGAAGTATTTCTGCCATCACTGCCAGGTGCCTCATTGCAATCCTGGATTTGCATCATGTCAGGGTGGGGGAAGAAGCAAAATAGAAGGCAGGTTTGTAAATGGTGGCTCTAAACAACAGCAGAGGCATGAATAATGGAGAAAATGTAGTGATTTTAAACAATGGCAGAAATGTGAATAGAGTGAGCCGGGGGTGACACCGAGCGTGAAAGTGGGATTGTGCCTTCCCACAATCATGTATTTCACTCTTAGTACAGTATGTTGTCTTCAACATGAAATTCCAGATTCAATGAATTTAGAAATTATTTTATTAACAAGCAAACGTCCATACAAACACAACATCCAGCAACTTCTCTAACTGAACATGCTAGCCGACAGGCTTGCTATTAAGATTCACCTGAAAGATACAATAAAGTACAGTACAGTGGTACCTCAGGTTAAGTACTTAATTCCTTCTGGAGGTCTGTTCTTAACCTGAAACTGTTTTTACCTGAAGCACCACTTTAGCTAAAGGGGCCTCCCGCTGCCGCCGGAGCACAATTTCTGTTCTCATCCTGAAGCAAAGTTCTTAACCTGAGGTACTATTTCTGGGTTAGCGGAGTCTGTAACCTGAAGCGTATGTAACCCGAGGTACCACTGTATATGAGAATGAGGGGGTCAGAAAGAAGGCTACAGAATAGAAAAGAGGCAGTGGCATAGAAATGAAGGCAACCTGTGAGCAAGGCAGAGTTGATAAAAGGGGGAAGGAGGAGTGTGAGTGCAGAGTGGTTGCGGTCTCCACAACGGAATGTCTATGCACTTTTTTGTGCAGTAACATTATTTTTGTTGTTCATTTCTATACCACTTTATATATTAACGAAAAATCTCAAAGCCATTTACAACACACTAAAACATCAAATAAAACAATCCAGAATGAAATAAATTCGAGCTTCAAGGAAAATATGGCAGATCCTTCTCTTAGTGACATTTTGCCTTCCCCATATTTCCTTACCTACTTAATTTATAGAGCTGCCCCACAGAAGAACTATTCTAGGTAGCCAGTGTGGTGAAGTGGTCAGTGTCGGAATAGGACCTGGGAGATCAGGGTCCAAAACCCCACTAAGTCATGAAGCTCACTGAGTGGCTGTGGCCAGTCACAGCCTTATAACCTATCTCACAGGGTCATCGTAGGGATTCACTGAGGAGGGGAATGAACCATGTACTCCTTGGAGAAAAAGGTGGGATATAGATGCATATAAACTCTTATAGAAATGGATCTAAGCTCTTCGGCTCACCTGCTTAAGAAAACTGGAGGGGCCAGCCAGATGGAGATGTCAGCCGCCAATCTGGCATCCAGAGATCTCCACATGTTTACATGCGTGCACATGTATGATTGGCAATAAAATAAGAAAAACCTCTTTTAAGAAAGCCTCTGAATTAAAGAGCATTTGCCCTTCTAAACCAACAGCGTAGATAAAATTTATGCCTTAAGGAGAAAGATCTTCAATTTCTGTAGCATTCTACTTAGGCGTTTTACTTTCAACAAGAGACTGTTTGAAATGCAGCCTCCCTGCGCCTTCAAGCCAAAAGCTCCACCCTGAATGAAGGCCAAGAAAATGATATATTTAAAAACTGACAAAGAAAGAGAAAAGATTACGTTACAAGGCTTATGTTCTTTCCAGACATGGAACATGCATTTTAACACAATACAGATGTGTCAAAGCATTAAGTGTGTACAGTAACATGTAGCCGAAGTTAAGGACAATTATAAAAGTTTCAATTTGAAAAGAACATGGAAAAGTTTCAAGAAAGTAGCCACTGCAATTTTCAAATGGTACTGTGATGAGTATGAAGAGCTGTGTTAAAAAGATCAGAGTCGATAAGTGTATTTGGGGAGGGAGAAGGCTTTTAAACAACCAGTCTAACTTATAGAATAATAAAATAATAAAATTCCTTCCAGTAGCACCTTAGAGACCAACTAAGTTTGTTACTGGTATGAGCTTTTGTGTGCATGCATAAGCTCATACCAATAAGAAGGTGCTCTCTAAGGTGCTACTGAAAGTAATTTTTTTATTTTGTTTCGACTATGGCAGACCAACACGGCTACCTACCTGTAACTTATGCAATAATAGTTTAAACCTGTTAAAGGAGATAGTAATGGAAGACACAGGCCATGTTTGGATAGCACACAAAGCACAGGTTCTCAAGTTCTCCCAACCCCTCCTCCTGTGCAGTAAGGAAGAGGAGTCTGAATTAGGACTGCCATATGTCCAGTTTTTCCTGGACACTTCCTCTTTTTCAGGGGTAAATTTTCTGTCTGGGTAGATTTTTAGAATTTGGCAAAATGTTCAGAATTTTTGTTGCTGTTGTTGAAGTGTGAGAAAGGAGGGAAACACCAGGAATCCGCACCAGCACCTTGCTGTTGTGGGTGGGCAGCGCAGCCCCCACTAAGTCCCCTCCCAGTCTCACACGCGAGCAAGAAAGGTGGGCAGAGGGTAGGTGGAGAACAATGAAGCTGGTGGGCCTCATCCCACCTCACGTTGACTCAGCCAGTTCCTTCCCTTCCCATAATTGGTTCTGCTGCTCTGCCAGTTGTGCCTCACACCTCAATTTACCCTCTCTTCCTGCCATCTCTTTCTCTCCCCACCCCCCAGCTACTGTTAGGATGGAGGTGTGCAAGGCAGTTGGGTAGGAAGGAAAGGGGGGCCATGGACACGGAGCAATGGATCCAAACTACAAGAAAGAAGATTCCACCTAAACATTAGGAAGAACTTCCTGACAGTAAGAGCTGTTCGACAGTGGAATTTGCTGCCAAGGAGTGTGGTGGAGTCTCCTTCTTGGGAGGCCTTTAAGCAGAGGCTTGGCAACCATATGTCAGGAGTGCTCTGATGGTGTTTCCTGCTTGGCAGGGGGTTGGACTCGATGGCCCTTGTGGTCTCTTCCAACTCTACGATTCTATGATACCATCCACTGCTCTATCTGATGGCATTCAAGTTAAAACGAAGAGCGCCCCTGAGCCTCAGGCAACAGATGAGCAGCTGCCTGCTGCAAGACCGCATGCAATCTTATGCAGAGGGGGCTACATGGTGCAAAAGTAACTGCTCCATTGTCTATTGTCTGGGCGCTATAATAGTGCACTAAAGTGGCAGTGTAGAAGTGGCTGTCAAATGTATCAGATGACTTGCAGCCTTTTTGAATAAGCTCTGCTGTTTTTTAGCCCGGGGTGCGGTGAAAACAAATAGTTGTGGCCTCTTAAGCAATAAGCAGTTGTTCAACAAGATCTTATCTACAAAGTGCATCTGAAAGTGACACACCATGAGGTATTTGCTAATATTTGTACCAATATAGGAGTTTCATATAGGGTACCAATTGTTTGTATTATTTTATTGTTGAAAGTTAAGAACATTGCTATTAGCAATATATCACAGCTTCTATAGCCTACGTATAGTAGGGGCATTTAAAATGAGAGTAGTCATAGCAATCCATAGTTAAAAGTATAAGCCGGCAAATGTGTCCTTTGTTTTGCTCTTCAAAATATGACAACCCAAAATGCTTTCATGCTTTGTTAACTACAGCTTGCCATGCCATCCACACCTGCAACTAGTAACAAACTCAGTTTAAACAAGCCAGCTTTAGAAGTCATCATTAGCTAGTTTCAAATTAAACTGTTACTGTTCAGGTTTTGCAAAATCACATGTCAATGTGGTGTCAGGCCCTGAATGCTCTGGCAGGGGAATGAGGTGAAAGGAGGTTTTTAAGTTTTGCTATTGATAGTTCAAATTTTTAAAAAGCTGTGGACATAGGAGAAACAGAGCCTTTCACTCTGTTGAACAGGAATACCCAACATGCTGCCCTTCAGATGTTGCTGGACTACAACACCTATCACACCTGGCCACAGAGCAGACGGGCCAATCCAGTCAGATGGGTGGGGTACAATAAATAAATAATTATTATTACTGGCCTCTGCTGGGGTGGATGGGAGTTGCAGTCCAATGGAGGAAACACACTGGCAACCCTTACTGTAGGATAATGCTTGCTCAGTTCTCTTAGCTATTAATTGAAGCAAGCAAGCATCCAAAGCTTAAAAACAAGGCTTCTTTCTAAGGACACCACACCCAGGGCCCTGCCTAAAGATTTTAATTTTTTTTAATGGAACATCTGGCTGTACAATGAAGCAAAGTGCCTAATCTCAAGCTGACCGCCACCTAGAACGCCTTTGCTGTGGGTGCTCCTGCAAAGTGAACTAAAACAGGTGGCTACTAGGAAGAGGGCCTCCTTGGTGCTGACATTCTGGTAAAAAAAACAAACCACACACATAAAAACCCTCCCCAGAAAGGCTCATCTACCGCCTTCTTTTGGCCACAGATGAAGATTTCATTCCCCCACTGTAAATGCTAACTACCAAAAGCCTGGTGCCCAAAAGCTAATAATGGTGCCAGTTTACTACATACAGGAAAGAATAATTGCTGTAAGTTATTTTAGTTAATTATTCTAATCAAATATGTTTCAAAGATTACTATAGTTAAAAAGCAGACTACACATTAAAAAGAAAACACTTAAGAATGCTAATACAGGTTGGGTATAAACCACAAACTAACCCAGTTCAATTAGGAACCAAGAGATTTCCTCCACTAATCCAGGGGATAGCAGAGTTGATCTATGCTGGTGTTACCGGCTAATAGCTTCTTTGTACGCTGAGCAGTCTCTCCACTCAGTTTCTGCATGTCAGCCACCTATGGTCAGGTCCACTCTCTTACCTTCTGTAGGGCAGAATGCAGTATTATGCATGAAATATTTGAAAAATAGAGTAGTTATGTTATTCAGGGGCCCTTTTCTAAATGTCCCCCATTTTAGAGATATAACAGTTGGCTATTAATATCATTTGGCTATCTCCACATAGAAATAACTGCAGCCCTAGGATTCGTTTAGCTTCTGGCAGTGCAACATCAACTGCCCAACACCTAAAGGAGCTCCTGTTCCTCTCCCTGGAAATAAACCCAATAAGCCATTTTCCAGCTTCACAACTGCCAGGGTCCCTGCCTTCAGTTCCACAAGTTTCATTTGGGAGGTATGTGTGCCTGTGCAGAAAACATACCAATTGAATTATATGGAATTCAAACTGCAACGCAATTAAAAAGCAACAAAAAGACAATTAAAAACCTCACCACATATAGCACAGCACATTACAACTGATACAACAGGCAGAAAAACCAGTTCAAGTCTTTAAAGTGTCTATGTTTATGCAGCTAAACACCACCGCTTATAAGCAACCAGAAGGAACCTGAAGCCTCAGAGTCGAGGAACGAAGTATTCGACTGGGTGGTGGTGGAAAGAAACAGCCCCAAAGTAACTCAAAGACCAAAATGTTCAGAGTCTGAGAAGTGGAGGAATCCTTAAAAGTGGGAAAGGGAGAAGATAAAAATATAAACTAGTACAGTACATGGAACAAGAAGACGAGTTCTGTACGTGCAGAGGAATGTGAGTACACAGTACAGACAAGCATCTCATTCTCTAGATGGAACACTTCCATTATTTTTAAAATGTCCTCGGGCATAGATGCATTGCAAGCAGTCATCAGTGGACAAATAAAGCAGTTAATGTTCTGGGCTTGGGGACAAGCGCAGTCACCCACTCCCCCACTAAATAAAAGGAGAGGTAAGAGATGCACCTGGAGAGAAGCACCGGAAACGAAGCATGCCTCAGTGAGCACTGGATGCTGAGCAACTGTGGGAGGCGGGAAAGGGGGGGAATGGAACAATTGAAGGGCCCGATCCCTAATTCCAAGGTTCGGGGGGGGGGTGTCCACCACCGTTTCTAACATAGCATGCTACAATGCATCCAAAGCAGGCCCACCCATGCAGTGTTGCCACGCTGACTTGGGAGACCCCCGAGATCTGCAGAAGCACACAAATTCTTTTAGCAAACGGGGGGGGGGGGGGAGAGGCTGTAGCTGCTGCCGCCGCCGCTTGATCCAGGAGTGCAGGGCCTGCTCTGCAGGCACTTAAGCAGTTTCCCAACCATAAGGGCCCAGTGGGGGCCCCAGCTCTGGGGAAACGGACGCGGGACACAGCTGCGGAAAGTGGCGGGCCAGCCCCCTCCTCCTCCTCTTCCTGCGGGGAGGCTCCCCCCCCTCTCGCCTGAAAACACGCCAGCTGGAAGAAATCCCCACCCCCACGGCAGAGTATTCAATCTGCTGCTGGGGGGGGGGGGACGGACAAAAGAAGGGGTTGGGCAGGGGGCCGCGCCACGGAAAAGGCGGGCTACAAACATAACGGCAATAACGGCGCCCGGACTCTAGAGCATCTGCCGCCGCCAGAAGGGCTTCGCTCGTCGAGCGGCGGCGGCCCCGTCTTGAGGGGGGGGTCGCTGCAGAAGAGAGGCCGCTCCACCCCCTGCATTGGACGCGACCCGAGCCTGCGGGGCTCCCTCGGCGCGCCGGGGGGGGGGCAGAGATCCCGCACAGACAACGAGCATTTCTTGGTGGGGAGGGAGGGAGGGAGGCTGGGAGGAGTCACCTGTCGAGCAGCGGAGCGGGCGCCCCCCCCTCACCACAAGCCCCGGACGAGGCGACGCCGGAGAAGGGTCGGCACGGGGCAAGGGGAGGGGGCGCCCCCCCTCACCACAAGCCCCGGCCGGGGGGGCGGCAGCTCGCTCCCTCCCTCCCTCCCTGAGGGGCCGCCCCCTCCCGAGCCCCAGGGGAGGCGAGGACGCGGCGAGGCCGGCGGGCTCTTCTTTACCTCCCTCCCCTGAAGACGAGGAAGCGGCCGCAGCCCCGGACGGATCCGCCACAGACGCGCCTTTCGCAGCCGAGCCGAGCCGACCCCAGACGCCGCCGCCGCCGCCTCCCCTCCGCCGCGCCAGGGTGCGGCTTTGAAGGGTCCGCAGGCCAATAAGCGCGGCAATCATTGGAGCGCGCCCGCGTCCCGAGCAAGCCGCCTGCTCATTGGCCGCTCCTGCGGGGAAAAGGCCCGCCCACCCGCCTTCTGGGATCGTAGACTTAGAAAGGAAGACTAGGGAGTCCGCGCTCTGCTGCGGAGATGCCCCGGGTCCTTTCGGGGGCCATTTCCCAGAGCGGGAGGCGACAAAGGGAAGAACCCGGGATTTTTAATCCGGCGCAGCAGCTTCTCGCCCACGCCTTCAGACGAAATGTTGACGTGAAGGCGGAATTTTATTTTATTTTATTTAAAGAAACGAACTACCTCCTTAAACGTTGTTTTTTCAAAGTAATACCCAGCAATTAAAGTGCAAGCACAGGCGGTGGGTGGGTAACACTCTGCAGCCTAATGCAGTGCCGTGGAAGCTGTGTCTAAAAATGGATTTTACAAAGCCAAACACAAAAACAATAAAGGAGGCATACTAACAGAAAAGAAACACCTCGTATTCCCTATGCAGTGGAAGTTAGTAACAGTAGCAGAATTTATTACCCTCTCTTCACCCTAAGGTCCCAGGGGTTACAACAATCAATCAATTAATGTTATTTTCATTGTTATTATTAGAAACAACTTTAAAACAATTTACGATCACAGAATAAGGTGTGTCTTACAAAATATACACCCTAAGGATTAAAAGCCAGGGCAAAGAGGTGGGTCTTTGGCATTTGCCAAAAGCTGCGTAATGAAGGTGTCAGATGACACCTATGGGGAGTGAGTTCCATAATTTAGGGGCTGCCGCAGAGAAGGCCCAAACCCAAGCCGCCGCCACCCCATTGCATTTATGAGTGCAGAGGAACTACCAGGAGGTCCCTGGCTATTGATCTTAACACCCAAGAGGGTCTGTAAGGGAGGCGGTGGACTTTCAGGTATGTGGGGCTTGAGTCATTCAGGGCTTTAAACACCAACATAAACGCCAACATTCAAAAGCACGTCAAAGTGCAAGTAGATAAATAGGTACTGCTCTGGCAGGAAGGTAAACGGCGTTTCCGTGCACTGCTCTGGTTCGCCAGAAGCGGCTTAGTCATGTACGTCAGCTCCCTCGGCCAATAAAGCGAGATGAGCGCCGCAACCCCAGAGTCGTCCGTGACTGGACCTAATGGTCAGGGGTCCCTTTACCTTTATATGAAGGCCCAGCCACTAATCTGGCCGGTGCATTTTGGAACAATTGAAGTTCCTGAGTTGTCTTCAAGGGCAGCCCCAAGATGTGGGTAGTACAACAAAGAACCAAAGAAAAAGTAACAATTGTCATAATGAGCAGAACATTTTAGGCAGAACAAAGGATGCTATGCTGGCTGAGTAGTAGGAACTACCAAATCTAACCAGAATTGCAGTTCGTTAGCTCACTCACAACACATTAGTCATTGTTTTAGTGTTTTTAAAAGTGTTTAAAGTGCTTTCTTTCTTGCCAATTCAAAATTTCAGTGGATGGTGAGTATACATTGTCTTGATTATTACCCAATGGAAATGGACAGGGTCTTAAAGGATATAAGGTACCAGTGGCTTCCGACAAATTTTTCACAGCATCTGTCTGGCATCCTAGACTGAGAATGGAAGTCATGACATCTGCAGTGGAATCCACAATTGTCCACAGTATCTCAGTAACCATGGACTGCTGGTGGACTGATGGACTGGGGTGGCTGCCATTGTGGCAGTGGGTGGCAAAGACACCACACATGAGGAGGAGGTTGCTGGTTTTGTTTTAAAAGCACCTGACATGCAGTTTTTGAACAGGGCAACTAATATTTAAGACTGTAAAATACCTATACGTAATCCATTTGTCTTGGATATTGGTTCTCTAGAATGTGTCTCAACTATTTCCACATGGCTTCAAACATCAAGCCAACACTTCCTTTTCATTGAAAACTAATGCTAATACTTCTCCTTTCCTGTTTGGTCTATTCCTTTTGAATAGGTTATATGTCTGTTACCACATTCCAGTCATGAGTTTCATGCCACCAGGTTTCTATAATGCCTATTATATCATGTTTGACATCCTGTATTAAGAGCTCAAGTTCATCTTGTTTATTTCCTATGCTCTGTGCACTAATATAGAGGCAACTGTAACCATAAGCCATTCCCTCCAGCTGCTTCATTACTGGTTTTTTCTTGTATATTAGCAGGTTCCTGTAGCACCACCCCAGTTTCCTGTCCATCAATGAAGTTATTATTCCCAGTACTTGGTGTCCCCATCCTCTGAAATATTGTCTCCCTCATCCTGAGGATTCAGTTTAAAGCTCTCCTAATCATGATGTCATATGTTTGACAGGTGGCTTGTTCCACCCACCTGTCCTATTTGTCCTGCCAAAGGTCCTTCATCCTTTGCCTATTGTGGGGTGGGTGGAAGACTTGGTGAGATCTAAGGGGATAGGGGAGTTGGCAAGCTGTAAGGGGTGGGGATGGCAAGGAATAAGCTAGGAGTGGGTGGCTTTTCTGGGACATAGGCAGTTTGTGAGCAAAGTGAGTGGGAACAGCAGCCACTGGTGCTACAATTAATATGCTGGTCTTTAAAGATGCCACAAGGTTCTATACCCAGTGCTTAGGTAGCTGTGCTCCCTTGGGTTGAAGATTTCCAAAGACCTTCTTCAAAAAGGAAAAAAATGTGTTTCCTGAATATTTTATATAGGAATAGCATACAACAGTATTTTCTTTATACCTGAACAGGATTAAATTAAAGTTTGGTGCATATGTGGTTTGTGTACACATAACTACTATCTATGTTAAGTAACTCATGCTTGTTATATATGACCATGACTTGAACCATTTATTTAGTCTGATGCACCGATTTGGTTATAAGCATCTTTGAAGCATCTGCATTCAGCACTTGGTGCACAAAGTCTCCCTTACCTTGATACGACACAACTTCCACAGAAATGCCTTGCCTTCAAGACATACATGGCGCACATGTCTCTTGCACAGCAAATTTCTAATGAATACATTGTGAAGGATGTAGTATGGCACTGTTGACTTAATATTGAACCAAATAATTATACAGGAACCATCACAAATGTATCAATACAAATCACAGATTGAGAAATCTTTATATAAACCCTGTTCAGTAGAGTTCTTCTTTCATAAGAGCCATAGTTTGTTGGTATAGTTCTTACAATATAAAAATAATGAAATATAGGACATTAAAAACCCTTATTTTTCACATTAATTTGCATGTTAAAAACAAGTTGCCATTCTATTTATTCATTGGGTTAATACTTATGATTAATCATATGGTCAACACATTTCTTTAACTTAACTATTTGGTATAATATCAAAAAGTGCATATACGTCAATATTCCTGGTAGATTTTTCCAAAATTACAATTTGGCGTCAACTGAATTTTCACAGTTACTCTTGCACAGAGGTGCTTTGTAACTCATTAAGCAGAGCAAAATACAACAATATTGTGTGATGCGTGTGAGAGTGAGAGAGACTGGTGCTTACTTTGACAATTATAGTGAGGGTCTAGAGGCCTAGGGGGTCCAAATGCCCTTAAAATATCACAATTGTGACAAAGCAAAAGTGGCAAAGCACATTCATGCATGGTTTGTATTATGGTGGAGTTTTGTGTTATTTATAGCTAAATTATAAACTATTTAAAAACTTTGTCAAGCACCAGTGATGAGTCAAAAACCAGCCAGGAAAACACATAGCAAGAAGCCATTAGTACTTTGCTTCTAGACATGTCTCTTAGTAGCTCTGTTAGTTGTCCATATGACCCATTCAAGTTAGGAGGTGTCTTCAGCCCTCTTCTGAAATTGGTCCAGACTCTTTATGAAAAGCACAGGGGGAGGGGGGGAGGGATATCAGTCTATAACCATTCATTAATGAGGAAGGTCAACAGTTGTGTCCTAGGATTCCATAACTGTGCTTGGTGTTAGAGCGAGAGTGGATTAGGTAGGTCTGTCACCTGGGTCCAGAATAGCCGTAAGGAAATTTGAGGACCAGATTACGGTGGCTGGGCAAGACATGGCTGCCGTAGTGCTCAACCAGACTTCCAAGGCTTAGAAACACAACATCTGCCTCCAGGTAAAACTTTGAGTCCTGTTGCGGAAGTAAAATGGACATCTGAAGTCACTGACCACCGCAGGAACATTCCATGACAATACAACAGACATACAACTCAGAGCAACATACTGCAAAACATAACTAATTGGCTACACTCCATAATGTTCGCAAGCCTAATACTGGTTAATGTTCAGATCAGAATACTGTATTTCCTCCCTTCAAACATAAAAAAGGTAAAGGACCCCTTAAAGTTAAGTCCAGTCGCAGACAACTCTGGGGTTGCGGCGCTCATCTTGCTTTACAGGCCAAGGAAGCCGGCGTTTGTCCGCAGACAGTTTTTCCAGGTCATGTGGCCAGCATGACTAAGCTGCTTCTGGTGCAATGGAACACCGAAACCAAAGCAGTGCACGGAAATGCCGTTTACCTTCCCACCGGAGCAGTACCTATTTATCTACTTGCACTTTTTGGCATGCTTTTGAACTGCTAGGTTGGCAGGAGCTGGGACCGAGTAACAGGACGCAGGGATTCGAACCACCGACCTCCTGATCTGCAAGCCCAAGATTCAAACTGCCAACCTTCTGATCAGCAAGCCCAAGAGGCTCAGTGGTTTAGACCACAGCGCCACCCACGTCCCTTTCCCTTCAAACATACGAAGACCTAAATCTGAAAAATCAGATGAGCGCCTTGGAAGTCAAACGTTTTGGTTTTCAAACACCGAAAACCCGGAAGTAACTGCTTCGTTTTCGAACACTTTTTGGAAGCCAAACGTGCCACATGGCTTCCATATTGAGTTTTTTTGCATGTAAATGCTTCCAGAAATGCATGTTTCAGTTTTCAAACATTTCAGAAGTCCAACGGTCTTCCAGAATGGATTACGTTTGAAAACCAAGGTACTACTGTAATCCAAATTCTGTGGAGGAAGATTAGTTTAGAAGCACAGTGAATATTATTTTAATCAAACACATAAAATAGAAGGGAACAGTTGCAAACCATGTTTTTACCCACCTGTTGAAAGATTCTGTAGTTTCTCACTTTCCCAATAGATTCATCCCATACAACCAATACCTTAAAGGAGGAAGGAAAAATCAAGATAAACACCTTACAACACCAACCATGTCCCAAACATCTTCCCAGTTGGTATATTGCGAACAAAATTATTACAGTTTGGTTTATTACCTTGCCAGGATTTGTGGATGAATTCCTAATACAGAATAATCCGCTTTTCGGGTGTCCTGTGGGATTTTCTGATCTGAACATCCTAAAATTGTAGGAAAATACTGAATTGTTACTTTTTTGAAACAACAAAAACAAGCTTCAATATGGCAATCGCAACAAATCTGCCAAATGAATTCTCAGCAACAGCACTCATTTTCAGAACAGGTTAAAGATTTGCATAGCCACTCAGAACACGGATATTTGAGGAAACCACAACATGCCCATTATGGAAAACAGATACAGTAGTGCCCCGCAAGACGAGTGCCTCGCAAGACAAAAAACTCGCTAGACGAAAGGTTTTTTCGTCCGCGATTTGCCTCGCATCACGAATTCCCCTATGGGCTTGCTTCGCAAGACGAAAGCCCATAGGGAAATCTCCGGGGACCTCTTTTAAATGCTAGCGGTGGGGAGCAAAGCCTTTCCCCCCCCTCCGGCCTTCAGAAGAGGTCCAGGAAGGCTGGCGGGGGCCAAAAGGCTTTGCTCCCCAGGGCCAGCATTTTAAAAGCAGTCCGGGATAGCAGGGAAGCGCTTCCTGCTATCCCGGACGGCTTCTGAAGGCAGGAGAGATCCGCGAAGCCTGGGCGCGCTGCGCACAGGCTTCGGCATGCCGGCAAGTCTCCGCCAGCAGCGGCAGAGCTGCCGCTGCTGGCAGAGAGATCCGCGAAGCCTGGGCGCGCTGCGCACAGGCTTCGGCATGCCGGCAAGTCTCCGCCAGCAGCGGCAGAGCTGCCGCTGCTGGCAGAGAGATCCGCGAAGCCTGGGCGCGCTGCGCACAGGCTTCGGGATGCCGGCAAGTCTCCGCCAGCAGCGGCAGAGCTGCCGCTGCTGGCAGAGAGATCCGCGAAGCCTGGGCGCGCTGCGCACAGGCTTCGGGATGCCGGCAAGTCTCCGCCAGCAGCGGCAGAGCTGCCGCTGCTGGCAGAGAGATCCGCGAAGCCTGGGCGCGCTGCGCGCAGGCTTCGGGATGCCGGCAAGTCTCCGCCAGCAGCGGCAGAGCTGCCGCTGCTGGCAGAGAGATCCGCGAAGCCTGGGCGCGCTGCGCGCAGGCTTCGGGATGCCGGCAAGTCTCCGCCAGCAGCGGCAGAGCTGCCGCTGCTGGCAGAGAGATCCGCGAAGCCTGGGCGCGCTGCGCGCAGGCTTCGGGATGCCGGCAAGTCTCCGCCAGCAGCGGCAGAGCTGCCGCTGCTGGCAGAGAGATCCGCGAAGCCTGGGCGCGCTGCGCACAGGCTTCGGGATGCCGGCAAGTCTCCGCCAGCAGCGGCAGAGCTGCCGCTGCTGGCAGAGAGATCCGCGAAGCCTGGGCGCGCTGCGCACAGGCTTCGGGATGCCGGCAAGTCTCCGCCAGCAGCGGCAGAGCTGCCGCTGCTGGCAGAGAGATCCGCGAAGCCTGGGCGCGCTGCGCACAGGCTTCGGGATGCCGGCAAGTCTCCGCCAGCAGCGGCAGAGCTGCCGCTGCTGGCAGAGAGATCCGCTGGGAAGGAATCCCTTGGACCCCCGCCGGACTTCAAAAGAGCTTCGGGAAGTCCAGCGGGGGGCCAAGGGATTCCCTCCCAGCCGCCCGCATTTAAAAGCATTCCGGGCAAAGCAGCGAAGTGCGCTGCTTTCCCCGGAGTGCTTTTAAACGTGGGCGGCTGGGAAGGAATCCCTTGGACCCCCGCCGGACTTCAAAAGAGCTTCGGGAAGTCCAGCGGGGGGCCAAGGGATTCCCTCCCAGCCGCCCGCCTTTAGAAGCGCTCGGGGGAACACCTGCCCCCGCCGCCCCACTTCGGAATGCTGTTCCGAAGTGGGGCGGGGGGCGGGAACACCTTCTGAAGGCGGGCAGGGGGCGAAAGTCTTTGTCCCCCCTGCCTGCCTTCCCAGGGGCTTTTAAATCGCCCCGGACAGCGGAGAAGTCCTCCGCTGTCCGGAGCGATTTTAAAATGCCGCTCGCCAGCATTTTAAGATAGCCCCGCACAGCGGAGAAGTCCTCCGCTGTCCCAGGGTTTTTTAAAATGCTGGGGGTGGGAAGAAAAGCCCTTGTCCCCCCCCCCCCAGCCTTCAGAAGAGGTCCGGGGACAGACTGTCCCCGGACCTGGTCTGAAGGTGGTTTCCCTAGGAACGCATTAATTGATTTTCAATGCATTCCTATGGGAAACCGTGCATCGCAAGACGAAAAAACCGCAAGACGAAGAGAATTGCGGAACGAATTAATTTCGTCTTGCGAGGCACCACTGTACATACTGCACATCAATGAGAGCAACCTAACCTAATCATAAGTTGCCACAGGATCCCATCTTCAAAGCTCTCGGCACCCAATAATCAATATTACAATAGTACATATCAGTACGTATCAAGTGCCCAGAATTCTGGTTTTCAGCCCTTTGCCAGCAGCTATTTCCCCTCAGTTTTCCATCCCTTTTACTGACTGATTTTTGCAGCAAGCACTAGGAAATATCGACATACCACAACGGCTTGCAATAAATGTATTTTACCTTTCAACTTCAAGGGATTCAGAGGTGTTCACAAATACTGAATTAGGCAGCTCAACCTGTGTGAAAAAAGGGTTGTCAAGCCAAAAGAATAAAAAGAGTACAATAGGTAAATAGAATAGAATAGAATAGATTCTTTATTGTCATTACACAAGTGCAACATTGCACAAAGTGCAACGAAATTGGATGCCATCCCTTAAAACAACAAAAGCAAAACAACAACAACAACCAAACAAACCACATTCCATCCACACCCACACCACACCCATCAAACTCCCAGGTCACACTATCGAGTTACAGCATTCAAAAAGGCCACAGCTCTTGGATAGAAACTGTTTTTCAGTCTATTTGTCTTTGTCTTGATGTTTCTATATCTCCTGCCAGAAGGCAGTAGTGCAAACAGACCGTGTCCCGGGTGAGATGAATCCTGCAGGATGTTATTTGCTTTCCTAAGACAACGGGAACCGTACAGTTCTTCCAAAGATGGGAGAGGATGACCAATAATCCTTTGGGCTGTGTTTATGACCTTCTCGAGCACCTTCCTCTCCCTAGCTGTACAACTGGAGAACCAAGCACAAATACAGTATGTAAGAATGCTCTCTATGGAGCTTCGGTAGAAGGACACCAGCAGTCTCTCACTCAGATTGTTCTTCTTTAAAAGTCTGAGGAAATAAATTCTCTGCTGGGCCTTCTTCACCAGAGCAGTGGTATGTGCGCTCCAAGTCATGCCCTGATCGATAGCTACTCCCAAAAACCTGAATTCCGCCACCCTCTCCACCCGTTCCCCGTTGATATACAAGGGCTGAATGTCCGCCTTTTTTTTCCTGTAATCCACCACCAATTCCTTGGTCTTAGCCGTATTAAGAGCCAGATTGTTCTCTCCACACCAAACACAGAGCCGCTCCACCTCGTCCCGATAGGCGGACTCATCCCCTCCTGAAATGAGCCCTACCACCGTAGTGTCATCAGCAAACTTGATGATTTTGTTGCTGGAATAGATGGCTGTACAGTCATACGTATAGAGAGTGTAGAGCAGGGGACTCAACACACAACCCTGTGGTGAGCCGGTGTTAAGGCTAAGGGCTGTGGACATGTGTGACCCTACTCTAACCCTCTGGGAACGTTCTGACAAAAAATCCAAAACCCAGAGACAGGTGGAGTTGGAGAGTCCAATCGCCTCTAGCTTGGACACCAGTCTATGGGGGAGGATAGTGTTAAAAGCAGAGCTAAAATCCACAAACAGCAGCCTCACATAACTCCCCGGCTGCTCCAGATGGGACAGAGCAGCATGGAGAGTGGTATTGATGGCGTCTTCTGTGGATCTATTTGCTCTGTATGCAAACTGGTAGTTGTCAAAAGTTGATGGAAGACAGGACATAATGTGACGGCGCACCAGTTTCTCAAAACACTTCATGATGATTGGAGTCAGTGCAACTGGTCTATAGTCATTCAAACTACTGATTGTGGATTTTTTAGGCAGAGGGACAATAGTTGACGACTTCAGGCAGGGTGGGACAATAGACTGGTGTAAGGACTTATTGAAGATCTTAGTAAAGACCCTCGCCAGCTGATCCGCACAGCCCTTCAACACCTTTCCAGTGATGCCATCAGGTCCAGCCGCCTTCCTCGGATTCGCCATCCTCAAAACCTGTCTCACCTCATGTTCCTCTACCGTGAATGAGGGGCCCCTATGGGCTGGTGGCTGTAATACCGGCGTCTCAGGTGGCTCCTTCTCGAAGCGAGCAAAGAAGAGGTTAAGCTCCTCTGCCAGCAAGGGGTCACCGTCGACAGCGCCAAGGTTAGGTTTGTAGTTGGTAATATGCTGAATCCCCTGCCACATCTGTCTTGTGTTGTTGCTCCTTAAATTATCCTCAATCCTCAGCCTATAATCCAATTTTGCCCGTCGAATACCCCTCCTCAAGTTTGCTCTTGCTACACTGTAAAGCTGCACCTCGCCTGACCTGAAAGCCCTGTTCCTTTCCCGCAACAGGCACTGGACCTCTCTATTCATCCAGGGTTTCTGATTGGGGTAAAACCGGATGGATTTATTTACTGTGACAGTGTCTGTGCAGTGATTGATATAGCACAGAACTGCCGCCGTGTGCTCCTCCAGGTCTGAACTATCGAAAATATCCCAATTGGTTCTCTCAAAACAGTCCTGCAGCTGGTGAATAGCACCTTCAGGCCAGATTTTAACAGATTTTAATATTGTGGGAGCCCGTTTCCTGAGTGGGATATATGCTGGTACCAGGAACAGAGACATATGGTCGGACTGGCCCAAGTGTGGCAGCTGTAAAGCCCTATAGCCGTGATTTACATTCGAATAAACTTTATCCAGTGTCTTGTCCCCTCTTGTGGGACATTTCACATGCTGATAGAGCGTTGGGAGCACTGTTTTAAGTTCAACATGGTTGAAGTCTCCCGCAATGATGTGCACAGCTTCAGGATACTTGTCTTGCTGGCTGCCGATAAGGTCCTGCAGGCATCCCAAAGCCAAGTTGGCATTGGCATCTGGTGGCACGTACACACCAGTTAACATAACAGCTGTGAACTCTCTAGGGAGATAGGCTGGTCTACATTTAACAGCCACATATTCCAAATCCGGTGAACAGTGACTGCCCACAGTCTTCGAATTATTGGACCAGCATTTGTTCACATATACACACAGCCCCCCTCCTTTGGTTTTTCCGAAGTCCATGCCTCGGTCATGACGATGTACCGCACAGCCTTCCAACTGAATAGCTGTGTCTGGTATGGACGGTTGAAGCCATGTCTCAATGACAAATAAAACGCAGCAATCTTTTACAAGGCTGTTCTTTGCTGCCTGCAGCCTCAATTCGTCCATCTTGTTGGTAAGAGATCTCACATTAGCAAGAAATATGCTAGGGAGCGGTGGTTTAGATGGACTCCTCTGCAATCTTACCAGGACGCCAGCCCGACAACCCCGCTTTTGCCTCCTGTCTCTACGCCGCCTTCGCCTCCTCCCTGGAGGCATAGTAATCCATGGAGAGCCCGGTGGCCTGGCTACTCCCACAGGAACGTTATCTGGGCGAAAATAATCAGCTCTTACAGCTTGTTCACACTGTAACCCGACCTTCAGAAGTTCCTGCCTGCTGTAAATCTTTCTTGCCCGGCCAGACATACTCAGACCAAGTAAAAATAATAAAAACAAAAACAAAACGCTGAGGGAGAGCACTAAGCCACAGCGTCTATGCGCGCTGCCATCTTGTATATCTTGTATCTGGTTACTGGCTATTAGATTCCCATTAAACCACTCCTTTCCTTATTCGCTTGTTCAAGGCTGAATTAATTTTCGGTCCTCTTCACAATCAGGAAGGTGCAAATCCCGTGTAGACAAATGGCATCCCAAAGCCAGCGCCCTACAGCAGCTGAACTGTCAGTTGGACTTTAACTGCCAGTTGGACTTTACCTGGCTACTCCCACAGGAGCGTTATCTGGGCGAAAATAATCAGCTCTTACAGCTTGTTCACACTGTAACCTGACCTTCAGAAGTTCCTGCCTGCTGTAAATCTTTCTTGCCCGGCCAGACATACTCAGAGCAAGTAAAAATAATAAAAACAAAACAAACAAAAACAAAACGCTAAGGGAGAGCACTAAGCCGCAGCGTCTATGCGCGCCGCCATCTTGGAATCCCTATCAAAAGCAACTTTATGATCACACGTGACCACACCCATCTGTGGATCAAGCCCAAATCACACACATAGGGAAGCATATGTGACATCAGGGCAACATTAAAAGAGTTGAATTATGAGTTGGCAGTTCATCAACCCAAGTTTTTTATTACTATATGTCTTCAATGCCAAATTACAGGAAATGCAGAATACTGCCCCTAAGATAATAAAAGGCAGATGCCGCAGTACCAACAATTCTGTAACTTGACTTAGCACTCAATAAAAGCCTGGCAGAGTGCCCTCTTTGTGCCAGGCTTGCGGGAGGGTGAGGTGCCACCAAGCATGGGCTTGGGGCTGCTGCTGCCAAACTCTGTCCCTCCTCCCTGTTTCTTAGGACTGTAATCACCACGAGACTCTGTCTGCAGCCACTTACGGAATCAACATCCTGCACACATCTACCAAATGCTTGGCCTTCCCCCACCCCACTTGAGTGGAGCTTATGTGGCAACGGTTCACAACCGGACTTGCTTGGCATTGGTAGGATCTATTGTCCAGGGTGCGTAAGGGTGGGCTCCCTGCTTACCTTCTGGAGCTAGATCTTTAAGGGGCTTGAGGCTGTGGACTCAAAGCCTGAGAGATGGCTAGCCAGCCATACCCTTCAGGTCAACAGTGGCGGTCATAAGCCATTTGCCACTACTTACACTTGCGATTACTTTCTTGCCCTAATCTGCTACTTGCTGCAAGTACAAGCCCACATTTTCAAACACTATGGACTACATACTTGAATACTGTGACACACATTACAACATTCCTACCGCATCGATTTTCCAGATGTTTCTGGATTACACCTCCCATCATCCTTGACCACTGGCTATCCTGGCTGGGGCTGGTGGGAGTCGGGTGTCCAACAACTTTAGACTGTAAACTGCCCTGTGATCTTCAGATGAAGGGTGGCATATGAATTTAATAAATAATAATAAATAATACCACTGCATTTTTTTGATGCAAAGGCAATATCATGGTGAGCTGCATGTGAATTTAGTGTATACTTTACAAGTGCTTTTGCTGTAGCCACTCAGTAACATATGAAGCCGTTCTGCTTGTTTAAAGATCATTAGATGATTTGCCCATCAATTCCAAATACAAGGTATATCAGGGTTCTGGTACTAGCCAACAGGATAGGACTGTATAAAGCAGAGCAATCTTACGGAATGAGCTGCCTTACCTTTTCATAGTCACCATCGGAATCTTCTCCAGATAAGTCTGATTTTGAAGGCAATAGTGGATTCTCAAATGAGGCAACTCGGAAACTTTGTCCATCTGGAGAAGATCTTCTAGGAGAAGCAGAGTCTAAACTGAAATTAGAAAGGAAATATTACATCGTTAACAGATTACGTAAGGAGATTCACATATGCCCAGTGCTTCATATGAACTGAGCCTGGGATAGATCTACTGAGTCTTCATAACTGAAGCATATGAATTGAATAACGCAATGCAACCAATAAATACACATGTAACACTTGTGGCTGCACACAGCAGGCAAAAATTGGCAAAAGCAGACAAGTCGCTTTGCTCACCATTGTTGATCTTCCATTGAGAAACTCCCAGTAAAACTTCCAAGGGACCCTAGAATGCCTGGGAACAATGTCTGAAAGCTAATTATCTAAAGCCATTCCAGATGTTTAATTAGCATTAAAGGTAAAGGACCCCTGACAGTTAAGTCCAGTTACGAACGACTCTGGGGTTACGGTGCTCATCTCGCTTTATTGGCCGAGGGAGCTGCAGACAGTTTTTCTGGGTCATGTGGCCAGCATGACTAAGCTGCTTCTGGCGAAACCAGAGCAGTGCACAGAAACACCATTTACCTTCCCGCCAGAGTGGTACTGTCACGGGAATTGGGGTTGCTTGTGTGTAAACCTCTAGCTGTTCCAAACTGCTTAGGGGCGGTTGTGTCTTTCCCTGACTGAGCAGCTTGGGTGCTGCTGCTCAGTCGCTCGACGAATCCGTGAGTGGGCGTCTCCTAAATTTCCTCCAGCATAAGAATTCCTTAACGGACAACCTTCGCCTCGCCTCTCTGCGCGGAAGCCTTCTGCGCAGAGTGGGCGTGCCTAGTGGTGGTCCTCCACCCTCCTCACTGACTTCACTGCCAGAGTCTCGGAGCCTCTCCTCCGAGATGCTCTCTCCCTCTCCCTTCTTCCTGGTGTCACCTGGACATTCTTCCCCAGATGACGTTCTCTCTCTACCCTTACTCGTTCCCTCTCCTGCAGAGTCTGGAAGCCTCGCCTCCCCCCTCTGCTCTGATGTCAGTTCCCTGACAGGTACCTATTTATCTACTAGCACTTTGACATGCTTTTGAACTGCTAGGTTGGCAGGAGCTGGGACCAAGCAACAGGAACTCACCCCGTCGTGGGGATTCAAACCGCCGACCTTCCGATCGGCAAGCCCTAGGCTCAGTGGTTTAGACCACAGCGCCACCCGCATTCCATTAATTAGGATTAGGGGACCATAAATACAGTCACCAATCAATCAGGAATCGAATTCAGGCAACCAAGACAGGGGTTTAGTCAGCAGCCTGGAAAAACTGCAGTATTTTGCCATTTGTTAGAATCTGTGAAGCAGCAGCAGCAGCAAGCAGGGGCTTAAAAAAATTATGTTCTTCTGCCACCTCTGATGTTACATCAACAGAAAAAATAGTAAGAAAAAATTTTCACGAATGTTTTCCCTTTGTGTTGTGTTTTTAAATTTTGCATTCCTGGGACAACTTAGTTTTTTAATCCATTCCCGCCCCCCCCACTAAAATCTGAAGTTATAATGGGCTTTTAAAAGTTTTTTTATTATTATTCACTAGTTTATCTATAAGCAGACTGTGAGTATTATTTGTAGGCTGGTAACTTAGCAAATTGTTTGCAAGACTGCTCTGGCAGCTTTCCATTCCAAGGCAAGGATTTGGGGGAATGGCAAATGAATTACTACCACATAACTGAATTAACATCAGAATCTCCAACATGATCAATACACATTTGTTTTCCAACTTACTGTGGAGGCAAAGGATTCTCTGGTTTAGAAACAGGCACACGTGGTTTCTCACAAGGCACTTGAGGCTTAGCTGGTACTTTTGGTGTCAAAAGTCCAGGTTTCCTTGGTGCCTGGGTATTTACCAGTGGAGTCACAAGATACTGTGGTAATTTGGGCTTGGTGCTTGGCAATGAAGGAGGCACTTGCGCAGGAAGTTTTTTCTCTTTAAACCTCTGACTCTCTTCAGCAGTACGTAAAGTGCAGGTCAGTGGCAGACGTATACCTGAGGAAGAGCAACTCTCTGTGAGGTAGGTGGGCTTTTTGGCCAGAGGAATAGGAGGCACTGGTGGACCCTGGTTAGGGATTTGATGACGTGCTGGGTAGGGTCTCACATCATGCTCTGCTTGGCACTGAAAAGGGAATTCTCCTCTCCTGCTTAAGAGGACTTCAGACCTCACATCCGTTAAGCTTTTTTTCAGGGAGGGCGCTGGAAGCACCGGCACACCACACCTGCCAGAGAACGAGTGTGCTTTTGTCTCTGGAAAGAAAGCTTTTCCCGGCGATGGAACCGGAGGAGGCGGGTACACTGGTGGAGATACCACATGATCTGTGTAAAAAAGAAGCAGAACAAGCCCGTCATTTAAATGGAAGTGTCTTCTACTCAGAGGAGAATACTGTGTAAGTATACATTATATGCTTAATGTAAGTTGCAGCTGCATTGTTCGTGTTGTTAATAATTTCTTCTCCTTGTTTATATTTGGATTATTATTATTTTTTAAGTAATGTATTTCTTCAGCACAGAGGTGAGCACCCTTTTTGACCCTGAGGGCCACCTGCAGCGGTGATCACTTACAAACTGCATGCACACACTCATCCTTTGAGATCGCCCTTTAAAGTATAGCATTGCTGGAATGGAGAAGAGTAGACCCCTCTCCCCACCAGAAGGGAGACATCGCTCACCTCAGTTTGGCAGGCTGAGTGCAGCATGATTTACACAAAGAGGAAGGTGCATGAGGTGACTCTTCCTGTGTGCCTTCCTCCCCACTGGAATCAACATTTCTCTGGCATGCTAACCTGATGTTTACCAGTGGCAGCAAAAAGCAAAAGTTTAGAGTAGACAATGCTAGGATAGGTAGAGAGTTTGAAATCTGTCTACCCAACCCAGTGTCCTGATAGGTATGGGAATTGGCCCATTTGATAGGCAGGGAGGCAGTGATACACTGAGAATGAGGAGCTATGTGTTCATGCAAGTGTGCACATGTTAAAGTCTAGGGTAGTCACACCCACTTTCCACACACACACATTGCTGGGCTGTGGGTGCCAAACGGTTTACCAATGGTGAATGTAACTTTAGCCATTCCTGCTATAGATATTATTTTCATTAAACCCTCAAGGTTTTTCTCCTCTTACCAAGTACCAATAAATCTCTTCATTTATTTCAAGCTTTGCACCAACAAATTGCACTAATTAGTTACAGGCTGGCCAGATTTCTGAAACTCATCAATCTGGTTTCTGTGGAGATGTAACTTCCTAGTTCCACATACCTTCACACTTTATACCATCCGAGTTATCTGGCTGTAAATATTCATCATCTTCATCCTGGTCATAATCTGAAAATCAAGGTAATGCATTACCGTAAATAGCACAGCAAAGTTACTTGACAGTACATGTCAGGGGCTCTGCAGCAGCTTGCCCAGCCAGAGGAAAACATGATTGGGCTGGAAATGACACAAAGCCAGTAGCATTCTGCTCACATCCTTATACATGGCCTCTCAAAACTTGCTTTGGGGATGGTAAAACTGCAGTGCCCCTTTAAAAGGCAAGCAACCAACATAAAGACAGAAGAGAAGCCCTGCTGGATCAAGACAAAGGCCCATCTAGTCCAGATTCTTATTCTCACAGTGGGCAACTGGAATTCCACAAGGGGCCAATTACAACAGTGCTCTCCTGACTTGTGGTGGCCAGCAACATGCATCCTCCACCACTGGAAGTGCAGCATAGCCTTATCCTTCAGGAATTTGCCTAGCCCTCTTTTGAAGCCATCCACATTGGTGATCACCATCACCGCTTCTTGTAGAATTCCACAGTTTAAACTATGTGCCATTTGATGGCTTTTCTTTTTTTAAAAAAGTAATATTTATTACTTTTCCAACAATTCAAACACACACAAAAATAAGAAGAAAAAAGAACAACACAACACAATACAAAAACACTACACAACACACTAAACTAACAGAACAAAAACAATTTTTAAAAAATCAAACAATTTCCATATCTTATCTTTCATTCACTTATTTCAGTGACCTCCTCACACCTCCCTTTTTTGCATTCCACTTCTATTAATTGTTTCAGCAATTCCTTTCCATCTTCCTCTGCTTTCTATATTTTAATTATCTTGACAGATTCTAACCTTATTTTCCCCTTTAATACTCTATTAATCTATTTATACTTAATTCCTTATAACATTTCTACTAAAGCCATATAACTTCATTCCAACATTTTTCTAACATTCATTAATTTTACGGTGTTTCTGTAAGTAGTCTTTAAACTTTTTCCAGTCTTCTTCCACCGACTCTTCTCCCTGGTCTCGGATTCTGCCAGTCATCTCCGCCAGTTCCATATAGTCCATCAACTTCATCTGCCATTCTTCCCGGGTGGGTAAATCTTGTGTCTTCCAATACTTCGCGATAAGTATTCTTGCTGCTGTTGTTGCATACATAAAAAAAGTTCTATCCTTCTTTGGCACCAATTGGCTGACCATGCCCAGGAGAAAGGCCTCTGGTTTCTTCAAGAAGGTATATTTGAATACCTTTTTCATTTCATTATAAATCATCTCCCAGAATATCTTAATCCTTGGGCATGTCCACCAAAGGTGAAAGAATGTACCTTCAGTCTCATTACATTTCCAAAATTTATTGTCGGGCAAATGGTAAATTTTTGCAAGCTTGACTGGTGTCATGTACCATCTTTAAATCATTTTCATTAAATTTTCTCTTAAGACATTACATGCCGTGAATTTCATACCTGTGGTCCATAACTGTTCCCAGTCAGCCATCATTATGTTATGTCCAACATCTTGTGCCCATTTAATCATAACTGATTTCACCATTTCATCCTGAGTGTTCCATTTCAACAGCAAGTTATACATTTGATGGCTTTTCTTTTGCCTGTCCTGAATCTTCCAACATTCTTCATTGGATGACCCCAGGTTATGAGAGTGTTATGAGAGATGGAGAAAAGCTTCTCTCTCCTCACTTTCTCCACAACAGTCATAATCTTGAACGCCTCTCTCATGTACCCCCCATTGCCTTTTTCTAAACTAAAAAGCCCCAGATTTTGCAACCTTTCCTCATAGGAGCTCTAGTTACTTGATCGTTTTGGCTGTCATTTCCTAAACCTTTTCCAGCTCTATAGTACCTGTTTTCCAGGTGAGCTGGCACAGTATTCCAAGTGTGGTCTCACTATAGTATAACAATGCTATGATTTTTCATTTTCAACTTGTTTCTTAATGATCCATAACATGAAGTTCACCATGTTAGGGACAGCCATGATACATTCACGTTGAGCTTTGCTAATAATTAGGGACTCTGTCTGTTCTCTTTCCCTCCATGTACCTTTAAGAGTTCATGTCTTGGCAGTGGTACAGGTTCTCTGGGGTGAGCCAAAGGGCAAGAGCTCTAGGGCTCTTCTTTGCCTGGGGTTTGTGCACCTGGGAGGAGAGAAGGAAGCCAGTCCAAAGGGACTGTGGAAAGGATGCTCCTAAGCTTCTCGCATGGAGAAAAGATATAGACAATCTGGATCTTCTTTGGAACCTGTTGCCCCACCCTTCCAAAAACAACATCGTTTCTTTATTTGATCAGTTTCTTTATTTGAGGGTGAAACAGAAGTGGAGACTAAAACCTAAGAAAAACTAGCTGCCTCGGAAAGTGAATTCTCCCTTCCCAGAGAGAATATATCAACTGCCCCAGAGCTGGTGCCATTTCTGATATTTTTTTTGAATCACTACAAGTTCATATTAATGTGCATTAACAGTTTGTTTTTATGGTTTGTTTTCTGCCTTATTTATATGCTATCATGTTTTTGATATGGTTATAGTGATTGCAACAGTTGCTAATTTAAAACGTTATTGCTATTACTGTGAGCAGTTTGAGCTCAACATTGTTGTTGGAAAGGTGGAATGCAGCTGTTAAGTCAAACCTGATTTGGATAGGGTTGCCTTCCCACAAAGGGCATCATTCACTTCGGAGGTTTTCCTGCACTCACTGCTGTCTGTGGAAGTACAGGTGGCAGCTGTGCCTAAGGAGTGTGGCTGCCAACAAATGATCAGGAGACTTAACGTGTGCTCCTGTTTGTTCCTTGGCAGGAGAGGCTTGCTGCCACAGTCAATCAGCTGATCGCCAGTGAAAGAAGCCTGCGGGGATTGGCTGTGTTAGAGAGTTCCATGTTGGGAACTCCATAATGTGGAGCTTGAAGTCATCATCTGTCAACTGACCAGCAGTGACTGCAAAAGCAGCATTTGAGTCCTAGCTGTGCTGCAGAGGAAGATCCAAGGTGAAGTCAGGTGATTGATGGTGGGCAGGCCAACCCACCTGTCAAAGTAGCCCTGTTGGGGAACCTAGGATCTGGCCCAGCCACCGGAAAGGTTCTTCCCTCTGCCTCACTCCACAGGAAAAATGTCTACCAGCTGCATCACCTTTATGAAAAGGGAACTTCTAAATTATCTTCTTACCTGAATTTTCCACTGAATGTTGAGAGTAGTGTATATTAACGGGTCGTTCTACTGAGCCATAGAAACTGTCAACATCTGAACCAGAATCACTAGAGAGAGAGAGAGAGAAGTTTTAGAGAGGACACTTGTACATTGGACTTATGGGAAGAGCAAAACTAGAGCACATTGATTGTGGAAATACAAAGCAACTGGGAAACTATTTATATCTTATGTTACTGACAAAATGATATTGTATTAACAGGCAACATTCTTATTTTAGACTTTATAGCAGCCTTCTCCAACCCTGTGGAACGCCCTCCCACCAGATGTCAAGGAGATGAGTAATTATATAACCTTTAGAAGACAGCTGAAGGCAGCCCTGTATAGGAAAGCTTTTTAATGTGTACTGTTTTATTATGTTTTTATATATGTTGGAAGCCGCCCAGTGTGGCTGGGGCAACCCAGTCAGATGGGCAGGGTACCCAATAATAAAAAGGTATGTACAGTGGTGCCTCGCAAGACGAAAAGAATCCGTTCCGCGATTCTCGTCGTCTAGCGGTTTTTTCGTCTTGCGAAGCAAGCCCATTGATTAGCGCTACAGCGGTCTAGCGGCTTTCCGTGATCAGCTGTTAAGCGGGCTTTTCAGCGGAACAGCTGATAGGCGGCTTAGAAAAAGGGGGGGAGCGAAAAAAACCCGCGGGGACGCGCAAGATTTTTTCGTCTTGCGAAGCAACCCCATAGGGAAATTCGTTTTGCGAAGCGCCTCCAAAACGGAAAACCCTTTCGTCTAGCGGGTTTTCCGTCTTGCGAGGCGTTCGTCTTGCGGGGCACCACTGTATGTATGTATGTATGTATGTATGTATGTATGTATGTATTATTCTCCCTACTTTAGGGGTAGCCCGTGTGGCACCCTCCAGATGTTTTGGAATACAACTCAGATCAGCCCCAGCTAGCATGGCCAATGGTCTGAGAAAAAAGGAGTTGGCCCAAAGCTTCTGTAAGCACCAGACTGAGGAAGGCAGCTTAAGGCAAGTTCCTTGTCATTCTTCTGCCATGATGCCTGTGCCAGCATGTGCTGACCTTAAGTCAGTAACAGTTTCCTTCTTCTCATGGTAGTGATCTATTTCTCTTCTAAGTGAGGCCATCCAGTCCTGAAAGACAAATGATGCATTATTTGGTGGGATTTGTAAGGAACAAGCATTCTGAAACAGGTATGTTTCCAAGATATAACTGCACAAACAGCTATGAAGCATGTAACATTCTATTAACTAATTTGTATTTTCAAAGCAACTATTATACAAGATTTATACAGGGGAGTAATCTCACATGGGCCAAGCTCACCCCATGGCCAGATTTTTAATAGTACGAATGATACAACTGCACTGTGGTGCATGCCTGCAATGCAGCACAGACCCTAAGCTTTCATTTTTTAAAAAAAGAAGAAGTAAACCTCTCACCCTACTAGAAGGAAAGTGATGAAGAAAAATATGCAGGCACCCTTCTAAGCAATTTCTGTGGCATATGCCAGCCTGGCTGCTCCCATCTTTCAGTGTTTTTAGCCAATGAGTGAAGTTAGAACTGGGAATGATAAGTGAGTCATTTGGACACCCTACTGGGATCCTAAAGAGCTACTGCTTTCCCCTCCGCTCTAGTGCACTTCTCCTTCCTGCTTCTGTTTCATTTTCTAGTCTTTCGAATCTCAGTAGTTCTAAAGACCAACTTTTGCCCTTCCCTCAATCACCTCTGTTGATTTTGTTTGAGGTAAGGTAATCTCTAAAAGTATTTTTTGCAAATGCTGCTACATACCGTATTTTTCGCACTATAGGACGCACTTTTTCCCCTCCAAAAATGAAGGGGAAATGTGTGTGCGTCCTATGGTGCGAATGCAGGCTTTCGCTGAAGCCTGGAGAGCGAGAGGGGTTGGTGCGCACCGACCCCTCTCGCTCTCCAGGCTTCAGGAGAGCCCCACCGCCAGCCCCGCAAACTCGGGGGACAGCGGCAGGGGCGCAGCGCGCCTTTGCCGCTGTCCCCCGACTTGGCTACAAGGCTGGCGGGGGGAGAAGCCTGCTCCTCCCCATCGCCAGCCCCGCAAACTCGGGGGACAGCGGCAGGGGCGCAGCGCGCCTTTGCCGCTGTCCCCCGACTTGGCTAGAAGGCTGGCGGGGGGAGAAGCCTGCTCCTCCCCGTCGCCAGCCCCGCAAACTCGGGGGACAGCGGGAGAGGTGCAACGCGCCTTTGCCGCTGTCCCCCGACTTGTCTAGAAGGCTGGCGGGGGGGAGAAGCCTGCTCCTCCCCGTCGCCAGCCCCGCAAACTCGGGGGACAGCGGCAGGGGTGCAGCACGCCTTTGCCGCTGTCCCCCGACTTGGCTACAAGGCTGGCGGGGGGAGAAGCCTGCTCCTCCCCGTCGCCAGCCCCGCAAACTCGGGGGACAGCGGCAGGGGCGCAGCACGCCTTTGCCGCTGTCCCCCGACTTGGCTACAAGGCTGGCGGGGGGAGAAGCCTGCTCCTCCCCGTCGCCAGCCCCGCAAACTCGGGAGACAGCGGCAGGGGCGCAGTGCGCCCTTCCCGCTGTCCCCCGACTTGGTTAGAAGGCTGGCGGGGGGGGAGCCTGGTTTTGCGGGAGGCGGGGGAATCCCCCCGCCTCCCAGGAAAGCCAGGAGAAGCCGTGCAGCCCTTTTAAAAGGCGCGCAGCTTCTGCCGGTTTTGCGGGAGGTGAGGGAATCCCCCCGCCTCCCAGGAAAGCCAGGAGAAGCCGTGCAGCCCTTTTAAAAGGCGCGCAGCTTCTGCCGGTTTTGCGGGAGGTGGGGGAATCCCCCCACCTCCCAGGAAAGCCAGGAGAAGCCGCGATCTCTTTAAAGGGTTTGCACGGCTTCTGCGGGCTTTTGGGAGAGGTGAGGGAATCCCCCCACCTCCCAGTAAAGCCAGGAAAGCCCTGTGCAGCCCCTCCGCCAAGGAGAGGCTGCACGGGGCTAAAGGGGAAGCCAAAACAGCGAGCGGGATCCATCCCGCTCGCTGCCTTGGCTTCCTCCATAGCTGCGCGCAACCCCTCTGCCAAGGAGAGGCTGCACGGGGCTATGGATTCTTTAGCCCCACGCAGCCTCTTCCGGGAGGGAGAGGCTGCACGGGGCTAGGGGAAGCCAAAACAGCGAGCGGGATCCATCCCGCTCGCTGCCTTGGCTTGATCCATAGCTGCACGCAACCCCTCCGGCAGGGAGAGGTTGTGTGCAGCCTGTACGCTGCTCTTTGGGGCTGCGGGGGGGGGAAAAAGATTTTTTTTCTTGAATTCCCCCCCTAAAAACTGGGTGCGCCCTATGGTCCGGTGCGCCCTATGGTGCGAAAAATACGGTAATAGGTAGCTGAAGTCCAGGCAGCCCCTAAAAGTTCACCATATGGTTAACATACAATACAGTGGTCTACATGACTACTCAGAATTAAGTCTCTTTGTATTTACTGCTGGCCACATGACCCGGAAGCCGTATGCCGGCTCCCTCGGCCAATAAAGCGAGATGAGCACCGCAACCCCAGAGTCAGTCACGACTGGACCTAATGGTCAGGGGTCCCTTTACCTTTACCTGTAAGTGGGAATAGGATTGCAGGCCTTTGCTTGCTTGTGGGGAAGGAGCATAGGGTGAGGGGGGGTCAGTATCAATACAAAACAAACAGATCTTGCATAAAGGCATTTATTTAAAAATTATGAAAGAGGAGTATAAAATTAACAATAATTTTAGCACAATTAAATTATTAATAATTGTCAGGGGTTCAGGAGCAGAGACGCAGAGAAGGGAGGAGACAGAGAGCGAGGGGGAGGAATACGAAGGAAGGATGAGTGGGGATGACGACCCGAGATCACCGAGCCTGTCTAGCGAGTCCGAGGATTCCCAGAAGGGAGCGCCAGCAGTCAGAGCAAGGGGGGAGAGCAGGGGGGCACCCCAGGAAGAAGGGTCCAGAGAGGGATCAGAGAGCAGCAGTTGGAGATCGGGACCCACGTGCCCAGCCGGGAGTAGCGGGGAGAAAGGGGAACAGATATCGGGTTCCGGAGACTTTCAGAAGGAGGGAGGGCATGAGTCAGGAGTAGTCACGCCCACCTCGGGGAGCGAGGAAACGGTCAAGAGGAAAGTAGAGAGTTGGGCGCGCGCGCCAAGTTCAAATGTAGCGGAAGCTGGCGCAGTTAGCAGCCCAGAGAGTGAGCCGAGTCCCAAAGCCCGCCGCAAGGAGGCGGAAGGGACAGGGGGGTCCACGTCAGAAGAGAGGAGGAAGGGAGAGACCCAGGGGGGCAGAAGGACCCAGAGACGGAAGGAAAGGCGCAGGAGGTGGAGCAAGGCTAGGGTATTAAGCTGGTGCGCTAGAGGCGGAGACTCAGACGGGTCTTCGTCGCTCTGACCTAGAAGAGGTAGGGCTGCACATTGCAGTTTGGAAATGGAACCTGTAATCCAATAAAGACTCTTTTAAACTGAACGCTGGATGACTTGGTCCTATGTGAGCTGGGACTGGGTGGCAGCCCTGACAGTAAGACCCGTCTCACTAGCTTCTGACACCTGATACCTCGCAGCGGAGACAGAAGCAGCTGGAGGAAGAGATCGGTGTTTGGGAGCAAGCTCACGACGTTTAGCAGAGATGACGGAAGCAGAGAAAGTTGCAGCGCTGCAACAGGCAGTTACCCAATTGAATGCGGAGGTACTGGCATCCAAGAAAAGGGAGGAGGATGCGGCAGCCGCCTACAGAGATCTCCACGCCAGGTTTGAAGCATGGGTTAAACACGGGCAGCCAGGACCCCGACCGGAGGGGGTTGGGTTGGCACGGAGAGCAGGAGGGCTTGTGGCTCACTTCGATGGGAATTTACAACAGTACCCCAATTTTCGAGCAGACGTAATGTGCGCACTGCAACTGCTGGCAAAAGACTTTAGAGATGAGGAAGAGAAAGTGGGGTTCATACTGTCCCATTTGCATGGGGATGCTAAAGCGTGGCTACGCAATTTGTGGAGGGATAAAGATCCGGCGCTTCAGAGTGCAGATGCCTTTATCAAAGCGATGGATGGGTGTTTTTTATCAAGTATTGACGTGGATCTTGCACGGAAGGAGGTGCATGGGCTGAGACAAGGGAGGGCCAGCGTCAGGCAGTATCATGCCCGCTTTTTCGCCTTGGTCAGTGCCCTGGAATGGGACAGAGATTCGGCTCCGGTAAAAGACCTCTTTTGGGAGGGGCTGCACAACTCGATTAAAGATGAGATCGCGAGGGGGGAGAGACCCCGAACCACCCAGGAGGTCGTTCAGAGGGCACTGGCAGTGGGGGTGAGGCTGGAAGGACGTCCGTGGAGCAGGGACGAAGGGCGTGGAGAGCGCGAACCAGCCAGGGGCCCCTCCTTCCTTCCCAGAGAAGCAGCACGGGCGCAATCCACGCCTCCGCCAGGAGGAGGAGTCGAACCTATGGAGGTTGGAGGTGCAAGGGCTCAGTCAGCAACCAGAGCCCTAGCACCGGCAGCAGTGAAAGCGAAGCCTCCTAGAGGGAACAGGAAGTGTTACGTCTGTGAGGAGCCAGGGCATATGGCAAAAGAGTGTCCCCAGAGGCTCCACAAGCTTACTGCAGCCTCGGCAATGGTGACTGCAGCACCGCAGCAAGGGGAACCACTGCAGGGAAACGACGCAGTCTGGCTGGAGACAGAGGCACTGGGGCCCAGCCAGACGCATCAGTGAAGCAGTCCCCAGCGATATTGCAACCCATGGACCCCCTCCCACCCAAACCAGTAGTGCAGCTCACAGCGTCTCTCCAGCTACCCAATGGCGTCACTATCGAAGTGCCGCTTTCTGTGGATTCTGGAAGCAACGCAGACTTTATAGCACAGGATTTTGTGGAGCAGCACGCTATAAAGCTACTGCCTGCCACTCTGCCCCTGCAAGTCGTCACAGTGGATGGCAGAGAGTTGCTAGGGGGGCAGGTGGTGAAGCAGACGCCACCAATGGTGATGCAACTTGGTAACCACAGGGAAGTCATCAGTTTTAATGTCACCCGACTGTCGGACACGCCCATTGTGTTGGGCATGAGTTGGCTGGACGGGCACAGTCCAACGCTGGCTTGGTACCAGAGACAGCTGATCTTCGGCTCCTCTTACTGCGCAGAACACTGCATCCTGCCCAGACAGGAGGGAGAGGAGGAGGACTCACAACTGCAGTTGGGAACGTTGCAAGCAGTCCCCCACAAATACGTGGACTTTCTGGAGGTCTTCTGCGAGAAAGAGGCAGACAAGCTACCACCGCACAGGCAATATGACTGCAAGATTGACCTCCTGCCAGGGGCAACGCTGCCGAAGGGGAAGCTATATTCCATGTCTGAGGACGAACTACAGGAACTCAAACAGTTCATAGATCACAATTTGCAGCGCGGTTTCATCCGGGAGTCCAGAGCAGTGGGGGGCAGTCCTGTTTTCTTCGTGAAGAAGAAGGACACGCCCCAAAAAAGATTGGTCGTGGATTACCGCCTCTTAAACAGGATGACCAAGCCCTCCGATTTCCCCATGCCCAGGATTGACGACCTGCTGGCGACGGTGCGCAAGGGACGCGTGTTCACCAAGTTGGACCTGCGAGGAGCGTACAATCTCATCCGCATGAGGGAGGGCGATGAGTGGAAGACAGCCATGTTCACGCCTCTGGGCACCTACGAATACAGAGTGATGCCGTTTGGTTTGCAAAACGGTTCTCACTGTTTTCAAGCTTTCATGCATCACGTGTTGGCGGGACTCCTCTACAAGAAGTGCGTCTGCTTTCTGGATGACATCCTGATATTCTCTGACTCGCAGCAAGCACACGACCAGGACGTTAGGGAGGTGCTGGAGAGGCTGCAGCAGCATAGACTGTACGCCAAACTGGAGAAGTGCCAGTTCGACACGACGGAGGTGGATTTCTTGGGTTACAAGCTGTCGGACAAGGGGCTAGCCATGGACAGCGCCAAGGTTCGCGCGGTGTTGGATTGGAAGAGCCCGCGCAACCGGAAGGAGGTCCAGAGGTTTGTCGGCTTCGCCAACTTCTATCGCAAGTTTATCAAGGGGTTCGCGATGCAGACGGCGGCTATTACGGACACGCTAAGCTCCAAGAAAAAGAAATTCATCTGGACGGAGCAGGCGGAGCGGTCCTTTCAGACACTCAAGCGTCTCTTCGCGTCGGAAGAGCAACTGCTGCATATCGACCCCAGCAGACCGCTGCGGGTAGAGACAGACGCGTCCGATAGAGCAGTGGGAGCGGTGCTGCTGCAGAGGGACCCACAGGGGGTCTGGAGGCCGGGGGCGTTCTACTCCAGAAAGCTCAGCAAGTCGGAGCAGAACTACACCATCTGGGATAGGGAGTTGCTTGCCATTCATGCAGCTTTCAAGGCGTGGAGGCACTTCCTGATTGGCACCAAGCACACGGTGCAGGTATGCACGGACCACAAGAATCTGGAGCACTGGCGCACGGCTCGGTTCCTGAACCAGAGGCAGATACGTTGGGCGGAGTTCTTTGCTGACTTCAATTTCCGAATTGAGTACGTCCCGGGCGACACCAACATCATGGCGGATGCACTGTCCCGAAAACCGCAATACCTCGAAGAGGCGACGCCAGCGGCAGCCATGCACATCTTCGCGCCAACAGCGTGGGCGTGCGCTTCAGCCACAGTAGACCTGGATGCGGTGCGACGGGCGTTGCAGGACGACTCATTCGCGCAGGCAAAGATGGCAGAAGTGCACAAGGGCACGGCGACGGGCGACGAGTTCCAGATACGGGACGGCTTGCTCTTACGTAAAGGGGCCATCTACGTGCCGGGAGACGAACTTCGCGCCAGGGTACTGCAGCAGCTGCACGACGCACCCACGGCTGGGCATTTTGGCACAGAAAAAACGGTGGAATTAGTCGCAAGAGACTTTTGGTGGCCCAGACTGAGAGGGGAAGTCGCGGACTACGTCGCGAGGTGCGACACCTGCCAGAGGGCCAAGCCGGTGCACAAACCACCGACGGGACTGCTGGAACCGCTACAAACGCCGTTTGAACCATGGGAGAGAGTGGCCCTGGACTTTGTCACGGATCTACCCAGCTCGAGAGGCAAGACAGCTGTACTAGTGGTGGTGGACTTGTTCACCAAGATGGCACATTTCATACCGTGTGCGAAGGTGGCCACGGCAGAACAAACAGCCAAACTGTTCATAGATCACGTGTTCAAAGTGCACGGGCTGCCGCGGTCTATACTGTCCGACCGCGGCCGCCAGTTCATCTCGAATTTCTGGCAAAAGCTGATGGGCTTCCTGAACGTCAAGATCAACCTGGCATCAGCGAGACACCCGCAGACCAACGGGCAAGCGGAGAGGGTCAATGCCATCATGCAGCAGTACCTGAGATGCTATGCCAATCAACAGCCTGCGACGTGGGTGGATTACCTGCCGCTCGCCGAATTCGCCTACAACAACATGAAACACGTGTCCACAGGGGTGACGCCGTTCTTTGCCAACAATGGGAGGAATCCCAGAACCTTCCCGGGACTGGACAGGGTGGGGGAAGGGGAACCGCAGACGGCGGACGCTTTCGCATCTGAGTTGCAAGAGGTCCACGATCAACTCAGACGGCAGCTGGAGCTAGCGAAGCACGCATACAAAGTGCAAGCTGACAAGCACAGGCGAGTTGGCGAGGAGATCCGAGTGGGAGACTGGGTCTGGTTGGCAGCCCACGCGGTGCCGACCCGATCGTTAGCCAAGAGGAAACTGGGGCACAAGCAACTCGGTCCATACAGAGTCGAAGCGCAGATCAACCCGGTGGCTTTCCGGCTGGTGCTACCGGAGGGTTCCAGGATGCATCCGGTGTTCCACAGGTCGGTGCTCACTCCCTACAGGGCACCGCACAGGTTCCAGGAACCAGGAACGGCACCGAGTCAGTCTCCGGAGCGGACGGAGGCGGAAAGATTGCCACAGCAGGACCCCATTAACGAAGTCACGGAGATTTTGGACTCCAGATGGGGGGAAGACGGAGTAGAATATCTCCTAGCAAGGGAGGGCACCCGGGCCAGCGCGAATAGCTGGGTGCCGGACTACGCCTTGGAGGAACCCCTGCTTAAGGACGAGTTTCATGCCCTTTTCCCACACAGACCTATGCCAGCGGGCTTCTTTGACGACTGGTTGTTCACTCCCACGCTTTCCTCCAGCACGTTCCATGGCTTCGACTCGGACGGGGAACCCGCACAGCGCACACGTTCCCCAGAGGGGTCACCGGAGGGTTCGGCGTCCGACAACTCGTATTGGTGGGACGATCGGCCAGAGGAGCAGTGGCGCCGGAAGTGGCAGGAGATACCAGGTCCAGCGACAGACGCAGAGACTGACATGGACGTTTGCGGGGAGGATCTCGGTTTCGAGCACGGCGGCACCGAAATGGAGGCGGAGCAAATCACCGTTGACGAACGCGGGGAGGAAGACTCGGAGGTCTTCAGTTGGCGGCCAGCAACGGGGAGCGAACTGTATCCGACATTCACTCCCGTGATGACGGAGCACCCACCAACCACCCTTGAAAGCGGGGAGGGGGGAAGGGGGGGCTTCGAGGGGGGGATGGATGTCAGGGGTTCAGGAGCAGAGACGCAGAGAAGGGAGGAGACAGAGAGCGAGGGGGAGGAATACGAAGGAAGGATGAGTGGGGATGACGACCCGAGATCACCGAGCCTGTCTAGCGAGTCCGAGGATTCCCAGAAGGGAGCGCCAGCAGTCAGAGCAAGGGGGGAGAGCAGGGGGGCACCCCAGGAAGAAGGGTCCAGAGAGGGATCAGAGAGCAGCAGTTGGAGATCGGGACCCACGTGCCCAGCCGGGAGTAGCGGGGAGAAAGGGGAACAGATATCGGGTTCCGGAGACTTTCAGAAGGAGGGAGGGCATGAGTCAGGAGTAGTCACGCCCACCTCGGGGAGCGAGGAAACGGTCAAGAGGAAAGTAGAGAGTTGGGCGCGCGCGCCAAGTTCAAATGTAGCGGAAGCTGGCGCAGTTAGCAGCCCAGAGAGTGAGCCGAGTCCCAAAGCCCGCCGCAAGGAGGCGGAAGGGACAGGGGGGTCCACGTCAGAAGAGAGGAGGAAGGGAGAGACCCAGGGGGGCAGAAGGACCCAGAGACGGAAGGAAAGGCGCTGGAGGTGGAGCAAGGCTAGGGTATTAAGCTGGTGCGCTAGAGGCGGAGACTCAGACGGGTCTTCGTCGCTCTGACCTAGAAGAGGTAGGGCTGCACATTGCAGTTTGGAAATGGAACCTGTAATCCAATAAAGACTCTTTTAAACTGAACGCTGGATGACTTGGTCCTATGTGAGCTGGGACTGGGTGGCAGCCCTGACAATAATAAAAAACAATTATTCTATACATTTAAAAATCATGTTATTTATCCCAGTGGGTCTGCTGTTGGAGTAGAATATTGAAATGTAGGGCTTTTTGTTTTTTTACTGGGCCATTAGGAAACATACTATCTTTACTATCTCACCTATAAAGAATTAAAATAGTAAAAATGAAAAATAAAATTAAAAGTATATCACTCTGCTTTTCACAATTATTAGTATATAATTATGGCTGTGAGGGGGCATAACTGTGATTATCATGGAGGGACCCTAAACTTCTGAATTTGCCACTACAGTACTGGTAGACATGGCTAGGAATGTAGCATTGATTGCCTTTCAAATATTTTATTTCAATAATAAATTTTATTTCACCTTTCTTTCATCTTCAGAGGCGGCAGAAAAAAACCAGGTCCTATGCTTTTTGCTAATGTGAACCAACTTGAAAGGAAATACATTGTTTGATGTTGTTTCTTCTGCTGCCCGCATAACCCTGTGTAACAATGAAATTATATTTAAGCTAAAATCATGTTTATAAAGATAGCAAAATTGACAAACCACAATTGCAGATAGACTTTTCTGTCCCAAAGACCAACCAAATCAATGCACAACACAACATCTGTACTGCTTTGTCTAAAAGAGCCATAAAAATGTAACCCTACTAAACTACAGGTGGAAACAACCTCCACAAATTATGAGGACCACATGAAATAGTTTCCAAAGGGGTAGCCATGTTAATTGTTGCAGGTAAGAGCCTTGCAACCCCCTTAAAATACATTTATTATGGCATGCTTCTTTGTGGACTACAGCCGACTTCATCAGCAGCATGAAGCATTCTCCGAAATAGGCAAGTACTACACAAGCGTAAAACAAAATGCAAATGCAAAACAAGCCACACTGTGGGAACTATATTAAGGCTTAAATATATGTAAATAATTACAACAACAATTCATAAAACTATGCTGGTGAGAACACAAATAACCTTGTATTGCTAAGCTAATTCATGCATTATTAATTGAATTTATTATATAGCTACTCCATACCATAAGCTCTCTAGGCAGCTCCCAAAGCAAATTCAACAATTAAAATACATTGATAGACAGATGCTCCATGAATATGACTAATGCTCTTTTAAAGTCATCCACACTGATGGCCATCACTGCATCTTATTGGAGCAAATTCCACAATTTAGCTATGGGCTACGTGAAAAAGAAGTTTGACTCTCCTGAATCTTCCAACGTTCACTGGATGGCCCCAAGAGTTCTAGTATCATAAGGTAGGGAGAAAAACTTCATTTCTATCATGATGAAATACTGCAATAGGATAAACTATATTTCCACTTACCTATTATAGCCCTTCAGTGAGAAGGCACCCTGAGGAGCTGCCGAAGTGCTACTCTTAAAGTAGTAAATACATCCCTTATGGATAATCACAAACCTCAGTGGCCCTGGACCAGTATCAAGGACATGAAAAGAAGAGGGGGGGAAAGGGACTTCATGTATTATTAGATTACCAAAAAAAAATGTACTTGCTTACATCAACACTGATGGACTTCGGATCTATAGCATTTCCAGATGCCTATCACAATGCTAGGGGATGCCAGCGGTCTTCCCCCTTCCCATCCCAAATACTCCCTACGTGGGGCAAAGTAGTATTTTATAAAAGTTAGTGAAAACACAATTCTGGCTCCTTGTGAATGGTTTTGCAAGTCAGATACCTGCCCCTGAAACACATGCTCCCTCCTTCCTTTCCACCCTGGAAACTGCTTAAACAGGAATCTGGTTAAGTATCAGAAGTAGCCATAAGGCCAACTAGGGAAAGGAAGGGGACATTTGTGCCAGAAAAGGGACATGCTACTAACACATGTACCTGGTTTGCAAACCCTATTTTGCAGGGAGCTAGTGTTACATCTGCACCAGACTTCATTGGCTGACGACTCAACCACATTCTACACAGCTGCAACAAAAGCACAGCAATAGGATGTGGGGATGAGTGCATTTACTGCACTAAAAACAGATAGTGAAATAAGGCATGCCAGTAAAATTAAGTCTAGTCCACTTTGACCTAGTGCAGATATAGCCTCCGTACAAATATAAGCACATACTTTATCACAGTTTGGAATGAAAGCATTTGAGGTTGGCACATCCTTGTTTTCCAACTTACATTTTAAGAGCTGGAACTGCGTTCCTCCTTTTTTGTGCAGGTATCCTGACTTGGTAACACCTCCAGGCATTGTCAGTAGGTTCTGTGCGCCAATAGCTTTCATTGGGACAGGCCACAATGTCTCTTCTGAAGTCATTGTTCTGAAATTTACAAAATGAGCACATCAGAGATATCATTTCATTAACATACACCAACACCAATTTACATGTAATGCATTATCTAATTTGATACAGCCTACAAACACTGATCTATTTTCTGGAAACAGAGAAACTAGTCTAGCTTAGACTGCTGCAGTGTGTTGTAAAATTGTGTTAGCTCCATACAAAGACAGCACACTAGTAACTGGAATTGAGTACTGAGAACCATTTTGCCAGTACAGTGGTACCTCGGGTTAAGAACTTAATTCGTTCCGGAGGTCCGTTCTTAACCTGAAACTGTTCTTAACTTGAAGCACCACTTTAGCTAATGGGGCCTCCCGCTGCCGCCACGTGATTTCTGTTCTCATCCTGAAGCAAAGTCCTTAACCCGAGGTACTATTTTTGGGTTAGCGGAGTCTGTAACCTAAAGCGTCTGTAACCCGATGTACCACTGTACTTAAAAGCTCCACTGAATTCTGGTTTCTTTCCAAGCATAGTTCAGAGTGCTGGTGCTTACAAGATGCTACAGAATACTGTTAACAAAGGGCCTATTAAACTTCCCACCCTAGTGATAAAGAGTACCCCCTGCCCCATCCCAATATACAGACTGCAACTGTAGACATTACCAAAGAACAAGCCTCCCTGAATGAAGTGCTTACTTCTGAGTAAACAAACATAGGATTTAGCAGCAAAAGGAAAGTTTCAAGAACAGTGATGGGGTGGAGGGGGGAAAACAAAGATGACAAACAAAAAGCAAGGGAAGGAAGTCTTTCCTGTGGACCCGGAACCAAAAGCCAGCATTCATTCTCACCAAACAGTCGGGGCAGGGATTGCCTAAAACAAACCATAATCTCCTTCACTCACACCCTCCTCATACTGCACAGTCAGTCCACACCCTGCTCCATTTTGTTTTGGTTTCTGGTACACTTTCAATCAAAGGGGTAGCCCACTAGTCCTAGCTTACAACAGAAACAAACAAGAGTCCAGAAGCACTTTAAAGGCTAGAAAATGTATCACTGCATAAGCTTTTATGGATTACCAAGAATGGTGCATCTGACTCTAACCCAAGGTACTTTAGCCATAATAAATCTGTTTCCCATAAGTGGAGGTTTATGGGGAGGCCCTGTAAAGAAGTCCTGAGTGGCACCTTTAAGGCTAACCAATTCAGGCTACGAGGCTGTGCATAGTTATCATGGAGCAATTCCCATGGAATTCAGTGTCGTCTGCTTCTGAGTAATGTACAGTTACTGTACAGTAGAATCTCACACCCTCCAGCCTTTCAATGAAAATAGAGGCATTCAATCCGTGCCTCTTCTGAACCAAAGCAGGACACCTTTCAGTTAACTCAGGTGTAAAACTGCAATGCTGAACGTTCCACAATATCTTTGCAAGAGAGGAGAGGGGGGAGAAAACCAGAATGACTTCACCACACTCCTATGACCTCCATCAGGCCCAGCTACCTGGGAGTAAGGTAAAGGTAAAGGGACCCCTGACCATTAGGTCCAGTCGTGACTGACTCTGGGGTTGCGGCGCTCATCTCGCTTTATTGTCCGAGGGAGCCGGCGTACAGCTTCCGGGTCATGTGGCCAGCATGACTAAGCCACTTCTGGCGAACCAGAGCAGTGCACGGAAATGCCGTTTACCTTCCGCCGGAGTGGTACCTATTTATCTACTTGCATTGGCATGCTTTCGAACTGCCAGGTTGGCAGGAGCTGGGACCCAACAATGGGAGCTCACCCCGTCACAGGGATTCAAACCGCCGACCTTCCGATCCGCAAGCCTTAAGCTCTATGGTTAAACCCACAATGCCACCCAAGTAATCCCCACTTAATTCAATAAGAGTTTCTTCTGGGTAGACAATGTTTAAGTGTGTGCCACATATCAAAAACCATGACAACATGGCACTCATCTTGAAATTTTTATTTTTATTTTTGCTTTCAGTGGGTTTATTGTTCCCAGTTGCAGATGTGTGCTTTCAGCTGCTGAGTGGCATACAAATTCTTCTGCTGGTAGCAGAGAACATGCTTGGTGTCAAAACGAGTCAGAAATTCCAGGAAGTTTGCAGTCTATTTAAAAAACAACGACAAAGCAGAAAGTCCCAGTTTATTTATGTACTTCGGAAAACAGACAACTGACCAAAGCTGAAAAAAGGAACTTGAAATGCACACAGTATTTCCAAATGCAGTCTTCATTGCTTCTCTGCCCTTGCGTGACTCTGTATGATCTCTTTTAACAAGACACAATTATGATCTAATCAGTCTTCTCTGCAACAGTTCCATCTATTGCCATCTTTTTTTTCCACGACATTTTTCCACCTTCGCCGCATCAAGCAGTTGGTCCCTTACCTTTCCCGCCCCGACCTGGCCACAGTGATCCATGCGACGGTCATCTCCAGGCTTGACTACTGTAATTCGCTCTACGCGGGGCTGCCCTTGAAGCTGTCCCAGAAACTCCAGCAGGTACAGAATGCTGCAGCAAGGCTCCTCACGGGGTCTCTGCCATGGGAGCATATTCATCCAGTGCTTTTCAAGCTGCACTGGCTCCCGGTGGAGTACAGGGTCAGATTTAAGGTGCTGCTTTTGACCTTTAAAGCCCTTCACGGCCTAGGACCCTCGTACCTACGGGACCGCCTCGCCTGGTATGCCCCACGGAGAGCCTCAAGGTCCATAAATAACAATACCCTAGTGGTCCCAGGCCCTAAGGAAGTTAGATTGGCTTCAACCAGAGCCAAGGCCTTTTCAGCACTGGCCCAAACTTGGTGGAACGCTCTGTCTCATGAGACCAGGGCCCTGCAGGATCTGATTTCTTTCCGCAGGGCCTGTAAGACAGAGTTGTTCCGCCTGGCCTTTGGATTGGAGCCAATTTGATTCCCTCCCCCCCCCTTTCTTTTTTCTTTTCCTTCTCCTGCAATGAGGCTACATTTTAATATTTTAATGTTCCATTATTTTAATGTTGTATTTTATTTTTGTTTTTAAGTTGTAATCATTCATCTTGTTTTTATTATTGCTTGTAAGCCGTTCTGAGCCCGGCCTTGGCTGGGGAGAGTGGGGTATAAATAAAAATTATTATTATTATTATTATTATTATTATTATTATTATTATTATTATTATTATTATTATTATCTTAAGACTGAAAGCTAGCTGCATACAAGGGTTTAATGCAGGCGTAGGCAACCTAAGGCCCGGGGGCTGGATCCGGCCCAAACGCCTTCTAAATCTGGCCCGCGGACGGTCCGGGAATCAGCGTGTTTTACATGAGTAGAATGTGTGCTTTTATTTAAAATGCATCTCTGGGTTATTTGTGGGGCACAGGAATTCGTTCATTTCTTTTCATTCAAAATATAGTCCGGCCCACCACATGGTATGAGGGATGAGGGACTAGCCCATGACTGAAAAAGGTTGCTGACCCCTGGTTTAATGCATGGGTGTAGCCAAGGCGGGGGTGTAGCCCAGATCAAGTAAAAGAATAGAAATACTTAACCAACTGACCAATCACATCAGTTCTGTCCGCTCTAACAAAACTCCTGCCCTCCCCCAACAAAAATCCTGGTGATGCCCATGGTTTAATGCTATACCCTGTTAGAAATATTCTTTCCCCTATGAATTATTAGGTTTCCAATAATAAGTATATACAGAAGCAGAGTTAAGGATGCTAATGCAATTTCATTACACTGTTATACTTCCCCCACTGAACAAACAAACAAAGCATGCCTGCAACTTTCCCAGGGTTTATGTTCTGGCGATCGTGCCTAAAGCCAAAATCGTGTATAGTCAAAACACATTGGGTTTATTGGCGGGTGGGATTGCCAAAGTCATTTTTCCTGGGTGTCCACCCCCTTTTTATTTATTAATTTTCCCAAGCATGTAAAGTTGAATGCACACAAGTAAATTGTGTTTAAGTTGTGGACTTACTGTGCATGGAACCACTGTAAAAAATAAAGTAACTTAATTAAAACTAAATTCCCCCTCTCTCACCAACAGACCCTTCCAACTCTACAATTCTATGATTCTAAGTGTCACACAAATGTCCTCAACATATCAGTGCAGAAAAGAAATAACAATTTACATGCAAATAATAACATAGCAAAATATAATTAATCTACCAAAAGAGCAGTTTACTTCACTATGCCCAAACAGCAACTCTTCATAAATTATACAGTGGTACCTCGGGTTAAGAACTTAATTTGTTCTGGAGGTCTGTTCTTAACCTGAAACCGTTCTTAACCTGAAGCAACACTTTAGCTAATGGGGCCTCCCGCTGCTGCTGCGCCGCCGGAGCACGATTTCTGTTCTCATCCTGAAGCAAAGTTCTTAACCCGAGATACTACCGGTATTTCTCGGTTAGCGGAGTCTGTAACCTGAAGCGTATGTAACCTGAGGTACCACTGTACTGTTATTAACAAGTTTCACAGCATAAAAAACAACCAGCACTGGTGCGGGATTTGAAGATTAGATACATAGATAAGGTCTAAGGTCAAATCACATCAAAACAGATTTTCAAGTATAGTGACAGCAAAAGTACCTATATACAACAGAATCCCTCCAAAATAATCACTGAAGAACTAAATAAAAAAATTCCTTCCAGTAGCACCTTAGCGACCAACGAAGTTTGTTATTGGTATGAGCTTTCGTGTGCATGCACACTTCTTCAGATACCTTGCATGCACACAAAAGCTCATACCAATAACTAACTTAGTTGGTCTCTAAGGTGCTACTGGAAGGATTTTTTTTATTTTGTTTCGACTACGGCAGACCAATACGACTACCCACCTGTAACTGCAGAACTAGTAAAAGCCCCTCCCTATGAGTTAAAGTAAGTAAGAAAAGGGAACCACATATCCATAAAATTGTATCCCCCACCAGCTAATCTACACTGAGAGTTAATTTTTCTTCTAGAGCTAACAGCCACTCTACGATATGAACGCTCAATCAAGATTTTCTCTAATACTGTACACTACTCTTTTCAATTATTTATTTAAGGCATTTATATACCTATTAATCATTAGCATTTCCCACGATGCACAATTTCCATACTCACTGCCATAATGATCTCTATGAAGCACTTGATTGTTACTGACTCTGAAAATACTGAGAAGTGCTAAAACTGGATCTTAAATCCTTTATGTGGACAAAACATTTTCTCTACAAGAAAGAGCAAAGAGACTTGATTTGCAGAAAATCAGTGCAGGTTATTATAAAGAAAATATCCCTCATTCCCTAGCTGAAGATAAGCTTAAACAACTCTCACCATACCTGGCCAATTGGGGGTGTAATGAATATAGGGGTTGCTCGTGCGTAAGTTGCCGCCACTCCTGCCTATGTTGCCTTGTTCAAGACAAGTTTATTAAATTTGTGAGGTCCATGCCTTTACACAAAATAGCCCACTTTTATAATTTTATTGTTTATCTTTTAATAATGTTTTATGGTATTTTGTGTTGCCTTGTTAAACCTTTTCTGTCTGGACAGCCCTTCACTTCGTGGCTGCCTCAGTCGCTAGCAGAATCCGTCAGTGGGCGTTTCTTAAACCTTTTCCAGCATAAAAGCTGTTTGACACCAAGTCTCCTCCTACTCTCCCTGCGCGGAAGTCTTCTGCGCAGGGAGGGTGTGGGTAGCGGAGGACCCGTACTCTCCCCGCTGGTGTCCAGCGAAGAGCCCTCTCGCCGATTCCCCCATCTGCCCCCCTTTATCCCTGGTGTTGCGCTGATTTCCTCCCCCCCCCCGAGCTACCTCTCTCCCTGCTGGGTCCCTTTCCAGCATCACTTGTGAGCCTTCCCTCCGCCTCTGGCTCCGATGTCAGTTCCCTGACAGGGGGGTAAAGGGAGCTGATATTCAAAACATCTCTGCTGGGCACCAGGTTGAGGGAAGCTATCCTAGGCTACAGAATCACAAGGTTGGAAGGGGCTTCAAGGCCAATCTAGTCAGTGCAAGTAATTTTCTGGTACTGCATCCACCTCAAAGATTTTAAACTACAGGCTGCATGACCACCTGACAAACAAAAAGTTCACAACTTTCCAGGGCACTCTGTCTCACTGTCAAACTGCTCATACACACATGAAGATTTTTCTAATATTTAGTCAAAATTTGTTCTCCTGACATTTGAACCAGTTCCTTTGAAATGAGGCACAGAGGAGACTGTGGTGCCTTTATGATATATGGTTTATTTACACATATACAACCTGAGCCTACAGTGGAGGGGCTCGCAGCATTAACTCCTGTCGCCACAGCCTTGGATTCAAACAGACATCAAACGCTGCTCTCTGACTCTCTTCTGCTTGCTGCTTTATTTCTAAGTTCACATCACAGCCCCAAAACTCCATGTCAAATTCAGCTTTGTCTGTTGTGGGAGAGGCCCCCCACCTATTTGCTGTCTCGCACAGAGCCCGTTAATCATTTGCTCCCTTAAGGGCCAGGCGATCATTCGCCAGGAAGCAAGCTTGGCTTGAATAGATTTTAACATTTCTGGATCGAGGGATTAGAGGGGGCTGGCACCCAGTTTAACACAATGACACACACACATCTAAACTCATAACACCTTCAAATGTTGAAAGATAGCTATCAAATTGCCTCTTCATTTCTTTTTTAGGCCAAATGTATACAACTCCTTTAATCTTTCCAGGGCCTTCAGCAACCTTGTCACATTCCTCCAGACACTTTCCAGTGCCCCCGCACTGGTATCCGTCTTAAACTATGGTATCGAGTTTGGGCACAGAATTCTAGGTGAGATCTGACCAAAGCAGAATAAAAGGGTGTCATTACCTCTAAAGATCTGGTAGCTATAATTCTGTTGATGAAGCACAGAGTTACATTAACTTTCTTAGCTATCATATTGCCCTGGTGACTCACCTTTAACTTGTGGTGTACTAAAACCTCTTCCCACATGCACTGTTGTAAATAAAGCTCAGTATATTCCATTCAACATTTATCCACCTGATTCTGCCTAATCAAATGCAGAACTTTATATAATCTGTTAGACCAATCTTTACTTTTGGCACAGTTCTCCATCTCATCATGATAATTCTTAAATTTTGTTTCTGTCTTTAAGGTTGTTAGGTAGCTCTACCAGTTTGATGTCACTTGCAAATTTGATAAGGATCCTCTCTACTCCTTCATCCATGTCATTTATTAACTATGTTGAAAGCCACTGAGCCCAAGACCCAACTTGTCAATTCTCACCACAGATGGGCACTCTTACCAAACAGCTTACCATAGCTTACCAAACAGCTGCAAATTTACTTAACAATAGCACAATCTTGCCCACATTTTGCCAGCTCATAAAGAATAGTATGGGTGGGGAAGAAGACTTTTCACAAGGTATACCATATCTACAGCATTCTCCTTAGCTACCCGGGCTAGTAATTATATTTAAAAAGAAGACACAGTTACTCAGGCATAAATTATTGTTGAGAAACCCTAGCCAGCTCTTTGTAATGCATGTACTTTTCTGAGTCCAGCTTTCTTTCTTTTTTCCAAAGTTTTTAAAACTTCATTTTATGATGTACATAAAACAGAGAGAAGAATTATAACAGCAGATTAAAATTTGAAGGTGAAAAACAAAATCATAAAATAGGCAATATAATGAGTACAGTTGCACAATGCCTTAAAATGACAAAGTCCAAGTAAAGACTACCAGGGTTATCAGATCAGCAAGAACATTTCCAACTATTGACATTATTGACATTATGCTATTGACACAGCAGTTGCCTGGGTCCTCTTTCCCTCTTTTTGTAGAGGGAGGGATTTGCTTGCCTCTACTTCTCTTGTTCTCTAACAATTCTGAAAACTTGAATGGACAGAGGCTTTTGAGATTACAGCTTTAGTTCCTTGAGTAATTGTCAAGCCCTGGATTCATTTAGAGAGGCTGCTAGCTGCTCCCATACTGCTTTACCCAACTTGGACTGCAGCACTCTCCCTTGTCAATTTGCTATATTTTTGCTGGGTTAACCTGGTGGGAGAAAACTGAGGCAAAGTAGAAGTTATTATTCGTTAGTTTATTCATTACATTTCTACCCCACCCTTCCTCCCAAAAGAGCCCAGGGCGGAAAACGCACCTTGTATCACATTTCTCCAGCAAAGCTACTATTTCCTTGTTCTTTCTCTTGCGTTGAACACAGTAAAAAAAATCAGTCTTCTTATGAGCATCTCTCACACACCAAACCTCATTCTATGCTTTAGCTCTCCTGACACTCTACCTACAAGCTTTGCTCACTTGTTTCGTTGTCTGTATATTATATTTAACATGGTGTCCTACGAAAAAGATGTTTTTCATTGATGTCTACTACTCAGTGAAAGTATATAATCATTTCTTGGTTCTGTTCTACATGAGCCAGCCCCTCCCCACCCAGTTCTTCTTGCTCTTTCAACATCTGCCACAGTCAGAATACATCCACAATTTAATCTGCAAGCTCTAGCTTTCTCGTAATGATCTAACAAAGGGACTATTCGCCCAACAACTAGCAATTACAGCCCTCGAGTAAAACCTCCATGAATAGAGCAGAAACCCTTATCAAAAGGCTGTATTATCTCCAGGAACATTTCTGCCAAAAAGTTGGCCCAGTGTTGCTCAGTATTTGAAATTAAAAAACTATTTAAAAAATCAATTCATATGTAGTGTCTCATGTATTATTTATTATAGTCTCAAGGATCCGTACCATATAAAGATTCACTAGTTTAACCGACTTGTGGGCACAACAACCTCTTTCTCCACATCCACATGGAAAGTTTATACAATGCTAACGCTATGGCACTCCAGTTTATGACCAAAATGGTGGCTTAACAACAGACACCAAAACAGAGAAATAGAGTGTTATTTTATTGCCACCCCACCCTTTGCCCAACTTTATGGATATCACCTATCCATCTATAATCTGGGGCTGTATTTTGTAAAAGCAAGAACACTGATTCCCATCTACAGCGCTTAATGCAGTGGCAGCTGGTGCTTCCAAAATGTGGGGCTTGTCCAAGTCACACTTATCCTGCCAAGCTATTCAACCCTTCAGTCTCACCCACACAAAGTTCCTCTTAGGAGTCAGGAGACTGCAGTTGCTCTCATGCTTTGCTTGTAAGCTTCCTAGAGACATTTAACTGGCTGCTGCTAAAATGCTGGACTGGGCTAAGATGGAGACAGGCAACTTGTCTAAGTTAGTACAAAGCAGAGCGAAGGCCTGGGCACCAAATACCAAATGCCTATACCTTTTATTTGCTACACCACCACAGAATGCTGTGCTCTGAATTTCTTCTCTTTCCTTCAGCACCCCCAACCCGGCTTTCCATGGTTCTGGAAGCAAGAGGAAGGGGAATGAATGTAACTTTGTAAAACACTGCACATGTTATTTCTCTTCACTATATTAATATGACCACTATATTAATGGCTTTAAAGAGGATCAGACAAATTCATAGAGTATCAATGAACAGCTATTACCCATGTACACTAAATGAATCTACTGCTTTCAGAGGCATAATACCTCTGAATACCAGAAACTAAGGACAAAAAGGGAAATATTGTCATTAGCTTCACATCCTCCTTGTGAGCTTGTAGAAACACCGGGCAAGCTACAGCTGGAAAAGGCTGCTTGATGAAAGCAATGTATGAACATGCCTCAACCCTTCTGATTATAATTTACACTTTCATGTGGTCTTTGAATTTCACTGCAATTGCTTTATTTTGTGCAAGTCTGTGTTCTGTTGTGTGCGAAAATATATGCAGTTTGAATTGCAGTATATGTGTTATATTTTACACATATGATTTTTTTTTACATAGCACACAATAGACATGCATATCTCATATTAATTCAATATTTACAAATGAATTTATTTCCCTGCATACTCCCTTCAAAGTTAATGAATTTTCAGAAAGTAGCCCTGTTACTCTTTTTGAGGAAAAACAGCAAAGAGCCTTCTGACACCTTAAAGACACAGTTAACGAAGTGGTTAATTGCTCACCACAAAGCCATTTATGACTGTAAAGCTAATCTACTCCCAGGTAAGTGGGGATATTTTGATTTCACAGCTCACTATAAATTTGTCATCCTAGCTCACTTCCCTCACTTGGGCATCAGGGCTGGTCAAGTTTAGTTATGTCAAGAAAACTGCAAGGAAGGGGGAGGACATTTTAGATTTAATTATACTTTTTAAAAAAGTATACAGTGGTCAAATATGGGTAGTCAAATCAGGATGGTTCTTCCCACGCCGACAAAGAGGCTAGGACTTTAATGGAGGATCACAAATAAAATCCACAGATATTGAGAGATTATTCTTCTCCATGTAATAAGAAAAGCAAAGAGGCACCTGTATACAGCATTGACTTTCTTACATTTTAGAAACCCTTCTGTCAGCCAAAAACCAATACCTTGTGCTATTTACCTCCATTTGCATTCTGTTTTAAAGTAAATGAAGCAGCTAACGTCCAGCCATATCCCCTCATGCTTCTAAACCTCTGTTGTGCTTCATGATACAGTAATAGTGTTAGGAAACATCAAGTAAAGCAACAAGCCAAAAATTACCATATTAATTACATAAAATCTTCACTTAAAACAGTGTGGATGAATGAATGTGGATTCCATTCACTTCAAGGAAGTACATTCCTGAGCATTGACCAAACATGCAAACAGGGAATTTCTGTATCTGCCTCTACTTAGAGCGGAATTCTCCAGCATCCGTATTGATGACTCAAATGAATTTTGAACTGATTCAGCAAAGATCTTATACATAAAAGCCCAATTACAATTTCCTGTAATAAAAATATTTTCTTTTTACATATTCACCTTCCCCAGATTCCTTGAAAATTAATTTTCTGGCAGAATTCAGTTCTCACCAGATTCCTTCTTCTAAACTCTTACCTCCAAACTATTTCTGCCCAAATTACATTTTTCTTCACCTCTAGGAAAATACTGGTTTTCCCCCTCACCTCGCTCATGCCAGTTCCCACTTCAATGAAGCACAATCCTGTTATGCCTGTAGTCACACACACTTTATTTTTTCAAAACAGATATGGCAACAGGCAACAGTTATCCAAACAGCAGCCTTCCATCAGAATATGCTAGCTTATTCCCATTTCACATTATCCTGCATCCATGTTTATAGACTGTGCAAGTACTAGCATGCCATTCTGCTTTCAACCACAAAGACACGCCAGAAGCAAAACCTTTTGCATGATGGGTTGGAGTCTTAAAGCTCCTCTGCATTTATTTATTCATTTGCTACTGTTGGAAAAGCAGTGCAAACACATTCACTCAGCAAGTATATCTTGTTCAGGATTGCCACACACTGATCTGTTAGTGGAAGAGACTGTCCTAAGTAAGTTCATTATGCATCTCTCACTATTTAGACGTAGCATAATCTAATACTACTGAGTGGCTCTATGAATATATCAGGAAGCAGGGATGACAAAGGGCACACCTGCTTAGGACCCCAGGCTACTCAAGTCATCTTTTATCAAGTAATGAAGTCACAGGAAGTTTTTAATGTTTGAAATTTTATTTTATATTTTATATTTTGCTGGAAGCTTCCCAGAGTGGCTGGGGAAATCCAGCCAGATGGGTGGGGTATAAATAATAATACCAATACTAATACTAATACTAATAATACATATGGCTGTACTGGATGAAGGGGTTGCATACCAGCAATGTCAGAGCCAAAACATACAGACTTCCTACTACAAAAGGGACTTCCTTTCTTTGCTTCTTCACTGTGTGCTTGAGGAAAAACCCCTTTCTCAGCACAACCAAAGGAAATGCAGCAAACTGGAGATGCAGGAAGAGGAGAGCACTATCACATTGCATTTACTCCCCGTTTCCAACCAAGCTCTCGGCACTACACAGCTCCACTGGCCCTGCTTCTCAGCTGCCAAAAGCTCACCAGTCAAGACCGTCAATGGAGGGGATGGAACAGAGGCCAGTGGCAAGTCAGAGAGCCAGAATGGGGTATGGCCTGCAGACAGGCTGGGAGACCTCATTTCTGCTTTTAAAAAGGTATCTAGGGATATGATTCTGGCAGGGACTTCATAGACATTCCTCAGATATGCTATTCTATGTACAGAATTTGAGAGCTGTGAATTACAAATTCTTTTTCATATTTTAGGCTATATAGGTTGCAATAGTCAGATTGTAATGGCTTGACAAATCCATGTTTGAGAAAGGCAGCTTTCTTCAAAACTATACTCTAAATTGCCTACCAAGTACCCTCACAAGCACCTTATGCCCAAATGGCACATTTTAGACTAGCCAATATTTGCTCAAGTCATCTTGGTTTAATGCTCTTCTTCACCAAGAAGGGATTGAACAGCCACATATCCAACGCTGAAAAGCAGCATTGCTATCCTATTGACCAGGCTGGGCAGGCTTTCCAGCCAACAAGGGCCATACCTCAGATGTCTCCAAGACCTTTCCTGCCTCTCCAGGCAAAACCAGGAGAAGCAACCACAACTATTAGAAGCCATGGGGTCAACCAATGCAGACTTTGCTTGGTTTTCAGGTTACTGGTGACGAGATCGCTAATTCTCAGCTTTCAAAGCAAGGCTACTTACTAATGGAAATATTTCCTTGATTTGTAAGCCCAAGCAAGAGGAGGCTTCTCCTTGCTATCACCCGAAGTCTCAGGAAAGGAAGAACCCAGTGCTCTACAGCAAAGTCATAAGCAAGAGGACAGTTCTCTAAGCAGGTTTCTGGTCATGAGGAGGATGCTGAAGTTGTCAGGAATCCAGTCCAGATGTTAAGGTACTCCCTACTGGAGACCCATTTTCTTTTGTACCAGAGACAGCCTTCAAATACTGTCCCATGTCAAGAACACAGCAGTCGCTCAAATGTCAAGCTTATGCACAGACGCCTAAAAAGATCAAACCACATTTCTCCAAACTGAAGATGATGAATGCTTCTTCTGGAATATATATATTTTTAAAAGTCACAAAAGTTGAGCTATCAATATAATTTATTTTTATTTATTTCATGAAATTTATCTACCGCAGTTGCAGGGCGTTTGATTTTCGTCTTGATTTTCTATCTCCTGCTGTTAGGTGTGTGCGCGGCGGACACCCGCCCTAGCCTCGGGAGATCTCCCCGCTGCAGTCGGTCCCTCGGCCTTCCTTCTGGCCTTATCAGCTCGCACAAGCGGAAGAAACTTCCCCGAGCCGAGAGAGACCGAGGAGGAGCCGTTTCCCAAGTGTGAGGAGACGCCTTCAAGCGGCCATGGCGCGCAGCTCAAGGGCGCCGCGCCCACCAGGCCCGCCCGCCCGCCCGCCCGGAGAGAAGCGGAGCCCGGCGCCCGTCCCGCGCTCGCTTCCACACGCGGCCTGCCGCTTTCCGGGCTCGCACCTGGGAAACGCCGCCGAGGGAGAGGCGGCCTGAGCACCTGCTGCGAGCGCAGCCAACCCCCGTCGCCGCTGAGCAGCAGCAGCAGGCGGGCTGCGCTTGCCGCCGGTCCCCAGCCTCCGGGGGCGCAAAGGCCGCTCCAGCCTTCCTTACCTGCGCGCATAGCGCGAGTCCCCTCAGGGGCGCTTCTTCCCGCCGCGGCGCCGGGAGCCCCCCGGGGCCGCCATCCTCGCCGCCGCCTCCGCCTTCCCGCCCGGCTCCTCCTCGCGCGCGGACTTGCGCCTCCCTCGCAGCGCCCGGCGGGCCCGGCTCCTCCTCTGCGCGGCTGAGGGAAGGCGGAGGCGGCGCGGGACACCTTCGCCAGAAAGAAGCAGCCTCGAGGGGCTCCGGGCGCCCGTCGCAATGGCGCCCCGCGCCTGCCGGCCCAGCGCCCGAAACCGCCGGGCTGGGAGTCAGGCTCCCCGAAGCGCCTCTTGCCTCAGCCCGAATTGGAAACGCAACTGTGAAACCTTCTTCTCCTCCTTTCTTTGCTGAATTGCACGTTCACGTCGTAAATCCATCTCCCTCCTCCGCGTTGGTTTTCCCCCCCCCCCTTTTGCGCTACCAGTGACATAAATAGATGGAGGTTCATATGCTGAAACCCCTGATTCGTAAACTTTCAAGAGGGTCCAAGTCTGGGAGGTTTAAAGAGCGCAGTCTTGGTGACTCTGAAGAAAGAACTCGCACATTTGCTTTGCTCCATGGCGAAAGCTACCCTGGGGCGAAATGTAAATGGGTCCCTCAGCGCTGCCTCATTTGCAGTGACCCTGAAAATTCTGGCTACGCGGAATGGAAAACTGCTTACCAGCACTGAATTAATAGGAAACCGGCAGCAGCTTCAGTCATCCACCACCTGTAGAAACACCTTCGAAGAGCTATGTTAAATATGATTTCCCCCCCTTAAAAATAATCTCATACATTTTTATTAATCTTGACTTTAAACACTTTTGTGGATCTTTATTGTTCTGAACATTCTCTTTGAGGGAAACATGGCAAAAGGAATTCATGGTTTGCCTTAAGAACATGAGAAGAGCCTTCTGGAACAGGCCAGGGGCCCATCTAAGTCCAGCACTCTGTTCTCACAGGAGCCAGCCAGACCCCCCAGTGGGAAACAGGACCTGAGCACAAATAGTGCTTTCCCCTCCTGTGGTTTCCAGCAACTTGTATGCAGAAGCATTGCTGCCTGCAGTTGTGGAGGGAGGGCAGAGCATAGCCAACATAGTTAATAGCCATCAATAGCCCTCTCCTCCTCCATGAATTTGTCCACTCCTCTTTTACAAGCCATCCATCACTGCTTTCTGTCGAAGCAAGTTCCATAGTTTAACTACGTGCTATGTGAAGAAGCAGGGCTTTTATTCCAGGGGAACTCACAGGAACTCAGTCCCGGCACCTCTCAGATGGGTGCCATTGCCATTTTAAGAGAACAAGGGAGGCATTTATGGTGAATTCGAGCACCTTGTTCCCTAGAAAAATAGCACTGTGAATAAGTATTTTCTTTTATCATCCAGCATTCAGCTTCACTGAATGTCCATGAGGTCTAGTGCCATGAGAGAGGGAGAAATACTTTTCTCTTTAAACTTTTTTCAAATCATGCATAATCTTATACACCTCTATCATGTCCTCCTCCTTTACTTACTTTTTTCTAAACTAAAAAAATCCCCTTTTCACCTTTCCTCATAAGGAAGTTTCTCTTTCCTGCACATTTTCAGCTCAATAATATTTTTATATAGGTTTAGTTACCAGAAGTTTACAGATTATTTAAAAATGTAGTCATACCGCTGTTTTGTATAACGGAATTATGATATTTGTACTTTTATTTTCAGTTCCTTTCCTAAAGTTCCCTAACATAGAATTCACCTTTTTTCAGGGCTGTCACAAACAGCATTTTCAGGACAGATGAAAGAAAGTAGTGAGGTTCTGATCACATCAAAAAGGATATTGCAGAGTTAGAAAAGCTTCAGAAAAGGCCAAGCAAAATGATCAATGGCTAGAGCAACTCTCCAGAAACGAGCGGTTGCAACATTGGGGGCTGAGGGTTGGCTTAAAGAAAAGGTGAGTAAGAACTGACTTGATAGTACACTATAAAAGTATGCATGGCATTGAGAAAGCGGATAGAGGAAAACTATTTTCCCTCATAAGAACTCAAGTGGGCACTTATCCACCAAGTCCTCTGGTCTGGCAGTGGGACTATGAAATGCCAGGTCAGTACAAAATAAGGCCATTCTCAGCCATTCTTTGATCATGGATGAAGGCGCCAACTTGCCATGTATTACTGAGACCTGAGTGGGTCAGCTGGGTGGGTCTGACCTACTTGGTGCAGCACCAGGCCATACTGGAGAGCCAGGGCAGGAGCATCACCAATAGGAGTCCCATTTCCTTCGCTATAAAATGTCTAGCATTATGCTGGCGGACCTCAGGGCAATAGTTCATAATGAGTCTAACATCCATATAGAGGCTGCTGTTGGGCCAGCTTGGGACTTTGTGGTTTCCATGACAACCATGTGGCTGTCTCAAATGTTCATCGGTCTGACACACCAAGCAGATCATACCTTCAATGTAATCTCTCCCCTGAGTGATGCAAGTTGTGGTCCAACGGTACTGGGCCTGGTGGTCGTAGTCTGACCAATATCTGGTGAAGTTTGGGTTGGTGGAGGTAATTCACATTAGAAGAGTGGTGTACCGGTTTGAATGGTCTGCCCCTGGAGCCTGATCAATTCCCGGATGCTCCGGTGGATTTTACAGCTGAGAAAGCTTGAACATCCTGTCAAAGCCCTGATCTCACTGTGGAATCGTGAGTTGAAATCAGGGCCAAGCCGCTCACCCATGAGACAAGGTGAGGCAATTGCCTCAGGCAGCAAGAGCCGCAAGAGAAGCAGATCCAGCCTCCGAGGAATGCATCGCCGCCTTCTGTTGCTGTGGTGGCAGCAATGACTGCGACACGCTGCCAGGAAGCCAGACAATCTGCTTCCTTGGCAGCCCCCTGCTTGCCGCCTCCACAGTGGCCTCTCAGTGAATAGGAGGCACTAATGGCATTGATGGTCTCCTTGCACCCCTAGGGAGGAAATATTGGGGTATCCTGGGCTCTGCACATGCCCAGTGTGATTCACAGAAGAACCCTTGCCCATGATGGCCTTTGATTCCCACTGTTGGGTACGGTTGATTAGATCTTCACTCCCCACCCCTTCTTCCTGAAGTAGATCTTCACTCCCCCCTTCTTCCCTGGTGGTGCGGTTCTATTTTGTGGTTCGCCTCAGGTGCCAAAAATATTGGGCCAGCCCTAGCTGAGATGGGTGGTTGGCATAATCACCCCTGAGTATCTGCTCTGGCGTTGTGGAGCACATTTGGTTCCCTGGTATTCTGAGGAGCTGTGGGCTATGAAGACACATGGCAGCACACAGAGCTGGCCCACAGCTGAGGTGGGATGCAGCAGCCGCATCAGGCAGCGGAAACGCAAGGGGCAGCATCCACCCCACCCCACCACTTCTGCCGCTGTGGAAGAAGCTCTGTTTTGGCACTGATGTCCCTGTGACCCTAGAGGTGGAGGGAGGTCAGTGCCAAAGCTCTCTGGAATGCCCCCCTCTCACTGAGTATTGGCCAGAGGGGCGGTTCTGGACACCCTTGTGGATTTTGCCACACACACCCCAATCTTCCAGCGAGGCTTTCTAAGGTCTTTTCCTTGAGGGGAAGCCTTTGCAGAGCCTCACCCATTCCTATCACAAGGGTGGCAGCAGGACGTTTTGCTTTGAGCGCAAAAATGTATTGGGATTCCCTTGCTGGCAGAAGCCTTGCTTTGAAGTTGACCAAGCTCTGGTTAGTGTGCATAGTCATGCCTACCGTGCAGCAGTGTGGGCTGCTCAGAAGGCATGCTTCACAGCTTGCATTGCAGCCTCAAGTAGCTGACCACCAGGGCTCTTTTGGGTGGTTCTGAGGCTACTGCTAAGCGGGAAAGACCACCGCAGCCATCAAATACTTGCTGTGATCAACTGAATGCGCATTTTAAGGATAAAGTATAGGTGACTGTTTTTTAACAGACAGCTTCTAGCACTTGCCATGGAAATAATCCAGTCCAAATTTTAAATGGTTGGACAAATCATCTTGATTTTATAGATTATAGCATAGTTGAGACCGCATAGTACTAAAACCTGTTGAACCTCTCTTCCTTGCCCATATAAAGTTGACAGTGTTTGTGTAATTCAAATTCAGATTTTCACTTGGAAGTTACAGTGATATTTCAAAAGGCGATGTTTCAAAAGGTGATATTTCAAAAGGCACCAAGTGAAGCTTCATCCACTGCATCTTTTACTCTGTATTTCTCCTTCAGGCTCCAGCCTGATGACTTCTCCAGCTATGTTAAAGCTGCCACTGAACTGGGAAGCAAGAATTTGTGAATACTTACCTCTGCTGGTCCTTTTGTTTGCTGTTCCACTTGCAGAAAGGACTCCAGGTATGCTTTGAATTGATAACTGACAACCTACTTCCTCCACTGCTTGTGTGTTGAAAAGAATGATTAATTTTGCCCCATTACAGGTGAGCAAGATGTGTGAGACAGAACTGGTGGATAAATGGGGCAGGATGCACACAATCCTGCTCAGTTTGTAATATGGCTGATTCAGGATATTTGAGTTGTGTGATTGTATGAAACACACTGAATTTCAAAAATGTGGAATGCATCTATATACAATGAGTATTATAAGCAACACCCCTTTGATAAAACCCCCCATTTTTGCTGACTTGGGCCATACAGAAGTTGTTTATTTGAACTTTTCTGCCTTGGGTTCATCACTGGAGGTTCATCTTCATTGCTGTGTTGGAGATGTTGAAAATGCTATGAACTAGGGACCTATGGACTTGCACCATCCCTGACCATTGGCTATGCTGGCCGGGGCTGATGGGAGCTGGAGTCGACAACGTCTAGAGTGTGAGGCTTCTCTCCCAAGAAGCATGGGAAAGCAAATAGGGAGGGCCTCCTACCTTAGAAATCCAAGACTGCAACATAATGCAGAAGGAAAGAAGTGAGCACAGGAGAGCGCAATTGCTACAGCTATAACAAATAATGAATAAGATCAGATGAATTGTATCCTAGAATGGGATAATGCAGAGCAGGTTGATTTTAGTATTTTTGTTTTATTTTCTCCCTTAAATTTCAAGGCCTGGTTTCCAGGCACACAAGCTGAAATCCTCGCCTGCATTCTCATTTTTCAGTTTTACTTCCATGCAAATCTTTCCTGGTTGGATAGTGAGAGGCTGGCTGGGAGGGGCTTGCTCGGATGCAGCATAGGCAGATGACAGCAGTAGCTGCAGCAACAATCACTGAGCTAGTACCAGGCAGCGTTTGCTGCAGTCAGCTGCCTGCCACTTTCTTCACATTCTGCAAGATTTCTCAGCGGCAAGCTTTGGGAGCTGCCTCTGCACAGGAGCTCATTTAAGGAGCAGCTGGCTAGAGAATTTAGCTATGTCAGCAGGGCCTCTTTGCTTTGCATCTGGACCCCTTCTGGCATTTTGAGTTCTGCATTGTTGATTTTTGGAGCCGATCTTGTGCTTGTTCTTTCTTTCATTCACCTTCAAATCTTTGCTGCATCGCAAGCTCTCATTATGCTGTACATCATACCACAGTCTGTTTCTTGCCTCTGCTAGGCAGTGGCAGCATGGATGGTGTTCTTGTGACGACCTCTGCTGATTCTATCAGTCCACTGCGGACAGGCATGCTGAGTAATCCTGCTGTAAATGGGCGAGGACACAGACACACGGAAAATTAACCATGGCTTTCTTCGAGACCACAACTATGTGACTGAAGGTAATGCAGATGCTGACATAATTTATCTTTTTGTTTTTGAACGCTAGTGCATTATAATAAAAACCTGTATTCACTTGTTTGGGTAAGTTATATATAATGAAAAGCAAATTTTTTATGTTTAGCAGATGAAGAAGCCAAATCTCTCTGGTCTTGCTAAAATGCAAGGAAATTTGCTAGGTTCCTGTAAAAATCTGAAGTAAATGGAGCACTTGGATTAGCTTGTTGAGAGGAATGTGAGCAGCTGGAACTGCGTGCCTAGGAGATAACTTGAGAGATCAATTAATATGATAGGCTGAGCTTCCGTACATCTTTGGAAATATGTATTCTTTACCTTGCACCAGATCTCTTTTAAATGAGCCCTTCCTTTTGAGTCTCTTCTGACTTTCTGTCTGGAATGTTATGTAAAAAGCTTGTTCCTGTAAATGTCATGGATGCTAAAATATTTATAGTGAACAAATATATTTTACAGGCAAGCAGGGCTTATATCCATAACAATGTATAGCTGCATAGCATAATGCTGGAAATATGGTTTTAAAAACGTCGGTCACGACTGAGCAACATGCCTATCAGTCACTGTGTGACCAGGTTGTGAACTTCCCAAGCATGTCGTTGTCGTTGTGTGTTGCATGTAGCCTGTTTCTGTAGCATCTTCCGTGTGGTATTTTCTCAGCTAGGATGGCAGCTTACATAAATTTAATCAACTGGGCCATGCTCGATTATTGATGATCTGCATTTTTCTAGAAGTATAAAGCAGTTTTATTGCTGGAACTACAAAGATAATTTTGGGAGAAACCCCCATCACTTGCCTGCACTTAAGGAGCAATATAAAAATGAAGTCAAAACAGCAATTTCTACAGCATTGACTCCAAGGCCTTCTGCTTTTATGTTCTGAATTGTTGTTTGAAGTCTTGCATCTGTGCGCTTTTTGTCCTATGCATGTCAATTTTTGTTTTATATTAAATATTATTTACACATATTTTGCAATCAGGTGGTAAGGTCGTTTTTATTGGGGATGAAGGATGGCAAAAATTGTGCAATGTGACAACTGTGGTGTGCTGACTTTAGCCATGTAGGCTTGTACATGTGGACAGCTGTAGGTTAAATAGAAACTGAATTCTTCAAGGATCCAGAGCAGTATTTGGTGTCCTCAGTAATTACCACTGAAGAAAATAATTTGCTCAGTTATATCTTTATATATTAAAAATATCTCATGCCCAGAAAATGGCTATTGTTATAGCTCTTTTTCATTTTGCTGAGCATACTGCTGATTCATGGTGGCTAATACTTGAGTTGCATTTATTTTTAAAGTTTAGTCACTTTCCTGCTAGAGTAGCCTTGAAGGAGAATGTAGAGCTGCCTTCCCCCACCATACTGTTCATAGAAATATTACTACAAATTAACTGTTGTTTTCTCATGGCAAAACAGGTTCGAAGTGTCATATTCTTCATTACTTCCTATTTTATTTTAACACGAGGGGTGTTCATGCAAAATACCCTTCATGTGATAAAAGAGGGAATGGGTATGGTACCCAGCGGCCGCATCCCCCCCACTTCTGACGCACTCGCACACCGTGTGACCATGTGTCGGTGGCTTTACAACATACAACATGCATTATTATTATTATTATTATTATTATTACCTCGCCCATCTGGCTGGGTTTCCCCAGCCACTCTGGGTGGCTTACATCATATGCAAAATCTTAGTATAGATATGTAGAATCTCTTCACACACATGCCACAATTGTGTGTTTGGGTGGCGGATCTGAGCACCTTTAAATTGATGGCTGAAACAGAAGTTAATTTGGGAATAATTCACATGTCTCAAGTTTTCTTCCTTTTCTTTTGTTACCTCCACCTACTGTTTGGCTTGTTTGCCCCTTAAAGAGAACCTTAAATCTTCCTGAAATACCGTATTTTTTGCACCATAACACTCACTTTTTTCCTCCTAGAAAGTAAGGGGAAATGTCTGTGCGTGCTATGGAGGGAATGCCTATGGGTGGCATGCCTACGGATTTTCCTCCTCTAAAAACTACGTGCGTGTTATGGTCGGGTGCGTGTTATAGAGCGAAAAATACGGGTAAATAAATTGTGGTGCACATAAGTATTCTGTATGGAAAAGGAGAAAAAATAATGGAGGGCATCCACCATCAAACATCAGTGTTTGGCATCTCTGTTACCTCTTAGTTCTATCTGGAGATGTAGATGAAAAGTGTACCTAGGTTATGAATATAGAGCAGCTGATTTAATTGGACTCTTAGCGCCAGTCTTGCCACAGGAGTGCTTTGGGAATTATTCCTGTTGAGACAAAACATGGAAAATGTTGCATCAGAAACTAAAGCATTGGGGTCGGGGGGGGGGGCCTTTCCTGGGGGAAAAAACATAGATTCCTGCAGACTTTTCTTATTAGAATATCTCTCAAATTTTAGGAATTAATGCTAGCCCAAACTTACTAGGGATTATTTTATTTATTTGATGTACTGCTCTTTGTTCAGAAATAATACTCCGAGAGGTCTAGCAAAGAAGTTTGAAGCACTATCAAAGAAAAATAAATATGATAAAATAAAACATTATAATTCAGTAAATAGCAATGCAGATTGAAAAATAACATGTAATGGCTCTAAAGTCTGGGCAATTAAGAAGTTATGCACCTAGTGCCAAAAGAATACCAAATATGGTGCCATGTACAGCCAAAGCACTGGGAAAGGGGATAATTGTAGATAATGATTGAGGATATTTATGGAAACTTATTTCCCTGTAATTATGTACCTAACGTATCCACTGAAGCCAAACGTGGGAATTTTTAAAAATGCTGAGTGATAAATGCCAACTTCACTCTAGATACAGTGCCAGTACCAAAGCAGTGTTCCTCAACTTTTTCAAACAAGATGACCCTGGTTTTCTTCACAAGGGTCTACTGAAAGAACTGGACTGCGTTGGAAATTTCCTCAGCAAGCCTTAAACCACAATGGATTAACAAAAGGTGGGGTGCTGCGTATTAGTGCCAGGTCGATCACTGAAAATATATCTGCCATCTGGGATTTGATTGTCGTTTGTGGATGAGTCACAACTTCAGCAATAGTTTGGTGAAACTGGTTATTTAGATAGGGTTGCCACATTAAAAAAAAATTAAACAAAAATCGCCCTACTTGCCATACGAGTCCTGTCCTGGACATTTTGCAGATTCAGCAAAAATCTGCCCGAATGCCATTTCTCAGCCCGATTCCCAGATTTATGGCAGCCCTAATTTAGATCCATTCCAATCTGGCTTTTACTCTGATTTTTGTTACCCCAGTGGACCATCGTTACCCTAGTAGATCACCTGACCAGGCAACAAGCAAAGGAGATTGAAGCCCTGTTGAGTATCTGTAGTATCAACATAATATGCTTCTGGCTAGGAAAGGCACTACTTTGTTTTGTTGCTACCAAGTGGTGTTCAAGGTAGCTAGCAGCAGTAATGCAAAGCAAAATACAAAATAAAATGAATCAAATCATGAAAACAAGGCAGGTTAATCACATCAATAAAATCAGTCAAACTGGTACAGACAGCAGCCAAACCAATGGCAGCATGATTCCAACAAGTTGCCTTATGAGACAAAAGAGCCTGTTTGGATGAAAAAATATTTTTGCCTCAGATGAGGCTGGACAGCCTTCCCTTGGCAGGTAGTTCAAGAGCCTGGGAGTAGCCACTATGAAAGCTGTCTCTCAGGTTCCCGCTTCAGATGTCAGGTCCCACTCCCCTCGTCCTGGTCAAGCCAGCTCCCCACATTGGCATCTCATCAGGGCCCATGACAAATAAAAAAGAGTCTGTGAAGGCCTCCCAAAGAACCTCTCCCAAACTGAGTGAATGGGTGATAAAAATGGCAAATGCAGCTCAGTGTAAACAGGTGTAAAGTGATGCATGCTGGCACAAAAAAAAAAAAATCTTAATTTCACATACATGCTCAGGCCAGGCCAGATCAGGTACGAGACCTTTGGGTCATAGCTTGATGAAGATGTAGACCCCGCGTGCAGCAGCTGTGATAAGGACAGATTCTATGCTAGGGATCATTAGGAAAGGAATGGAAAATATGTCTGTCAATACCATGGCATTATACAAATCTATGGTGTGACTGCATTTGGAATACATGCAGGTCCCGCTAGGTGAACCTAATCTGTTCATGAGAAACAGTTCATAAGGTGAGTGTTTGCATAGTGAGCTGACAATTTCCATTCTTAATTGGGAAAATCCCAGTGAATTTCCAAACCCAGAATGGTTAACCCCCAAATGATTAAAAAAAGATTCTCCTATCCTTTCATTTCATTTTATTTTCCTTTCATTTTATTTTCACCGACCACAGTTCCATAGATTGCACTCAGTCAGGGCGCTGAACAACTTCTTGCTGATCTGTATACACACAGGTCCTGCTGTTCGGATATTTGAACCAGACATTCATTTAGTGACCTTAGAGTAAAGATCCTTCACGTGCAGATAACGGAAAGTTCATATAACAAGTGTTTGCGTAGCTGGACCTTCATGTAATATGTATGGTTCACATCACCTCACATCAAAAAGGATTCCTCCTCACTACTATGAGCTGAATAAAGAGCATGAAATCCACACTCGACTCCGAGTATATTTCAGGCAGAGTTGAAAAAGGTTCAGAAAAGGGCAACCCAGATGATCAAGGGAATGGAAGGACTCCTGTGAGGAAAGGTTGCAGCAATCGGGACGTTTTAGTTTGGAGAATAGGCAAGTAAGAGATGACATGATAGAAGTTTATAAAATTATGCGTGGCATAGAGGAAGTGGATAGAGAAAAGTTTGTTGGCTTTGAACGAGGATTGGACACTGGGGTGCGCTGGTGTCATGAGAGCCCGGCCCGGGGCGTGCTGACATTGTGCAGCATGCTCAATTGCGGGGGCAAGGTGGCGCGTGTGATCCACTCAAGCCAGATACAATATTAGGATAATTCCTAGTGTTGGGGCAGAGTAGTGTGCTTATGGAGGCCTACCATATTACTGGAGTTTCCAAGGTTCAGATAACAAGGACCGTATATACACGAGTATAAGCCGACGCGAATATAAGCCGAGGCACCTAATTTTAGCACAAAAAACTGGGAAAACTTATTGACTTGAGTATAAGCTGGTTCACCATACCACAAGCCTGGTGGTGGTGGCAGCAGTGGAGGAAGAACAAGCAGCCCGAAAGGGCTGCTTTTGGGCTTGCTCATTCCTCCGCCGCTGCCAGCGGCAAAGGCACTCGTCCCTCTACCACCGCCACCGCCCACCTCACTCAAGTATAAGCCGAGGGGGGCTTTTTCAGCATACAAAATGTGCTGGAAAAGGTCGGCTTATACTCGAGTATATACGGTACATACTGTGTTGAGTACATGATGTTAAGCACTGCTTTTTTCTAGGAAAAAAGGTGCCAGTATTCGCCATGATCCTCTCCACCCCCCTTCTCTCTCTCTCTCTCTCTCTCTCTCCCACCCCTTCCACTTTGCATGCCCCTCCCCCTTCCTTAACCTTCCCCCCATCTTGCTCCATCTGCTGTTCAAACCCACCCAGCATTCTGCCTTTTTCCTTCTCCCTTCCCCTCCTTCTAGCCACACTGCCCATGCTCACCTCTATGGTTTGCCCCAGCCAAAGAATGGAAGGTGGTGGCACTAGCAGCACAAGATTTAGCGGGGGCGGGGGGAGGTGCCAGTACTGTGTACCATTGAGCACCGCCAGGAAAAAAAAGCCCTTAAGATTTCTGGCTGCTATCTTTCATTTCTTGCTAATAGGGATTACAGTGGTGCCTTGCAATACGAAATTAATTCGTTCCGCAAGTTTTTTCTTCTTGCGAGTTTTTCGTCTTGCGAAGCACGGTTTCCCATAGGAATGCATTGAAAATCAATCAATGCGTTCCTATGGAGACCGTCCGGGGACAGAAGGGAAGCGCCGCGCGCCTTCCCCTCTGTCCCCGGACCTGTTTTAAAGCAAGACAAGGGGCAGCGGGGAGAATCGCTTCTCCCCGTTGCCGCCCCTTGGTTCAAAAGGGGTCCGGGGAGAGAGGGGAAGGCGCGCGCGCGCCTTCCCCTCTGTCCCCTCTTTTGAAGCAAGGGGCAGAGGGGAGAAGATCGCTTCTCTACATTGCCGCCCCTTGGTTCAAAAGGGGTCCGGGGACAGAGGGCACGTCTTCCCCTCTGTCCCCGGAGATTGCGGGGCTGGCAACGGGGAGAAGCGATCTTCTCCCCGCCGCCCCTTGCTTCAAAAGAGGTCCGGGGTGCGGGGGCAAGCTTCGTTTTGCGAAGCAAGCCCATAGGGAAATTTGTCTTGCGAAGCAACTCGAAAACGAAAAAACCTTTCGTCTTGCGAGTTTTTTGTCTCGCGAGGCGTTCGTCTTGCAGGGCACCACTGTATCCGTTGTTGTTTCCTGAATGACTGAAAATCCCTTTAGAAAATGCCACCTTTCAACTAGCGGAAGGGTTTGCAGTGTGAATTAAAAGACAGAGTGGGGCATTTTAGAGCTTGGTTTTATCTGGACTGGAAGCAGTCGGGGCTTGGCTAAGGATCCCACGCACAGTTGGGGAATCTGATGCAATTTTGCATCTGCTTTTAGAATGCATTTGCTTCCACTCTGGTGTGCTCAGCTATGGCCCTACAGTTACGAAGACTGAGACAGCCTCTTTGAGTGCTGAATGCTGGGGAGGGCGGATCTTGTGATGGATGCTGGGGCTCCATTCCTCCTGGGCCCCCTGGCCATTTCCTTCTGTTGGAAGACAGTCATGGGTGTGCCACACAACCTGCCCCGTGTCCCTAAGTTAACTTGCTGATCTCAAGTGTGGTGAAATTGAAATTATATTCAACTGTCAGATTGATCTGCCTCTGTATTTAAAACTGGGAGGTGTGCCATCTTGTCCTTTGTTTTAGGCAGCAAAATGTCTTGGCTCAGCCCTGGTTCTGCTCGTGTATTTGTAAGCAGAACAATCTCCAAATCTCCAAACCTCTCACTATCAAATGAGACCTTATAGCATCAACCTAGACAGGTGGTGGTTCAAGAAAGTGTGAAGCACTGAACTATATTGTTGAAATCACACCAGTTGCTACATCTGAAGGGTGAGGTCATTATCTTGTCTAAAATGCTAATCTCTTTGTAATTGAAACTGGCAGATCAAAAGCATTGAATAATGCAAAACGAAAGAACACACAGTTCATGCAGAACACTTCCTGTTGCTCCACTGCAGGGGATTTTTATCATCACATCATTCTGAAAGGGAACACTTACGTTTTGTATCATAGTCATCTAGAATATTTTTATTTGATAACCGGGTCTCCTTCAGAATGGATAAAGAAATTAGAGGAAGACAGACAAGTTGTCAATTCACGTCTGTGACTGTGAAATATGGTTGAATAATACTGAATATTTTATGGTAGAAAAATTAGAAATGACTGTATTTTATTAAACTCATAAAAAGAAAAGCCATCACTACTGGGTGTATCACATAACTTCTCATCTTTCAAAAAAATGAAAATGAAAAAGGCAATTCACATACTATAAGTTATCAATGTACAAGGAACATAGCTGTCAATGTTTCCCTTTTTTTAAGGGAAATTCCCTTATTCCGAATAGGATTCCTCGTAAGAAAAGGGAAAATTGGACAGCTATGACAAGGAAACATCCTTCCTTAATGCCTGAGTGAGGGAAATAAGTTAGGTTGGTGTGTAAAATCAAGCTGGTGAGGCTGGGGAAGAAATTTGATTCAGTTGAGAGTTAAATTAAGCTGAATTTGTCAAATTTGCAGTTTCCAAAACAACATGAGAAGTGAAACATAGCCGTTTTTGCACTTACAGTACCTGAATTTTGCAGTGCAGTTTTCCAACCAACCAGTATTTACAAAAAATCACAAATTAGGTAAACGTATACATAAACTTGAATATATACAAGGTACAAAATGCATTATAAAGGTAGAAAACACTTGCAAAAATGTGTACATTAGTCAAAACTGCATTACAAAAATGTGTTCTTAGGAGAAATTCACTCTAAAATGCTGAAGGCATTTCATTAGGATTTTAAAAAATTAATAAATGGCTGCAGAAATAAGGAAAACTGAATTTAAGATTTGAAAAATGGGCAACAGAAATTGAGAACAGAAATTGACAGATCCTTCTATCCCTGTCTGGTAGTAAACCCAACTTAATTCATTGGGGCTTACTTCTGAGTAGACATGCAACTGTAGATGGTTTTTGAAAGGCCATTAGCCACTGCATTTCATTTGTGTTTAAAATTCCATAAGATCTTTTGCTGCGAAAGACTAACAGAGCTATCCATCTGGAATGTCATTAACTTTGAAAGGAAGGCAACTGATTTGTAAATAAATAGTTGAGGGATATATGTGTATTGTCCAATATATGTAAAAAATATGTTTATTTCCTCATCAGCAACGAACTGGAAGAAAGACTTGTACAAAATATACCAGTTGCAGTGAAACAGAAAATACTGGATGAAGGTGCAATTAATTAATTAAATTTCTATACTGCCCTTCATCTGAAGAACATGGCATGGTTAACAATATAAAGACATCTACAGGTGATACCTAACACCATGTAAGCTAGCGATGATACATCCAGGAACTTCACCTAGGTGCTGGGGAGGCTGCACCGCCAAGGGCACAAAACTCCACATACGGTGGGAATGCTCCAAAATTCAATCCTTCAGGATATCAGTTTTACAATAGATCTGCAAAATAACAAAACGGGTAATAGAAGCAACTCCAGAACTGGCCCTACTAAATATCTCCCAAGACAATATCACACAGTCACATGACCAAGAACTCATTAGTCAGCTCCTATGCTCTTTGGCAAAACATGCAGTAAATAAAAGTGTGGAAATACAGGCTTTAAATCCTTAAAAAGTGCTCCTTTCAGTTAATTCCAAAGTATTCCACATTAAAATCTCCTTCCAAATTTCCTTCTTCCCCTAGCATAGAAGAAGACCACACATTTGGTAAGTTATAAAATGGTTTACTTACAAACTCCCCAAAGATCATATTCACGTACTTTTCCATACGGCAGTAAGCAAAGTTCTGCAGGCAGTAAAATGTAGCTTGGTTACAAGATGGTAAAAGTCCCTATACTATTGGTATAGGAAAACACTACTTTCAGATTCCATTCTTGGTCTGAAGCAAAAGTGACAGGTTGAAGTCATCTCCCCCTTCAGCCTGCCTGCTACATTTTTCGCCACAGGAAGTTTCTGCATTGTGTTCAAGGGCAGCCCCGCATACAGTGCATTACAATACTCCAATCTGGATGTCACCAGAGTATGGAGCACAGTGACCAAGTAACCGTTGTCTAAGGGGCAATGGAGCCAGCAAACCAGCCAGAGACGGTAATAGGCACTCCAGATGGCATTACCACTTGTTGCAAATAATCTGAAAACATATATTTTGTTTTTCTACTACACAGTTTGTGCTGGTCCGGGGGGGGGGTACCATGCGGCGTGGTCTAAGTCCGGTCCTAGGTCGAGGGCAAGGAGGCTGTCCATCAGGGGTGAGGCGAGGTCCAAAGCGAGGAGTCGGGCATGGTCAGGAACTCTGGCAGGAGAGCGGGTCAGGGTGCCGGCAGGAACAGGTTACCAGCGATGTTGCTCCCACAACCTGGGACTGGGCTGACTGGCCTTTATCTCCTCTGAGGTCTAGGGTGGTCCAGGCCCACAGGTGACTCGCCTCTCCTGGCCTTAAGGCGAGCACTCCTCCTGAGAGAACTTAGTTCCCTTCGCCTCTCTGCCCTGAGCCTCTGCAGCTCAGGAGAGGCTGGAGGGTTACTGGACCCAGAGGCAACCTCACCTTCTCCTGACAGGGCTGGGAGAGGAGCACCTGCAGGCAATGGGTCCTCGATCATCTCCGGAGCCAGAGCGGATTCAGCTGGTGTCTGCTCCTGAGGATCCGGCACAGGTGCGGGCCCTTCAGATTCAAGCCCCTGCCCCGGCTCAGCCGGCCCTGGAGGCGGGGACACCTCAGGTTCAGCCTCTGAATCAGATTCCCAGGCCATCACACGGTTGCAACTCCTGGACCTACTCCCAAACTTCATACATTGACCAGGTCTTCTGCAGACAGCCTTTATGCCCACTACCTGTAGGCTGTGTCTGTGTAATCTGAGTAGAAGTGTGCACAGGCACCGTGAAGGAGCTCTGAACAATGGGTGGTGAATAATCATGCTTCCTCTTCCACATATTGAAGATTGCCACTGTTAAGTTGTGGGTGAACATATCAGACGACACAGCGATTCTTCAAACAGCTCTTCTTTATTCAGAGGCCAGAACAGAACTGAACTGAAGGGCTCAGTCAGCCTGCTTATATAGAGCTCCAGTACAACGTTACTGTAGCAACTTTCTAAAACTATCCAATCACTGAACGTCACTTTCAATCCTTCATTTGCATAACTATCTACAGTATCCCCCTGCTGGCCCAGGGTGAGAACTTCAGTACATAACAGCCACACTGTAGTCATCTGCACAGGATTAGTAAAAACTCTGTGTAAGACAACCGAGTGCATAATTGATACCTAAGGCTCAATACACCCATGTGTCGTACCTCAGTATACAAACTGCCCTCACTGAAGAATATTATGCTTGAGGTGATTTGAAAGTTGTCTCTGTTATTTGAGCTTCTAAATGACATAGCATCACACCTTGTGATTCAGTTGCCAGTATATTGCCAGAAACTATCAGTACTGTATTATTTCTAGAAATCCTTGAGAGATACATGCAAACATGCAAGAGATAAACAAAAACGTGTGTAACAATAGGAATTATCAGACTTTGTTGCTTGAGGACAGCTTCTAGCTGTCTTGTATCATTTTTTTTTTAATAGCACGGGTGGGAAACATTTTTCAGTCTGAGAGCCCTGCATGCTCAGGGGGTGGGGGTGGTAAGAGGTAGGCAGGGGCAAAAGCCAGGGAATCAATGGATGTACAGCAGACAACATTTCACCCATGCAAAAGTCAGACGGTCACCCCCACCCACTGTTCCCCATCTTTGTGCAGGCAAGGAAGAGGCATTCAAAGACACAGTCCAAATGGGGGGGGGGAATCTAAGGAGGGTGTGGAGCAGGACTGGCGAAGGGTGTGGCTTGGGCAGGGGGGTTGTGACCTAGAAAGGCCTGGAGGGTTGAATTCATCCCCCGGACTAAGGTTCCCCACCCCTGATTTGCAGGCTTAAACATAGCATACGAATTAAATGTTGAAATAAAACAGAGGATGTTGATTACAAGAGCTGAACATTCTCATCGGGATCACGGAGAAAATCACTTTGGACTTCTGGTGGAATAATTTCTAGTGCAATACACAAGGCATTTTAGATTAATTTGTACTTGGACTGTTACAGGGACATTATAATTGGAAGATTTCCCACAGACCTAAGTGCACTTTTGCATGATCTTTGAAGACTTTCAGAAGCAACACTTCAACCATTTATTTTGTTGAGGTCGGAACTGACAAAATTGTGGGAGAGGGCTTGGAGTACATCAATTAGTTGGCAGAGCAATCCTACCAGGGGGTTGCAAGAGCCCCAGCATCAGACAATACAAACCCTTGCCAGGCGCAAGGTGGAAGGAAAGGAGGAATGGCATTTCCCCTTATCTTATTTCTTTCTGGGGGCAGATCATACCACACACTTAAAGCACACAACTTCTGCCAAAGAATCCTGGGAATTGTAGTTCTCCCCCACAGAGCTACAATTCAGTATCCTTAACAAACTACAGTCCCCAGGATTATATTGGGGGGGGGAAGTCATGTAGAATCATAGAATCTTAGAGTTGGAAGGGACCCTGTGGATCATCTAGTAGTCCAACCCCCCGCAATGCAGGAATATGCAGCTGTCCCACACAGGGATTGAACCTGCAACCCTGGCCTTATCAGCACCATGCTCTTACCGACAGAGCTATCCAGCAGTGTACTATCAATGTGTATTACATGTGCTTTAAATGTTTAGTGTGGAACTGCCCTGTTGTTGTTTTCTTTAGAAATGTCTCTCTCCCATGGTTTCCAAAATATATATGCCATATCCTGGGCTTGTATATATTTGCCCCGGTTTTGAGAGTGTGCTGCGTTGAGTGGGGAGGTTTTGTGTCGAGTTACAGCTCGGCATCCAAAGAAAAATCAGTCTCACACCAAGATAGGTTCCGAAATATGGCTGCCTCAGGGCTAATGCAGCACAGCTTTTATTGTGTGAAATCAGAAAGATACAAAATACAAGCCAAGCAATTTGTTCTAGCCAGCAGATAAGGACATTCGCACTAGACTATGCGAGCATCAGGCCATGCTACGTTAGCCAATCATATAGGACAGCACGAGCTGTTCACGCGCTGTTCATGCTCCAAGGATGCTTCTAGCTATGAAATCACCCTGCAACAATAAGAACTTTGCTCATGCTCCAGTTTTGGATCCTTCAGATTCAAACCTTCCCCCTAATACGCTTCCTGAGACGCTCAGCTTTTGTTTCTACTGATGCCAGAGCTCTGGTGTTAGTGAGGCAAGGGCCACTGAGGTTTCTGAGGCAGCGGGGAGAGACCCTACACAGTCAGATCACCCTCTCAGAGAGGCAGGTCTTGAGCATTCAATGACCCCCTGGGACACTCTTCCAGGGACCATAGGAATGCGGTCTATAAAATATTAAATAATCAAGGCAAGCTCATGAGTTGTCTCATCCTCTTTTAAAGCCAGGGGCCACCACATCCTGTGGGGGTGAATTTTATGTAATGTATAATTGACTTACAAGATCCACTGCCACAGCCACAGGATGTGCTGATAGCCTCTAAGTTAGAAGACTTGAAAGGGAGATAATTAAAGAGGCGTGTCATTTGCAGTGGTGTTAAAAGGCTGATCAGCACATGCTAGAAACAGAGAACAGGGCAGGGCATTTGTTTCCCTGCCCTTTTGTGTAGGCAGCTCTCTTGGAAAAAGGAGGCCAGACAAGGTGGTGCCTCTGTCTGATCCACCAGAACTCTTTTGATGTAACAACCACACATTTAAAGGCCTCGAGTAGAACCCGGGACCAGAAAACTTGGGTTTTATCTCCTTAGAGCAAGCATGGCCAAATCTGGCCCTCCAGATGTTTTGGGACTACAACTCCCATCATCCCTGACCACTGGTCCTGTTAGCTAGAGATGATGGGAGTTGTAGTCCCAAAACATCTGGAGGGCCAGGTTTGGCCATGCCTGCCTTAGAGTATGCCCTGCATCTCCTCATTACAGGAGAGTCAGTATCAAAAACAAGTAAGTCACGCTAGCAAACATGGCACATTAATGGGTCAAATCTGCTTTCTGAAAAGGCAAGTCACAGCTGAGGTTCATGTAGAAATGTGAGGATTAAGCTTGTCATATTTGTTCTTTGTTCTTAGAAAATCATATATATATATATATGAGGATATATATATCCTCATCCAAAGATTTTACTGGAAGAGTTCATCCCATAAGAAATATTTTAGGGAAGGGGAAAGGCACAAAGTGCCATTTTCCTTATTGCAAACAGTTTCCCCCAACACATCCTTTGCAAACACATGTTGCAAACTCAATTCATTAAAATAATGGTGTTTGCAAATATTTTGCCTAAATGTTGTTCAAAAAAAGAATAGTGCATATGAAGTTAAGGGCTCTTCATCGTTGTTTCTAATGAAGATGGGGCTAGAGAATTTTGTTTGTTTTCTTTTTCTGCACATGTAACCTGACAGGTGCTGAACTGGCAGCACTGGAAATTGAAGTCCTCTATTTCTCCACAGGACTGGCATAGCATGGGCGGCGGCAGCCATGCAACCTTCCCCACACTGCCATGCCAATGTGTCTGAACCCTCTTCTGAAGAGAGCACCTCTGGAGGTGAGTGGGAAGGTCAGTCTCTATGTCTGTCCAGTCAGTGGCCTGCATGCCAGTGACTCATGAAGCTGCCCAATGTGTTAGTATTCTGTGGACACTTATCCATTTGGATGAGAGGAGGGCTGGCCCTCCCATGAGGCAAGGTGAGGTGACCACCTCGGGCGGCAGGATCCACAGAGGCAGCAGATCCGGCCTCCGAGGAATGCATCACTAATAATAATAATAATAATAATAATAATAATAATAATAATAATTTTTATTTATACCCCGCCCTCCCCAGCCAAGGCCGGGCTCAGAGTGGCTTACAAACAATAATAAAAACAAGTTGAATGATTACAACTTAAAAAAGTAGAAGATCTTTATTCCCTGCTTGCTCCCAATGTAGAGCTTCGCTCCTCCCTTCTTCCCTGGCAAGGGGAGGGCGCCATTTTGTGATTCGCCTCAGATGCCAAAATGTCTTGGGCTGGCCCTGGATGAGAACACCACCTGTACTGTGTGAGCCATGTAATGGGCTTGGCTTATGGTGACAGTATAGTCAAAGCTTTTTGTTGCTGGGCTACAAATGGTGGGGGGGAGAACAATATTAATTGACACTTATTGTATGGGCTGCACAAGAGTTGCACTCACTCTCTGAGTGCAGCTTGCTTGCAGCTAGCCCGGGCTTTTGTCTCCTCGCTATCTTGCATTATAGCTGCCAGTAAGTGATGTTGGGCAAATTCCAAATTCCATTATTGTGCATATATGCTCATTAGAGCTAACTAAGCGTCTCTTCTGAGGAAGAACCTGCGAGTTTGCATAAATCCTCAAGGCTGGATCACTGCAATGTGCTCTATGTGGAGCTACCCTGGAGGTTCGTCTAGCGGGTGTAGCGAGTGCAGAACATGGTACCTGGAAGGGGGAACAAACTACTCAGTGGCATAGGAAGGGAGGTGCGGTGGGTGCAGGCTGCCCCTGGTGTCATCACTGAGGGGGTGACAAAATGGCAATAATATGTGTTTTTGGGGAAAAAATAACTCCCACCCCCACCTACACCACTGCAGGAGCCCTCTCCCCTCAAGTAATTTCCAGAAGCGTTGCTTCCTCCAACTTTGCAGGCAGAGCACAGCCTTTATGGCTAGTAGCCTTCGACAGCCCTCTCCCCCATGAATCTGCCTAATCCAGAGGCATAGCTAGGTGAGGCGGGGGGGGCACTGGGTGCCACACCGTGGGGCCTGCAGCGTGCCTGAGCCACGCATCTCTCTTGAGGGGGAGGTGGTGGGTGGACTGCCTGCAAGCTCCACACCGCTTTTTTGAGCAGCACGGGGCTTGCATCTGTCCACCACCTCAGCCACCCTGCAGTTGAGGGGGAGGTTGTAGAGAGGCTCCACGCAGCCCTGCCTTGGCTTGCCCTGCCCCATGGGTGGCTCGCTCCGCCCCCAGCTGCGGGGTGGTCACTCCACCCCAGGCACCCGCGCAGCTAGCTATGCTGCTGAAACTACGCCCAGCATATAGCATCTTACCTGGGGACTTACACTGACTACCAATATGCTACTGGGTCAGGTCAGGTTTAAGCTTTGGGTACTATCCCATACGCAGGTGGCGCTGTCGGTTAAACCACAGAGCCTAGGGCTTGCCGATCAGAAGGTCGGCGGTTTGAATCCCTGCGACGGGGTGAGCTCCCGTTGCTCAGTCCCAGCTCCTGCCAACCTAGCAGTTCAAAAGCACGTCAAAGTGCAAGTAGATAAATAGGTACCGCTCTGGCGGGAAGGTAAACGGCGTTTCTGTGCGCTGCTCTGGTTCGCCAGAAGTGGCTTAGTCATGCTGGCCACATGACCCGGAAGCTGTACACTGGCTCCCTCGGCCAATAAAGCGAGATGAGCGCCGCAACCTCAGAGTCAGCCACGACTGGACCTAATGGTCAGGGGTCCCTTTACCTTTACCTTACTATCCCATAAAGTCCCATTCAGCTCAGGACCAGGTTACATGAGGGACTGCCTTACCTATTATATACCCAGCAGATCACAGCAACCCCTGGGAGATTTTTCTCCTAATAGTTCCAAAGAGATCAGAATCCTCCACAGTAACTCGGAGCAGGGCTTTAGATGTGGCACCCATTCTGTGAAACAGCATCCCTGCCGAGATACAACAGGGGCCCACTCTCTGCATTTTTGGAAAACATCTGAATTCATTTTTGTTTTCCAACGAGCTTTCCCAACTGGATGAATAGGTCTCTGGCATGAGTGTCTCATTTTATTCTTTTTTAAATTCATTTGCTGTTACAGTATTTTCTGTGCTGGTTTTTAACTGATTTTATCATATTGCATATGTCACCTTGAGACATATATGTGGAAGGTGATTAATTAACATTTAATAAGTTGTCTATGTGCACTGTACACAATTATGTTTAGTCATGTTAATCTTTCCTTGAGCACATTGGTGTTCAAGGTCTTTGGTATTACGAGGTGACAGTCTCTTGCAGATGGGAGCTGTAGTCCAAATATCTGGGGGGCATCTTGGAAACTCCTTTTGCTTTACACAAATCATTTTGTCCAGGGTAGGTTTTTGTTACTTAAGCACGGGCAGCATACATGGTGCCTACCAGGGTGTTTGGGACTGCAGCTCCCATCCACCCTAGCTAGCCAGTAGTCAGGACTGATGAGAGTTTTAGTCCACAACGGCACTACATCACCTGCCCCTTTCATAAAAGATAGCCGTAGGTGTGCTGTCTTTCGTGGGTGGAGGTCACCATTCCACGGCTGGCCTGTGAGGGAGCTAAGGCAGTCCAACAAGGAGATGTGGCTAAAGAGCTTGGAATCCCTTGTTTTCGTAGGCAAGGAAGATACCCAGCCTGAATTCTGATGGTACAGCCTGTAGTAAGTTCCTTTGACGTTTCCGTTAGGCTCCCTGTGTCCACTGAGTGTTGCACAGACTGAAAGTCTTCTTCTAGATTTTGGCTGCTTTCATGTATTGTGTTATGCACCATGTTTCCCTCCCTTATTGTGTGTGTGCAGTCTTCAGATTATGGCAAGTAACTCAGCATTAATGTAATCTATTATACCGAGCAATGATAGTGGTTGCAAAGTGGCAATATACCAAGTGCATAATGATCGCTTGCAGATCCTGTATACTTCCGTAAGGGCTCAATAAATCTTAGCAGACACGACTGATGCAAAAACAAAGCACACAAAAAAGAGTTCGGCTAATACCAGCATTTAGCATTTGCTGCTATGATATCTCTTGCATTAGAGATCTACCTAGGAGTCTTGGAAATTAATCATGTTGTGTAAAGAAGCCATCACACTGTTGACATAGATTCTGTAGTGATGAACATCTGTAATGCAGGAAGTATGGGTATTATTAGTTTATTTGGGTGGTTGAATAGCTCTGATAAATCTGTGTTCTCATCTCATGATTTGCACACTAGGTTTCAAAAGGCAAGTGTGCTTTTGTGAGCGTGAAAGAGAGGTGACTTGTTGGGAGCACTTTGTTTCAGCTGCTCTGAGAGAAATAATAACCCCGAGCTAATTGAAGTGATGCTATAATGTCTTGTCAGGCTATAAAACCTGAAAAGTTATGATTGGGCAGACATACATAGAAGGTTGGATTTTGTCTTGGAGACTTGTGATCCTCAGTGAGACATGGTGGGTAGTTAGCTCAGTTCCTTTTTGTTCTCTTCCTTTGGACAAATTAAAGTCTTGTTCAGTTCTAGTGACCCGTCTCAAAAAGGGTGTTGCAGAGCTGGACAAGTTTCAAAACAGAGCAACCCAATTGATCAAAGGGATGGAGCAGCTTCCTTATGAGGGACGGTTACAACATTTTGGGCTTTTTAGTTTAGACAAAAGAGTAAGAGACAAAATGATAGAAGTGTATAAAATCATGCATGATGAGGAGGAAGCGGAGAGACATCCAGTGAAACTGAATGTTGAAAGATTCAAGACAGAAAAAAGAAAGTACCTTTTAACACAGCACATAGTTAAATTATAGAATTTGCTCCCACAAGAGGCAGTGAAGGCCACCAACTTAGATGGCTTTAAAAGCAACAAATTAATGGAAGACAAGACTATCAAGGGCTATTAGCCACAAGGGCTGTGTTGGAGGCAGCAGTGCTTCTGAATACCAGCTGCTGGAAACAGGAGAGTGTGTGCTGAGGTTCATGGGCTTCTCATAGGCACCTGCCTGGCCACTGTGAGAAGGTGGTGTTGGACTAGATGGGTCACTGGCCTGATCCAGCAGGATCTTCTCATGTTCTTAAGCTACAGTCCAACCATACAGAAGTCAGAATTCCCAATTTTTCTATCAAGAGAAGGAAGATGTATTATTTCAGTGAAGAGACAGATTTCAACAAAGCAAAAGCCCCAAACCTGGATTTTGGCATCCAAGGATTCTCTACTTTTAGACCTATTTTCACCTTAACTAACCAAATTCCAATATTTTGCAAGCTTGGCCACCTCACTGAGGGAACAGCGGGTCCTGGGGCATCTAGGTGCTGCGTTGCGGACCCTGGTACTATGATATTCAAGCTAGATATTAAAGAAGAAATTGAATGAATGAATTTATTATTTCGGTCACAGACCAGTTCCAGCTCACATACAAAATCAGGGGAGTCATGAACCACAACAGGGATACATTTAAATTAGCAGAAATTAAGGAGGAAATTACATACATGCTTCTGTGGAATCCAAGGACATAACCACAGGTTTACCTGGCATACTTTTCAGGCCATAAAGAAAAACCACAGGACACAAAACCAATAGCTAAGCCATTATCCTTCAATTCTAATACTGACTTTTTTGTACAATCTCATTGGCATCAGTCACTTTGGTGCAATAAAGCTGTGATTCAGGCATGTGGTAGCTGGGCCACTGATTGGTTGCTATGGCAGTGTGCCTGTTCAGACCAACCAGCCTCCTCATTCATTTTCACTTGAGAAACACAAAATACGTGTGTGTGTGGCATATCACTTTTTGTTACTGGAATAAAAACATCAGCCCATTACTTTGGGAATCAGAATGATGTTAACTGAAAAAGAATCCATGTGGCTATAGTACAAGTAAAACGGGACACCTGTCTTGCAGAATGTAGTAGTTTATTTTTCAAAATAAAGTACAAGAATACTTTGTGGTTTTTTAACAAGCAAGCGATGTATAAATTTTATGAAACAAACAAACAAATCACAGCTCTAACTTCACATAATGGCTAAAAACACTGAAAGGCAGGAGGAGTCAGTCTGAGGTAAAAAGGTAAAGGTAAAGGGACCCTTGACCATTAGGTCCAGTCGTGACCGACTCTGGGGTTGCGGCGCTCATCTCGCTTTATTAGCTGAGGGAGCCGGGTACAGCTTCCGGGTCATGTGGCCAGCATGACTAAGCCGCTTCTGGCGAATCGGAGCAGTGCATGGAAATGCCGTTTACCTTCCCGCCGGAGTGGTACCTATTTATCTACTTGCACTTTGACATGCTTTCGAACTGCTAGGTTGGCAGGAACAGGGACTGAGCAACAGGAGCTCACCCCGTTGTGGGGATTCGAACCGCCAACCTTCTGATCGGCAAGTCCTAGGCTCCGTGGTTTAACCCACAGCACCACCCTTGTCCCTCAGTCTGAGGTATCTCCCAGAAATTGCTTAGAAGCTGGCCTGTGCATTATGCTTCATAACTTTCTTTCTAGAAGGGCTCGAGATACGTTTTTTAAAGCTCAGAATCTGGGGCACCTGCTGGCATAGGCCTGGAAAGAATTGCTGCAATAGCACTGTCATAAATTCAGCCCCAGTAGTTACCACTCAAAGTACTGTGAGCCCAGGGTCCTGTGGCCATCAGGCGGCTGAAAGCATTTGAAGCAGAGATGGAGAGATGGAGAAAATTATGACTTAAACACCTTTTATATTGATCGGAACCCGGACCAGGAGGGTGAAATCTCCTATATTTCACATAAGTTTCATGACTTATATAGGCTAGTCTATTTAAGAAGTAGCCTGTGGATGACTACAATCAGTGTAACTGGGATACATTTTGGTGCATTCATTTGAAACTTTAACAGTCTTTATAATTTCATATCCAGTGTGACACTGTCATTCTTCTCTTCCTGTTCTTTAGCATCTTTTCAAAAGGTTACAGTGATGGTATGATGTTGTCATTAATCTTATTGCCATCCAAGTTGCCAGGGTCTCATGTGACTGTTACTGAGAGTCAACAGTCGTTTCCACAGGCCCACACAAGGGTGGTTGAGCACTGAACCTCTCATCCATGGACATCCATCATGGCTGCTCTCCTGCTTCCTGAAGTCTGTTGTAGCTGGTAGTTTGGCAGGCCTAGCACAGTCCAGATTAGCAAAAGTGACTGTTTGTAGCATCGGGAACATATATTTTGAGAATGTTTATTATTTATTTTACTGATACCATTGGCCTGTAAAGTGTTGAACAATACTAATAAAATACTTCACTAATCCATAAAAGCAGCCCCTTTATTGTCCAGTAATCCAGAAAAAAATAGCCTACGATGACATTTATGCTATTGCTATACAAGCAGAGAAAGATCTTGCCTTAACACTTCTTTCCAAGCTGGAACTCATACTATGCTGACATACAAGGATCATCTATTCAAATTAATGGTAGTGGTGCTCATGGAAATAGTGGTCAACTGGAAGGATGTGCGCAGTCTTTCTACCCACAGGTGTTGCGCCTGAATATGGCCACTAGTATTTGATGAAAAACTGACTAAGCAATGTAGGAAGGCATGGAGTGAAACCCAAAGATGTAGGTTTCAGGACACTTGGTTTCAGTTTATTAGTTATGTCAACTTTAGTGATCATTTGATCCATTGTCCTCGCTCTCAGTGTCCTCTTTGGAGAAGATACCCTTCTTCAATATGATCTCTTTAACGGTTTGCAGTGTAAATATTTTGCTGTGCTTGAGAATGATTATGTTTATTTCTTTGTGCAGGACACATGTAGTTTGAAGTTTTGTTGTTCAGAGTTGGAAAAATTAATAAAAAGTATTTTAATAAATGCAAAGTAGTTGTGTTTGATGTTTTTGCCATAATTCCACTGCTGCTCATTTTATGTGTACATATTTCTTTAATATTGAAATCATGACCGTATGAATTTAGATGTGCTAATTAGCTTTCGGTGATGTCGTGTCAGCATCTGGGTCCAAGCTGTTTTATAACCATCGTCTCTTAATGCGCTTCATCAGACGTTCACCTCCTCTTGATCCAATTACTCTCAAGGATCATTGGGGGTTGCGCCAATGGGTGTCAGAAGCGATAAAGAATAATGAAAGTGGCTGTGCATTTAAGTGAATGTGGAATACTATTCAGATAATTAAATTCAGAATAATTTGCACTGTTCTTGTGTTGTATAGCATACAAAGTATTCTCCATCAGTTACAAATAGATTAAAAATTATTCCCCTATAGCTAGAGTATTCATAGCAAGTGAGTGAAAATATTTGACCTTTTTAGTGCTCTGAATTAGTCAGGGAGCTTGATATGGAGGAGTATTTTGGTGGTTTAGTTCCTGTTACCATTTAGTGGCCTGTATTTAATGAACTGGTTTCTAGATGGGTGACATCTGGCTTCTCAGCAGCACAAGTCAAAAGGATGTCAGTGTTTTAGAAAACAACAAGCTAAGCATGAATCAGCTGTGTGATCTGGTGGCTTAAAAGGTTCAAGCAATTCTAGACTCCATTAACAGAATTATAGATCACAGTAGGTATCACTCTATTCTGCTTTGGTCAGACCTCACCTAGAATATTGTGCCTCCTTCTGGGCACCGTAGTTTAAGAAGGATATGATGCAAACAGGAATGTGTCCAAATATGGCAAGGTCCTATAAAGAGAGGCTGAAAGAACTGAATATACTGTATTTAGAATGAAGGAGGTCTCTTTGGTGCCTGCTAATGCAGAGGTTTGACCCCCAGAGGCGTACTCCATTGTCTCTCAAGATAGATGCCAACAATTAAGAGGTAATAGGATAGGTAAAGGTAAAGGGACCCCTGATCATTAGGTCCAGTCGTGACTGACTCTGGGGTTGCGGCTCTCATCTTGCTTTACTGGCCGAGGGAGCTGGCGTACATCTTCCGGGTCATGTGGCCAGCATGACCAAGCCGCTTCTGGCGAACCAGAGCAGCGCACGGAAACGTTTGCCTTTTCGTCGAGCGGTACCTATTTATCGACTTGCACTTTGACGTGCTTTCGAACTGCTAGGTTGGCAGGAGCAGAGACTGAGCAACGGGAGCTCACCCTGTTGCGGGGATTCGAACCACCGACCTTCTGATCAGCAAGTCCTAGGCTCTGTGGTTTAGACCACAGCGCCACCCATGTGGTTTAAGCTACAGCGCCATCCTATCCCTAATAGGATAGCCATCTTCAAATACTTGACATACTACAGATACATAGAGGATGGAGCAAATATGTTATCTGTTGCTCCAGAGGATATCACTTGAACTAATGGATTAAATGACAAAAAGCATTACTTCCTGACAGAACTCCATGAAGAGCTGCATAACAGTGTGAGCTGTTCAAAATGGAACAGATGATTGAAAGGTGCTGGGCTTTTCTTCACTAGAGGTTTTTACATAAAGGTCAACTAGCCATCAATCAGGCGTGCTGTTGGGGATTTTCTGCATTGGCAGGGGGTTGGACTAGATGGCATTTGAGGTACCCACCAGGTCTGTAATTCTGTGACTTAAAATGCTAAAGTTCTCTTGTGGCGGAATGAAGGTGGGGCTCAGGAAAAGAAAGAAAAAAAACCCCAAGTAACTCATTGGGAAATAATTGGTATTTTGGATGGGCGGTTTTTTCTGTAATTTGATTTTTCTACTTTTTCTTTCACAGCTGACATTATTTCAACTGTTGAGTTCAACCACACAGGAGAGTTGCTGGCAACAGGGGATAAAGGAGGTCGAGTTGTTATATTCCAAAGGGAGCCAGAGGTATGAATTTTTAAAAAGGTGTTCTGATTGTTGAAGGAATGTCTCTTACTACAGTATTCAACAGCAAATAACCCCACCCTCTGTTTGACCATACTGTTAGCTTCCATGTCCTGATCCATAAGCCCTGTGCGCACACAAAATGCTGATACAGTATTCTCCAAAGCTACTCTAGCCGCCCATAAGTGTTTATTGTGGCATTGGTGCTCCTTGCTTTTGCAAGTTCTTTTTTGCAGCATCTTCATGATGTCACTGGCAGCAAAATGCCAGCTCATCTGTGCGCGCGCACACAGACACACGTCTACGAAAATCTGATATCTACAAAAACCCTCTTTGCCAAACACCTGTTTGCAAATTAAGCTGCTGACTGCAAGCACCCTGTGAATATTTTTTAAAAACATCATGATACACAAGCTGCTATTCCCCTGTTGTTTGCAGGACAATAGATGTGACTGTTCTGGGCTTATTTTAATTGCACACTGGCTATTTTTGTCGTGCTCAAATGCATGCTTGATAATGTAATGGTTACATGTAAAGGTTCTTATTTGTGGTTCAAATCAAAACTTTCCGAAAACATTGCTTGCGATTGCTGGAAAGAAAAACTATGTTAAGCCCTAGGTTTAGAAACAGTGAAGCTAAGGCTTGGAAGGCATTGGTGCCTTGTATTTTTAAAATTTGGTTTGTCCTCTCAAAGTGAGATAGTATTGGCTTTTCCACTAGCAGTAATTCTCCCTGGTGCAGCTAGGTGATGCTGCAAGGCAACATTCAGAATGGTGGAAAGAGGAATTTTCTCCTTCTCTTGTAGAAGCTTTGTGCAAATAAATTGATTTGCAATAGGTTGAGAACAGTCAAGAGAGTGGGTGATATTCAACTAAGTTTTACTCAGAATACACATAACTTAGTCATGCTCATTGATTTCAGTGGGTTTGCTTTGAGTACAGCATAGCTGAATGCCAACCTGTACTTTTCCATATAACAAATTACCTTGCAGAATGCACCACCACAAGGGGAGGTGGTCACTAGTTTAGATTAAAAAGAAATTATTAGCTAACGTCATGGAGGGCAGATCTAGCAGTGGCTATCAGCTATCAGAACTAAATGGAAATCCTGCGTTCTGAAAGCAGATGCCCAGCGAAAGCCATGGCCTGACCTGTTGCTGTAATGGTAAGTATATTGGCTCCCTTCCTTCTTGGTTGCCACTGGACATATGGTTTATTTGGATCAAGTCAACTTGAAAGATCAGATAAGCTCTGAGGTCAACAGTTCATTTTTTGTTTGTCCTATGTTCTTCACAGAGTAAAAATGAGCCTTATAGCCAAGGTGAATACAATGTTTACAGCACCTTCCAGAGTCATGAACCAGAGTTTGACTATCTGAAGAGTTTGGAAATAGAGGAAAAAATAAACAAGATAAAGTGGTTGCCGCAACAGAATGCAGCCCACTCTCTTCTGTCCACAAATGGTAAGACAGCAGGAACAATACAGGATTGACAGTTTTTCCTTGTCTCTGGCAGATGGGCTTCAGCTGAAAATTTGATGAATTACATGTAATGTTGAATATAAATTTTTAGTGTAAAAAAGAACCTTGGAAGTGGCAGCAGGTTATGATGTGTCTTCACTTTATGGGAGTAAAGATGGGCACAGGGGCGTACGAAGTGGGGGGCGTGTCACCCCGGGTGCTACTCGGGGGGGGGTGACAAGATGGCCCCTGCATCCCCCCCCCAGCTGTAGAGCGGCTGAGGATGAGCAGTCAGTATGGGCGCCGCTTGCACGGTGTCCTTATGGGCTGCTGCTCTCGCGCATCATCAGTATGGGCTGCCGCTGGCACGGCGTCCGCACATGGGCAGCCCATATGGTTGCCGTGCAAGCAGCAGCCCGTATGGCAGGAGTGCGCACGCGTGGCAGCCCGTACGGTTGCTGCACATGCGCAGTCCGTACAGACGTCATGCAAGCGTCACCAGGCAGTTCACCCCGCCCCGGGTGCCGGAGAGGGTTCCTCCGCCACTGGGTGGGCAGCCCTCATGCACCTGTAAGGCCATCTTTTCCCCATACTGTTATGCCCCCTAAAATGTTCCATTTTGATGCACATTTACCTACATAACATAACATAAAAATCATGGGTTATTTAAGCCCAGGATGAGGAACCTATGGCCCTCCAGCTGCTCTTGGACTCCAGGTCCCATCACCTCCAGCCAGTATGGTGAATGGCTAGGGATGGTGGAGAGTTACCTCCCTTCTTTTCATGGACTCAGCAGGCAGCGTCCCTCCCCAAATTAAAGAAGAGCTCATTCAAGCACTCACTGAAACACATGTGAGTTTGAGCTGGGAACACGGAAGCCGCTTGCCACAATAACAGATGTCATCAGTTAGACCTTTGCACATACAGTCAAACCTTGGTTTTCAAACGTCTCGGCAGCTGAACGCCCAAAAACCTGGAAGTTAATGCTTCCGTTTTCAAATGCGCCTTAGAATTGAATAGCTTCCAAGGTGTGTTTCTCAGTTTTCCCCATTAAACTTGCTGACAGCCCTTTGATCCTTGGTTTTCAAATGTTTCGGAAGTCGAATGGACTTCCGGAATGGATTACATTTGAAAACCAAGGTTCCACTGTATAGCAACAAGGTCTAAAGAGGAGTCAGGCTAAGGGTGAGGCAAGGAAATGGATCAAAAGTGTGTAGATTAACTTGGGATATGTTTTATATAAAGTGAGAATCTTAGGACAGGAAGAAGTGCTCAGAAATGTTTGCTGCTGATAAGAGGTGCAGGAACAGTTGCCCTATCTCATGGGTAGGCAAACTAAGGCTCAGGGGCTGGATGCGGCCCAATCGCCTTCTCAATCCAGCCTACGGATGGTCCAGGAATCAGCGTGTTTTTACATGTATAGAATGTGTCCTTTTATTTAAAATGCATCTCTGGATTACTTGTGCCTGGTGTTTTTACATGAGCGGAATGTGTGTTTTTATTTAAAATGCATCTCTGGGTTATTTGTGAGGCATAGGAATTCATTCCCCCCCCCCAAAAAAAATAGTCCGCTCCCCCCCCCCCAAGATCTTGGGGACAGTGGACCGGCCCCCTGCTGAAAAAGTTTGCTAACCCCTGCCCTAGCTCAAGATTTTCAAAATTTAGAACCCTGGGGCTCATTGAAAATTACTGAGGCCCACTATTAAAACAGTGGCACATGGGCAGAACCAGTCATAATATGGCAGTGGAGCCAGTCACAAAATGATTGTGCAGAAATAAATTGTATAATCTCTTCCTGTTTCCTAATAGTGGCTACACTGGTTATACCAAACAATTTGGGAAGTGATAATTTTTTTTTTTAAAAAAAGAATGAATAAATAAAAAGTTTGGCAAACAGCACAATTGACTACATTAAAAGTGTGTGTAATATTAAAAGATGGAAGACATGGGGAACCATCTGGCGCAGATCTGGGGAAAGCATAGGGGAAGAATGAATCATACCCCCTCCCCAATTCCATTGAGAGGTGCCTTCTGCTATATGGGGAGCAGCAGTCCATGTGTCTAAACTAATACATACAATATACATGTTGTTCCTTTTGTAGAACAAATACTTCTTATACAGTGGTTTAGGGAAGCTTTTAATGTTTATCAAACTGCTGTATTTTAATATTTTGTTGGAAGCCGCCCAGAGCGGCTGGGGAAACCCAGCCAGATGGGTGGGGTATAAATTTATTATTATTATTATTATTATTATTATTATTATTATTATTATTATTATATTTTGAAATGAGGGGAAATGTGACAGTTACTTCTCATAACAGTGCTGATGTCTTTTTTTAAAAGATAAAACTATTAAACTGTGGAAGATCACTGAACGAGATAAGAAACCTGAGGGGTACAATTTAAAGGATGAAGAGGGGAAGCTTAAAGATCTTTCTACGGTGACATCACTTCAGGTGGGTAGATGGAGAGTTGTTTTCTTCACTGAAAGAACAACTCGTGATGTTCTAATATTTTATGTGCTGCGTAGCTTCAAACAATGGAAAACACTTGAAATGCCACACAACAACATGGGAATAGGCATGTGAATGCACAACAGCAGCCAGGGAAGCTGGGAGCTAAGGGTGTCAAATTTCTCATGGTTCCCATTAGCCCCTGGATGTTACCATTTCCTGTGTCTAAAGCCTACCTGAGGTACCTGTGCAGACACAGAGATGAACCAGGCAATTTGGTCTGTTCTATTAGTAAAACTTACATCTTAGACGCCATCTTAGGCTCCAATGCCTGGAAGATGAAGGGTTATAAAAAAATCAACAGGAGATAGTCTATTTTAAGGCCACACATAACCAATGTTTGGAGAGTAAATAAAGACACTTACCCATCAGCCATATGCTATGATAAGAAGCACAGGAATGGGGGGAAAGATAAAATCCAGACAGATTAGGGAAGCAAGATTGGAACATTCAAAGGAAGCTGGCATTTTACATGAAAGAGTGGAAAAATTTGTGGCAGACCCTAAGTAATGAAGCCAAATTTTGGAGACTTAGGACTGTAGGAGAGGGTGAAGGGAGAACCATAAAGGAACCCTCGATTTCCCCACATGAATGGTTTCTGCATTGTAGTAAGGGTTTTGGAGAACCCTCAAATGTCTATTCCCCTATTCTTGATCTTCCTATGGAACAGGGTTACATTAACTCAACAGGCATTTTAATTCCAGGCTAGTCATCTAGTGGTGTTGTTCCAGTCTTTTAAAAAAGGTAACAGACCAATAACCTGCTGGATGTACCTTCTAAACGTTCTCCAGATACCTTCTGAGCAAGCCAATAATATTAAAAATTATTTCCGGCCTTTATAGACCTGACCACAGCTTTCAACTCAGAAAACAGGAGCCTTTGGGAGAAGCTTGTTATTACCAATTTTGACGGAAAATAGCTTTGGTGAATTCAAAAACTCCATCAGAATAATGTTACCCATATCTTAGTGGGTTTAAATGGGCATCTTATGGAAGATAAGAATATTTGTCAGGGAGTCTAGCAAGGATGCATTTCTGATTAATTACCCCTCCCTTAAAACAAGCACGGTTCCAAACTTTATGTACATGAGTTACTATACTTTTTCGTCCATAAGACGCCCCCTATTTTGGGGGACTCAATTTTAAGAAATTGAGGGGAGATGGCCCAAAGTTGTTGAGCTTCTCCCCCCCCATGCAGCTGCGGGCAGAAAACACTCCCTAGATTGTTTCCCGCACCTAGTGGCCTCGGGGGAAGTTGCGTTCCTGCCAACTGGCTGGCTGGCGTGTGCACAGCTTCTCCCCCCCCCCCATGCCACTATCCGTGTATTGGACGAACCCAGTTTTTTTACACGGTGTTTGAGTCTTAAAACATCATCTAATACACAGAAAAATACGGTATGTAGTTCTGCTGTCGGTCAGTTAGATAGGATTGTGACGCATGCTAACTAAGCTCTTTTGCAATAAAGGACATCACTTAGCATTGATTACCGGAAAACTAATATAGTTGTTTTTGGGAAAGGACACAGAAAGCATAAGTGCACCGTGGATGTCTCTGCTGTTGAGCAGTGTAGCTCTTTTATATAAGCAGTCAAAATGACGGTATGCAGAACTAGACAATGGATGTTAACAGCTTTTATTTCTAAAGGCGGCTGATTGGTGGAACATATTTGTAGGAAAAGCAGTTGCTCAAAGGTGTTTTGGTCCAAGATCTGGAGTGAAGGCAGTGTCACTTCACTTGAAATACTTCAGAATGGGTTCTTGAGAAAACTACTTCCTTTAATCCTGAATACACCAGCAGCTTTGGGAGCAGAGAACGCTGTGTCCTCTACTGAATCAAGAGTTATAGCAGGTTGATCCAGTATTGGTGCAGACTGAATGAAATGGGCAACTCAAGACCCCCAAAGGAGAGTTGGGATGAACAAGTGAGATTGTGGGGGGATAGGCGAAGATCTGCCAGGGCAAAATGAACATGTATTCAGAGAATTAGAAAATTCAGTTTATCCCGGGATAAGGAAGTGATTAATGACCTTAATAAAAGCCATTTAAAAAGGGCCATCAAATACAGAGATATTTCTCTAACATTACCTACCAACAACTGAGAAAAGTTTTTACAGAATTAAGATTTCAACAGATGCTTTCCACAGATTTGACTAGCAGGTGTCATCATATTCCTGTAAGAAACAGACATAGTACAGTATTTATTGCATTACTGAAGAAATTGTTGTCTTGTGTTGCAATGTAGTGGGTAGCCAATATACAACGTAGTAATTTACCATTATCTGAGGAATATGTGATTATCTATATGCGGGTGGCGCTGTGGGTTAAACCACAGAGCCTAGGACTTGCCGATCAGAAGGTCAGCGGTTCGAATCCCCGCAACGGGGTGAGCTCCCATTGCTCGGTCCCTGCTCCTGCCCACCTAGCAGTTTGAAAGCACGTCAAAGTGCAAGTAGATAAATAGGTACTGCTCCGGCAGGAAGGTAAACGGTGTTTCCGTGTGCTGCTCTGGTTCGCCAGAAGCGGCTTAGTCATCCTGGCCACATGACCCGGAAGCTGTACACCGGCTCCCTCAGCCAGTAAAGCGAGATGAGCGCCACAACCCAAGAGTCGGTCACGACTGGACCTAATGGTCAGGGGTCCCTTTACTTTTACCTTAATATCCCGTCAAGTTGTTTACAACTGCAGTGAAAAAAAATCCAAGTGAGAATCCTTGAATTTGTCAAGGTGACTTGTTCATTTGAGCAAGCTAAATACAATTGGCTTTATGATTCAAATGTGTGTTCATACTTGGAATTTTTTTTAAGCTTTATGTATTGTCTTGTATGTTGTATGTATGTTTTGAGAAGTTCTCAAATAGTGACAAATGTTTTAAAATATACCAAGTTCAACTCACAATTCACAAATCTATGAAGTTTGAAATGTTGTTTAAAACACATTTATTCATTACTTTTTTATGTAGGTGCCTGTACTGAAACCCACGGACTTGATGGTAGAAGTCAGCCCCAGAAGAATTTTTGCTAACGGCCACACCTATCATGTCAATTCAATTTCTGTCAACAGTGACTGTGAGACATACATGTCAGCAGATGATCTTCGGATTAATCTCTGGCATTTAGGAATTACAGATCGAAGCTTCAGTATCCTTTCTCATGGTTACGTGCACTAGTCAGCTACTACGGTTTTTTGTTTCAATGCATTTCAGACATCTCAGTCTCTGGCTGGTTTGTAACTAACGTACTAAGCAAACAGACCAATAACAACGACGCCTGGAGACTTCTGCATTGCCAGCCCACTCAAGCACACCCCCTCGCCCCCGTGACTGAAGGGGGCAGGGCGCTGCTATGTGCATCCACTGTGCGCACATGCTGCAGGGCATGCTGACGCCACTCACACACGAGAGCATCACACGGTGTGTGCGCACAGCCGGCGTGAAATTTTGAGGGGCCCCGGCCCCATCCTTGAAAATTTGGGGGGCCCTTAGCTCCCCTCCCCCAGTTGGCACCCCTGACCCCACCAGAATATCCACTCTCTGCTGGAAAGTACAATGAGATATCAAGTCTTTTTCACTACTAACCCTCTTGTCAGGGCCAGCTCAAGAGATTTTGCCACATGAGGCAAAATCACCAGTGCTTCTCCCTGTCCCCCCTCTTGATTTTTGCCCCCTGCCACCACCAGGCACCCGCTGCTTGCAACAAATGGGTGCCTGCTGCCTCCTCTGCTGCCCAACCAAGGCCATGACCCCCGGCTGCCTTCAGCACACCAGGGCTTCCCCTGGCCACCTCCAGGACAGCACAGGAGGACTTGGCCATTGTGGCAGAGCGCAGCCACCACAATGGAGGAGGAGGAGGTGGTAAAGGCTCTGCCATGGTAAGTGGCAGGTGCCCAAAGTCATGAGACAGTGGCAGTGCTACCCTAGGAGCCTGCCACCAAGGCCACAGTCCAGTGGCGTAGTGTGGGGGGTGCAGGGGGGTCGTGCGCACCGGGCGCAACATCTGGGGGGGGGCGCGCTCGCACTCGCAGCTCTCTGCCCCTACCTGGATCACTCACTCTCTCTCACTGCAGTGCTGGCTGTGCGAATCCGATCCGAGCCACCGGGTCGCCGCCCACTGTGGAGGGGGTGGGTGCCAGGCGTGCGGTGCGGAGAGAGAGCGAGGGACTATCTGGGGGAGGGACAGTGCAGCGGCCGCCCAGCACAGCGCTGAGCACGGGAGAGCACCACACCAGACCAGCCCAGGCAGCAGTAAGAAGAAGCTGGCAGCGGCGGCAGGTTAGGGGTTAGGGGGCGCAAATTCCTTGCCTTGCCCCGGGTTAGGGGGCGCAAATTACTTGCCTTGCCCCGGGTGCTGACAACCCACGCTACGCCACCGCCACAGGCTCAGTACACCTCATGGCACTGCTTATGGTGACACCCTCCCCCCCATCTCACAAAACACCATTCCATTTCCCCCAGAATTTAGCTAGCAGTGGATAATATCTCAAGAAGCAGCTGACCTTGTATAAAAAAATGGGCAGTCATGCCAAAATGACGTTTAGGTCCACCATCTTGATTAAAAATGACATCCAGTGTCCAAATGGTGACAAAGTCTGCCACGTTACCTTGGGAACCCTTGTTCCAAGTTTGATGATGATATAGAGAGAAGGCCAAACCTATGCTGTGATAGAAAACAGGTAAAGTCCCACCAAACTCACATTTTGGTCTACCATCTTGATTCAAAATGGTGCCTGGTGTCCAAGCATCAGCAAAGATCATTGCCTCCACTCTGGGAACCCCCGAGACAAATTTGGTGGCAATATCTCAAGAGGCATCCAAAGGCAGAGAATACAACCAAGCAGACAAACTATTTTCTAAAATATCTAGTAGATAGTGTCTGACGGTTATGGCCAAAGTGACAAATCAGCAATTCTCTCTAGAAGTCTAGGCCAGCAGAAGAGTTAATGTAGCTTTCTCCTGGCAGGTGCTATAAACTGGATTAAGGTCAGAAAGATATAACTAAATTGGTCAATGAATTAAATCCCTACAAAAATACAAAATAGGTTGCTGATGTGGCCTTATTAAGGACCCATAATGTTTGAAAAACTACATTTCTCAAGGATGTTGAAGCTCAAAGCAGTAGCAAAAGGTTATGACAAAGTGCAATTATAGTTCTTCTCATTGTCACACACAGATAATGGCAGATATATATTAGCAAATAATGGGATGAGTGCTGGCGCCTACGGCAGTGGTAGGAGGTTCCTGCTGAGTCTGAATCAGCCTAGGAGTTCTTTCAAAGAGGCTGATTGTGGACTTCAAAATCCCCAAACAGAACTTGGATCACTACTTCACAGACAAAATCATATTTATCTGAACATTGGAGGGGTGAATTTCACCCTGGTTGCCAAGGCAATACTTGATGCATAAAAGGCCCAGTTTTTCCTCCTCTTTTTAACGGGTTTTAATGGAGTTTTCAAACTCTCAGATTTCACTGTCAGTCCCATAACTGTATCAATTGAATCCTCAACAGCTTAGCAGAACAAGCGGTTTTGACTAATAAAATGTACATAGCCGATATGATTAGCTAATAAAAGGTATTTTTAGCTTCCTGGCTGTAATTCAGTAGTGTTTTCAATGAGAAATCAGTAATGTAGCATACATGAAAAGATGGTAGAGAATAACAGTTTGTCTCTGAACATGTTCCTTACTAAATATTTCCACTCAGACATTGTAGATATAAAGCCAGCCAACATGGAGGATTTGACAGAAGTTATTACGGCATCTGAATTCCATCCTCACCACTGCAATCTCTTTGTTTACAGCAGTAGCAAAGGGTCTTTGAGACTTTGTGACATGAGGGCATCAGCGCTCTGTGACAAGCATTTTAAACGTAAGTTACCGAGTGAGATTGTCATTAAAAAAACGTTGACGTCTGCATATGGCAGACTCGAATGTGGAGGTTATTGCTTATGCGCTCAGTAGAAGTAGAGATGGCTCACTAATAAGCGGCATGACCATTCCAGCCCCCCCCCTCGCCACAGCCACCTGCCCAACAGCCAACAACACTGGGGCAAGAGGACAGGTTTACCGTATTTTTCACCCCATAAGACGCACCAGACCATAAGACGCACCTAGTTTTTGGAGGAAGAAAACAAGAAAAAAAATATTCTGAATCCCAGAAGCCAGAACAGCAAGAGGGATTGCTGCGCAGTGAAAGCAGCAATCCCTCTTGCAGTTCTGGCTTCTGGGATAGCTGCGCAGCCTGCATTCACTCCATAAGACGCACACACATTTCCCCCTACTTTTTAGGAGGGGGAAAGTGCGTCTTATAGAGCGAAAAATACGGTAAATCCTGCACTGGCTATAGGTGAGACTTTTCTCAGCATGATGAGTGGGAATTGAATCATGCTTAGTTCAAGCAACCCAGGAAACTAGAGGCTCGCCATGGAGAGTGTGGGCTGCCTGAAAGCCCTTGTGTCGTGTCAGATCTGACCCCTCCTCCCCCCCGATGGGCACAGGGGTGAAATGGACGAGGAACACAAGCTGAGCTTGAATCCTGGCATGATGGAGGCACGGTGGGTGAGTAGCTCCCATCTCCGAGAAATTGGCCCATTCCCTACCCTGAATGGAATTGCACTCCCACTGAAGGAGCAGCTTTGCAGTTGGGAGTGCTTCTGGGCTCATGTCATGGTCTGGTTTACGGGCAGTTGAAGTCCTGGTGGAGGACATCGGGACCGGGGGCAAGACGGCAGGGTGGGAGTAGGAACAAGAATCTGGAAGCCAGGAGTCAGGAAGCCAAGGGTCAGAGAGCCGGGAGTCCAGAAGCCAAGGGTCCGAGGATCAGGAAGCAAGGAGTCAAGAAGCCAAATGTGGCAAGGCAGGAAGCATGTTACTGTGGCAAAGAGCCAAAGGGAAATGCTGACCTTATATCCCTTCCCAGTTCTTGCCACCAGGTGCTACGAGTTACCAATCGGCCTCACCTGTGCAGCCGTACCTTGCCTCTTGAGAACAAACTTAGGAAAGCCCCAGTCCTGCAAAGCCCTACCAGTCACAGGGCCTGGCTCCTGCACGCACTCCACCCCTGGAGGCTCAGGGAGCCTCAGTGGCTGGAAGTGCCTTGGACCAGCAGCAGCTGGTTTGACAGCTATGGCCATTCCTGGACCAGGAAAGCCTTGCCACAGTAGTCCATGCGCTGGATACTTCAAGACTGGGATTCCTGCAATGCGTTCTACGTGGGGCTTCCCTTGCGCTTGAGTGCAGAATGCTGCAGCACGATTGCTGACAGGAGTGAGGCCTCTCCAGCATATAACATCCATGCTCAGAGATCTGTCCATTTGCTACTGGGCCAAGTTCTAGGTTTTACTATTAGTACATAAAGCCCTTAACAACTTGGGTCAGTTTACCTAAAAGATTGCTTTCCCTCACAATTACCCACTTGACCAATTTGACTGGAGAAAATGGCACCTCTACAGGTGCCTCATAATACACTTCTTGCCTTTGTAAGTATTTGTTTAATGGCAGCACCTGCACTGCGGAACTCCCTGCCTATTGGTACCAAGCAGGCGCCTTCACTGAACTCTTTTTCAGCGCCTGCTAAAAACATTCTTGTCTAGACAAGCCTAAGCAGGTGCTTAGAAAGTTGGGGTAATTTTAGTCTATTTTGATATTTTAACTTTTGTATGTTTTAAAGTAGGGTTCTCTCCCCACCCCTGGTTTTAATGATTTATCATTTTGTAAACTGGTCTGAGTTACTTTGCAATTAAACAAATAAGTAATAAAAAACCAGAACCTAGGCAGTGATTAGGCACCTTGGAGGCACTGTGTGAAATGTTAGCATTTTAAACATTAAGTCAGTTTTACATTAACAGGACAATTCTATAGATATATGTCTTGTTTCGTTTGAGTTAGCAGAGCTGTGTTTGTTATTTGAGCCAGCTATTAAAAATACATTTTCAAAAGACTTTTATTGTGCCTTTTCTTTTGAGAATTTCAAGATGGATAACAAATTTTAAAAATCAGATAAGAAATTACAACGTAATATTCTGATCAATTTGAAAATGCCATGGCAAAATAAGTGACGTGTACTTCTTAATAGGCATATTTTTCTCTTTGTTTCACCTCATCAGTTTTTGAAGAGCCGGAAGACCCCAGTAGCCGCTCGTTTTTCTCCGAAATTATTTCTTCTGTGTCTGATGTCAAATTTAGCCACAGTGGGCGATATATGCTAGCAAGAGATTACCTCACTGTCAAGGTTTGGGATCTGAACATGGAAACAGTGCCAGTAGAGATATACCAGGTAAGTGTTTGTTGTTTCTATTAGACCATGATGGTCTAATAAATGGCAGTCTAGGATAAAATCTTTTCAAACTCTGTGATACAGAGGAGACTGGAATACCTTTGACATGTACGAGAATGTTTTTAAAGGAAGGGATGTGGTAGCAGTAAACTCTTCCAGGGCCAAAAGTCAGCGCTTTTTCTGACATTACTTAAAAGTAAGTAGCTACAACTGCTATATAAACCGTTAAATAAACAGAAGGGGGTTACATAAAGAATTTATAATGATTCAGAGCCACTGAGAAGGAAAGCTAACTGACAGATTTTGCAATTTTCCCATCACTCCCATGCAAGAGGCAAGTGAATCCTCTGGAACAGGGGTAGGAGTTGTGAATGTGCCTGTCATTAAACTCCAACATATATCCAATACTATCTTTTTAATCCTAAACCTAATGCCTCTTTGTTGCTGTTGTTGTTTAAACTGCACCTGTGATGTCCTTCAGCTCGCAGGGATGCTAACTTACTTCAGTCTCCTCTCGTCTGTTAAGCCAAGCCTGGGAACATGCCAGTAGGGCTTGAAATATATAGAAACGCTTTGAGAACCATGCAAGCAATAGGGGCTTTGGGATCATCCACACTTTTGCTTGTCCTGCCACTTCCCCTTGGAGGAAACCTGCTCTTTACTACTGAAGTGGAGCAAACGTCCGTTGGGTTTCCTGCAGATTAATGTTTGTTCTGATTCAGCAGTAAAGAGCAGGTTTTCTCAGGGAAAGCAGCAGGGCAAATGGAAAACTGCTTTCTAGGCATGCGACAAGTGGAAGTGCAGACAAGCCAAGAGAGCTGCTATTGCGAGTGTTTTGTGTGGGAGAACATGGCTATCGAGATAAGCACCAGCAAACTGCAGTGGAAACTGCACTTCACATTGCCCCTTTCCCTGGGAATTTGGGCTGAAATCCTGTAGCTACTTTCCTAGGTGTAAACCCCACCTACCAGGAGTATTAGGGTTGTGCCATTACATTGAAACTGAGCTCAGGCCTCTTCTAATTTCACCTCTGAAGCAGGGATGGCAAGGACATTGAGCTGTGTAATTCAGCTTATTACAGAAGTCTCTTTCAGGGAAACTAGTGCCATATCCCAAATAAATTAAATATAGTTCAGAAAAGATATGGGATCTGGCTTCTTTTATGTAGTACTGGTTTAAGTTATGTGCAATTTTTCCACAAATAATGAAAAGTTGGTTCAAAGATTAAAATATTAATTTAGGTCTGTAAATCTATGAAGAGTCTTTAAAAATTATCCAAAATGTGCCCTCCTTGTTTTTAAAAGATATTCATTTTAAATGTTGAAGAGAAAAACTTGTTTGGAATTAGCAATAGCACAGCTAGGAACTTAAACAAAATAAATTAATCAGCAATGTCAGGTTTGCTGCTAGGGACATTGCTTCAAAACAGAAATAAGCTCACAGTCTCTAAAACTAAGATAGCCTGGGAGCAGGCCCCATTGAACTCAATGGGCCCTTCTTCTGAGCAGGCAAGAATAGGATCAGGCCCCCAAGTGCTTAATCACATATATAATTTTGTCCCATCTAACTCAGTGGGATTGACTTTGGCTCCGTTGTGCTCAAAATAATATTTTTTTTTTAGGGGTCAGAGGATCACTGTAGGTAAGGGAGAGTCTTCTTCACGTTCACTATTTATTACAAACGTTCTTATGCAGTTAAGGCCCTAAGACTAATGCTCCAGTTCAGGGCTGCAGCCAGCCTGGAAGACCAAAGCTGAATGAAAGCATATGTAAGTCCTAATAGCGAGACCAAAGCACGTTGAGAGACATGTTTGGATCTCTTAACATAATCCATCAATAAAGTTACTTCAAGAAAGATGTTCTGTTCTCTTAATTTTATTATCAATGCTTGTGTACAGGCAACATTTAAAAAGCTGTTGGCAGTGGTGTTCTTTGAGGGCAAATAGAAAAATAAAAGGTCTAACCCTGAAATAACAAAGCTGCTTTTTGCTCACAAAACAGGTTCATGACTACCTTAGAAGCAAGCTGTGTTCCCTTTATGAAAACGATTGCATCTTTGACAAGTTTGAATGTGCATGGAATGGATCTGACAGGTAATATAGCCACCCAACTGTCTTGTTTACCATACAATACTACTTTGATAAGATGAGCCAGTCAAGAACACCATTATAGGAGAAAGGCTTCTCTGATGTGCTAGAATATGAAGAGGAACATTTCATGCTCTAAGAGATGTTTGGAAAGTCCGAAATATATTGCTGCTCCCTTCAGTGGAGGGTGGGGGCAAGAAGAGTGGTGCTGCAAAGCAAAAAAAAACCTCCACATATTATCTATTCATATAGTTAATTGATTTTATATCCCCCGCCCTGCCTCTCAAAGGAGCTTAGGGCAACAAACATGGATAAAATAATGAAAGCCATCTTCGAATGATCTTAAAAATAATTCCAACACTGATTTCAGTGGTTCCTGCGCAGAGGCTTTCCCTACTGGGTTCTGCCCTTCATAACGTTTCCCGTTTTCCTTCCTCTGCAGTGTCATTATGACAGGAGCATATAACAATTTCTTCCGAATGTTTGACCGGAACACTAAGCGCGATGTTACCTTGGAGGCCTCCCGAGAGAGTAGCAAACCCCGAGCAATTCTCAAACCTCGGCGGGTGTGTGTCGGAGGCAAGAGGAGGAAAGACGACATCAGCGTTGACAGCTTGGACTTTACCAAGAAGATCTTGCACACGGCATGGCACCCAACAGAGAACATCATTGCTATCGCGGCTACAAACAATCTGTACATATTTCAGGACAAAATGAACTCTGAAATGCACTAGGATTCCTCTTTGTAAACAGCCGTCCAAGAGGTGACAGGTGTGGTCGCTGTTTGAGATGTGATGCTAACCCTTTTACTTGGAAGCAAACACCACTGAATTCAATGGGTCTTACTCCCCATTAAGTGTCTGCAGGTGTGATGGAGATGGATTTGCCCTTTTAACTACCCCTACCACCCCTTGAGACAACCACTCAAATGTTTTAATTTATTGCAATTGCTGCAGATATGTTTCAAAATAAATTCTGTTAAGAAGGGCCCTGTGTCCCACTCATCACTAATTATTTTATATTGTTTCTAAAAGACTGCCCACAAGAATTGGACACCTACGTAGTTCAAGGTCCTCCGTGATTCTTTTTAAGGATATCCCCCTTGTGGGGGAGGGGTTTAATCCCAGTTTTTATATTTTTTGCGTTAGCCCACTAACACAGTTGTAGTTCCAAGAGCAAGGGGTTACTGAAGCACAGAAATGGCCCCAAAGATGCCTTAAGCCAGAATCTGGGGCATAAGGAAACCTTGCAAGAAGCCACTGCTTGGGCCAGGGCAGCTAACAGCACACATGCAAGCAGAAAGAGATGTGGTGGAGATCAAAGGTAGGTAAGAAGGCTTTTAGACTAAGGACCGCATGGTTGGCACTATCATAAGGTATCAGCTAAGGGGGTGGGACCATTAAGGACACACACAGAGGACCGCTTGCAGCCTGTCAAGCAAAACTGCTGCATTACTCTTTCAATCCGCAGCTCTCCCCCACTATGCAATACCAGAGTAGGTTGATGGAGGGACTGGCAATTATTCTTTAAGGAGAACTATTTTCCGCTCAATTTGAGTAAGGTGGGTAGAATATGATAACAGCTATCTAATGACTTTTCAAAATATCTGCCATTGTTACACCTGCAAGTTTCACTCTGAAAGTTCAGAAAGTAAAAGGGCCAGGACGACAGGCACGAGCTCACCTAGGATACACAAAACAAATAAATGACTATCCCAATTAATGTCACAACGCAGCCATTTAAATCACTCTTCCTTCAGAACTCGGCTCTTCCTGCCAGAACTCACTGAGTCGGCAATGCTTGCCCCTTGGACACCAAATGTGGAGATTTAAAAACCTGCAGCATGCTCAATGAAACCTCCAAGAGTGAGTTGTCTCATGTCAACCATCTCCAAGTTATTTCTTGGCCTGACTGAAATGGAAGAAAGCACAATCACCTAACTGGCCAGGCTGCCTTTCTCAAGATCCCTCTGCTGTTAATTAATTTTGCACTATTCTGCATAGACCTTTCGATAAATGAGAGGAGGGCGTCATAAAGAAACTTGCATGCCTTTGCACTTTGATTTGGAGGGGGGCGGGGAAAGAGAAGGGGAGAAAGTGAATCCAAACGGATTCTGTGACACCATGATTTTAATCAGAAGCTTTGTTAACACTACATGAAATGAAGGACACCTGCCATTTTCTTGATGCTGGACATTGTGTACAGAAGCATCAATTCCAATAATCCACATACAGTATGAAATGTATACAGTAATTTTACCTGGGAATGAATGTTTGTTTATAAAGCTACTGCATACTCTAGGAGACACTGGCAGTATTTACGTACACTGTATTCTAATTGAAATTTGAACAATCCAGTCTTCTTGTAAAAACTTTTAGGAATATGAATACTGTATAGAATTCTTGTTAAAGCCAAATAACCATTTTTCTTTTTTTAACAACAAAAAAAAACATTTTGGCTTTATTCATTAATCAGAGTAATTTAAAAAATGATAACTGCACACTGGAATTTTATGTCTAAAAATTGTATTTTGGGTGGGGGGTGGCGGGGGCACTGTCTGGCAGTAACCAATGATGCAATTGTTCTTCACACTCTTTCCCCCAGTTTCAATTCTATTATCTTATTCATCAACTACCGAACTGGTTTATGCAGGGATTATATAATATCTTTCTAACTACATAAAATGGGTTTTCAGGCCACATTAATACAAAGTTTTCCGTTAAAAAGGAGGAACTAAACTCAAGACAGTAATGATCTATCTGGGTCCCCGATATCACCATTATAATCTAATTTTGTGAATGTAAGAAATGAATGTCACTCATTCCAAATCCATGAAGAACATCTTTTTGCTTTGGTTTTGAACTTAAGAAGGTAAATAATGATACAGTTGGTAAATCCAGTTAGTTGGAAAGCTTCATGGCTGTATTCTTGTGTTGCACAAATTAGCTGACTGTTGTTGGAACATATATATAAATATGTTGATACTGGCTTTTTCAATAAACACTTTCTTTAAAAAGCTGAGCTGTGCTTAATTCTACTCCAGCAGTTGCTCCTTTACTCCTTTAAATCAAATAATTGCACCTTTGATTCAATTATTGTTATCAAAGCACTTGAAATGTACATTTAACGACAAGATCAACCCTATTCTATTCAGAAGTATGTGAGGAGCAAAGAAGTTGCACTCACACACGCAAGACACTTCCAAATTTAATAATTATGCTCTCCACCAGCTTCCTCTCATCTGTCCCCACCGGCAGAAAGAACACCCCACCCAATCCTTTACTTGGAAAGTGGCAGCAGAAATGGTTTTGAGTAAAGGACAGGTGCCATATTTCTTGAAGCACAATTTAAAATGCTGGGCGTGGCCACACTGCTATCCAAATCTGTGGAGTTGCCCTCTAATTGTGGATTTCCTTTTGGCATATTCAAGAAGTTCGCACAGAGCAGGAGAGAAGTACCTGTTAGTTCATACTGGAAGGCAATAAGGAGGGAGAGGTGCAGGCCTCTATAGTAGTCCATTATTGAACGTAGTCTGGGATACTGCGCTTATTAAACGAAAAGTGGTGTAAAATCTAGAACGGTAGTTGTGTGAGACAAAAGTTCATTCAAATAAGACTACAAATCTTTATAATGTAGATTTTGAATCCTTGTTTAATTTTGTGTTTGTATTCATATATACAGACCATTAGCCAGATGTCCATTTCCACCTTCAGTGCAGATTCCGACACATTAGCCATTCAGACTTTCCACCATGATCACACAAAGTACTTTTCTTTCCTGTTCAAGAATACTTTCAGCAAAACTGATGACTGATTTAAAAGTCTGTCATTCTCCAACACCGAATACACGATTTCTATCTCACAGCACAGTTAATATTTTTGTATGAATCACTACATAACTGGCACTAGACAGTTGTCACCCATGAAGTCAGCTTTAAGTACAGAAGAGTGGAAGAGTGAATTATCTAAATAAAGTGCTTTTAATATCTCTGACTGATGTTAAAAATCAGCTCTTGTAGAAACTTTTTCATGCTTTTAATAGGCAAATAATGCTTTTCACATACAGACATGTCCAGCACAGAAATTACTAAGATGGCATTGTGCATTGTACTCAAAACTAATTTCATTCCTTTGAAACATTTTTATAACTTGTTTTTAAGCCAAATCTTTGGTTGTGCAGATATGATTAAAATTCAGCATGCAACTGACAAAAATGGGGAGAAGAAAAAATCAAAGGCAAATCTGAGCGCTTTCTGGACGGTGCTTCGCCAGTCATGCTCTAGTTTCACATGCCTTCCTGCAGGAGAAAGTTTAGACATGCAATTCAAGCAAGAAATGGCTTTCAGCTCAAATACAGGCCATTTGCTGCCAAGACGGCCTTCCAGGATGGTACTGAACTCAATGACACTCCCTTGCCTCAAGTTCAATAACACTTTCTTAAACTCGTTGCTTGCCTTCAGCACAATATCTTTGGTTACATCGTCCTCTTCCATAACCTTGCTTCCATTGAAAGGCATGCCTACCGTTATTTCAAATTTATAGCGGTCAAACCTCTTCATGTGGCAGTCGTGTTTCGTCAGATACTTTAGACGACAGAGTTCCTCCTCTTCCAGGGTTACATTTTGGGGATCACATGCTGGATATGTTTCACCGTACAAGCACCTCAACCAGTCACCAATAAGAAAAGGAAGCATATTTACGGCTGATTCCGCGCTATTGTCGATGTCAGTAACTCTCACGTATTTGAACCTTCCCATCCAAGTCACTCTATGGCCCTCCAGATGACTACATAAGATTTGGGTGCGCGCCATGTTAGTTTCCTTCCAAGCCCGGGGACCACACAAGAACCCATACTGATTCCATGTCAAGGTAGAGTTATACACCTTCATCCCCTCTGAGCGGTACACATAAAACCAGCAAAACAACACTATGGCAGTAATCCACACCAAAATAAGCTTAACTATAGAACTCTTTGTTAGGGATTTCACAATTTCAACCACAGAGATGCTGGCCTTTGTCCACCATCGGAAAAGCAACGGAACAGCACATAACAGAAGAGTTACCACAATTTTCATGAGCTCTAATGTTATGAACCATTTTATGAAGTGGACGAGGCACATCAGTGCAATGCCTACCATGAGAACAGGAAGAGCAAAGAGGAAAAGGAAGTAGCCAACGGAGGCACGAATTAGCCCAATGCCAGAGGATTCTTTCAAAATCACCACTGACAGTTCACACCACATGAAGCACACTAAATAAGGAACCAGGTAGCAATAGGTGCCTTTGAAATTCCTCATCTGTGCCATTCTGAAGAAGAGATAAAACAAATACAAAAACAAAAGGCAGGGAACGCTCACGTTCAGGACAAAGAAGTGGCCAACAGGAATGCTGTAAAAGGTTTTCCCCAGTAGCTTCAAATGGCCCAAATGAACAGGTATAACCGGCAATAAGGAGAGGGAACCTGCCGCGACTTCTGTGAGTAACGCTCTTCGTGTGTAGGGCTCGGCACTTGCGCCCAAACTCATGTAACTTGTCACCATGAAGAAAACAGAGATAGTGGCCAACTCTGAGCAGGGGATCCAGTCCTTACTAGCTACAGGGAAGGAGAAAATGACAAAGAACACCGAGAGGAGGAAGTACAGGTAGGGTTCTAAGTGGTTCCAGCCAAAATTCACTTCCGCTTCCTCGACATCTAGGTTGGGTTCAAAGCGAAGGAGCAAGTCGGTGAGGGTGCGGAAGTTTTCCCAGGCTTTGCTATCTTGGAAGACTTTCAGGGTGCAAATCACCATGGAAATGAAGGACAGATAGAAGATAACTAGTGGGATAAAGAATGCAAAGAAGTCAATGGTCAGGTTACTGATGATGAAGAAGAATATGAGAGCATTGAAGTGGTGTGTTGGGATAATAGTGGACAGCCAATGCATTCCTGCTTTAGATGCAAGATCTATAAGGTGCTCTTTGATTTCCATAATGGCATGAAGTGGAAACTTTATCACCTGGAAAGAAAGAAAATGCAGTTCACGCAACAACTCTTTAGTAGCATCGCGTATCACCCCACGTCCCCTGGACAGAATGGACAATCAAGCCAAACCTGATCAGCTGTTTCAGAAGTTTCTTCTTCTTTTTAACAAACAAGCTGATTGTGATAGCCATTGTGTTGGGCTCTCAACTAGTGCCCACAGACATTGCAAAACCTGTCACCATTTCATCCCATTGAAATGGTGAACTCAGGTGATCCAGGTACATACGAGATGGAAGTGAAATGAGTCCTTTTAAAAATATATGTTTTTGCAGAGACAACCTGTGTTCTACACACTGGGGAAGGGGGGGCTCCCCAATATGAAGAGGTTTGCAAATTAAAGGAATTTTTAAAAACCCAACCCCCAAATGCCTGACAAGGACCAGGTGGTAGAAAGTCTATATAGAGAAAAAGAAAGAGTGTAAAGAAACCAGAGGCAGATTCTATGAGTTTATCAATTACAGTGGTACCTCGGGTTACATACGCTTCAGGTTACAGACTCCGCTAACCCAGAAATAGTGCTTCAGGTTAAGAACTTTGCTTCAGGATGAGAACAGAAATTGTGCTCCAGCGGCGCAGCAGCAGCAGCAGGCCCCATTAGCTAAAGTGGTGCTTCAGGTTAAGAACAGTTTCAGGTTAAGTACGGACCTCCGGAACAAATTAAGTACTTAACCCAAGGTACCACTGTAAATGTATACAGTGGTGGGAAACAGATGAGACACAGAATTTTGGCTGCCAGTAGAAAAGCAGCCTCTTCAAAAGGAGAATGAAAAGTGTAGAAATGGACCTGCTAAAGCTTTTTGCAACAAGTATCCTGGAATGAGAGTTGTGATTGGGGAAGGATGTGCGCACACACATGCGCGCGCACAGAGCAATTGAAAGGAAAGGAAAAAATGAGGCTACATTCAATTTTCACACTTTAGAACCTTGGCCCTCCTCACTTATTCTTAAACAAAATTTCACCTTGAGTCGAAGAGGAAGGTCTTCTGGACTCTTTCCTGCCAGTTCATCGTCATCGTCATCCTGCACCAGAAGGTTGGTTGGGATGATGCCTTTTGCATACTTTTTGGTAATTTCAACAAAGTCATCCAAGGCAATATAATTCTTAGCTGAAAGTTGTAAACACAAAACGCATTACTAAAACATTTTTTAGGGGGGGGATTTTTCTTGAGAGAAAATGGTTAACGGTGGATTATTAACCAGTGACAACACATATAAACCAGCAAGACTAGATTTAAAGTTGGTTCCGATATCAACATTTTAAACGTGGCAAAACTCTCTTCCTTTTGACTCTCCCATTGAAGTCATGAGTTCAAGATTATAATGCCCTTAACTATGCAACTTTAAGCCTACTGTATGACTGCCGCAGGGGCCTGTGGAAATAAAATTCTAGAAAATATTCAGAATTATCATGGCGATCGAAGGATGAAGAGCAAAATGAAACTCTGCAAAGCCAGCCAGTCACATACAAATGCAAATCCTGAACGATGGGCCTGAACTGCTGATCTCATCAACCAAAGATGGGGAAGTTGTGGTCCTCCAGATCTTGGACTCCAGCTTCCATCAGTCCCAGTCATCATGGCCAATGACTAAACTAAATGTAGATGAGCCCGTGACTCCCAAGTTCCAAACAGATAATTAAAATACTGCTATGCCTTTATTTTTAAAAAGTGGATTTCAGGAACTCTGAATGAACTAGCCCTTTAAACATCCTGAGAAATAAACAGGATCTTAGTCTTTTTAGTTCTTGTCTGTTTTTGTTGTTGTTGTTTACATTTAGGATCCAAGTGATAATCCTAAGGAAGTTTCTCGACTAGTAATTATGCCTTTCTTGTCAGTCAAATTGGAAGAATGTATAAAACTAAGTTTAGGACTAATAACTTTATGAAAAAAGAAAAAGAATTGCAACTTCAAACTTAACAGTTATGGTGGAAAATATTGAGCAACAGCTGTCTTTACACTTGGAATAAAGAAGGCTAAGAGAAAAGGTTCATCTCCCCCTTTAAGGTGGGGGGGGAGGTGGCCCTTTCCCAGAGGCTTAAGGATCCTATTGGTGGGTCCCGATGATTATCCTAACCCTTAAATGGCTGGAAAAGGGCAATGTGCACTGCTCAATGAGAATGACATTCCCTGCTTAGCAGCACACAACCCCCTGAGGGGGTAAGTGGCAGGTCAATTCAGATACTCAAAAGAAGCTATTTGCTCATCCTCTGCCTCAGTGAATGGGCACAAGGCCCCTCCCTCTCCCTTCTGCCCTTCCTTCAAGAAGCAAAGCACCTGAGGTTTCCCCCATAAGAACCCTGAGAGGTAAGGTTATGATGCTATTCTATCGTATGCAACAAATAACTTCTAGGAGACGTGATCATGGTTTATTGTATTTGCAGTGCCTGGTGTTTTTATGTACAGATAGGTAGCTGTGTTGGTCTGCCATAGTCAAAGAATAAACGGACATAAATCTGACATCAAGAATCACAAAACAGAGAAACCAGTAGGAGAACACTTCAATCTCCCAGGACATTCTATACAAGATCTCAAAGTAGCTGTTTTACTACAAAGGAATTTCAGAAATAGACTGGAAAGAGAAGCTGCTGAATTGCAACTCATTACCAAACTTAAAACCATGGAGAGACCTGGTCTGAACAGAGACATTGGATTCTTATCTCATTATACATGACTAAGCCATTTTTCACCTTCTCACCCCTTGCCTTTTCCTGTAAGACCTATTGCAGTCGTTAAGAGACGTCAACAGGCTCATCTCAGCTATCTGCCAATCACCCATTCCCACCACCCTTCTGAGTAATACCCCTCCCCACCTTCTCACTATATAGAAGGATCTGGCAACTTCTGTTTCAGTGTATCTGAAGAAGTGTGCATGCACACGAAAGCTCATACCAAGAACTAACTTGATTGGTCTTTAAGGTGCTACTGGAAGGAATTTTTTAATGGTGTTTTTATGGTTATTGTTGCTTTTCTTTTTCTTCCCTTTGTGAATGCTGCCATGCCAGTGCAATAAAGTTGATGATGATGATGATGATGAGAGTGTGAATGGTCAAAGGTCACTCAGCGACCGTGCACCAATTCCCCCAACAAAGTCTCCCCCCCTGAACATTGCTGGCTCTTTATGGGAAGTTTTTGCTTCCCCACTTTGGAAAAGGCTCAAACGTGAAGGACAACAATTTGGAGCAGCGCAGCAGGACACTGAAGGGCAACCGTTAGAAAACCGCATCCTGAACCCAACTGAAAACATTCTGAGGACATGATCTCCAACATCTTTCTCACAAGGTAACTGATAAAAGAATTAGCCCGAACCGTGTATAAGATCCAATTTTAACAGAAGAAATGCTTCCTTACATTCGCTGCTCACCAGCCGTTCCAGCATCCTTCTTTGCTTCTGTACGGCTTTTGGAACTGGGCCGCCAGTCTGTTCCTCGCCACCTGTTTGTTCAAGGTATTTCACACAGCATCAGTGGGAAAATTCAAAGAAAGAGAAACTCACCCAAATGATATACACACTGCACCAGTCAATTGTGTAGCATAGGAATCTGCTCTTTCAAAATAGCTGTGGCCCCCATGTTTTAAAAAAAGCAATGTAAAGGCTGATTCAATAAACAGCTTTCAATGGATTAGAATGTAAAGTTGATTAATTATCCAAAATGCCTCTTGTTTAAATGGAAACCTTTTTGCCACAGGAAGGAGCAATTTTTGAGAAATCAAAGAGAGCGAAGATAGTGTGAAAAACTAAAGACTGTCACTTAAACTTTGAGGGCCACTTTATATTACAGTAACGCATCAGAAATAAAATACTGTGCCTAAGCGTGCTACCTGCAGTTTCATAAGGGTTTGGGTTAAAAATAATAGGGTTTTTTTAAAAAAAAAATCCCAATTAATGAAAAAGAATATGTAATTTACCTAACAGATCAATCAACTAATTCTTATGATTCCTGGGCATCTCCAGTTCTTGGGAAATAGGACTGGGAAGGACCTGTCTCTTCTTGAGAACCTGGAGGAGTCCGCCAGACAGGGGCGAAAATACTAGGCTAGATGGATCATGGTCTTACTCAGTTTAAAGACTGTTTCTTATGGCCATAATAGATAAGGTACTATTGTTTCCAGACACTTTACATTCTCAGAAAGCGCAGTGGAGTTCATGTGCTCTTTTACTTGCATATTTTAATGAAATAATACCTATGACTATCACTGCAACGTTTTTTTCTCTTAAGCAATTTTCCCTACAGCAAAGGTTTAATCACACCATTCTAATTTTGGAAGAATTATTCATGTTCAGTACATCTTTTATACTATATTGGATACAAACCTTCACTGTCAACTTGGCCAACATTTTCTAATAGTTCTGAAACAGCCAACTGCTTTTTCTTCTTCGGGTTTAGTTTCCAGTACATGACTAACGCAGCCTTTCTCACGGCTCTTTCTAAATCAGTCTCTGATGATAATTTCTTCACTTCTTGTTCATTCTCTGAAGTGATGCCTCAAAGAAAGAAAGAAAATGAATCTGTACGATTATCCCACCTTCTAGGCTGGGGGAAGAGTTGACACCTTTTAATAATTTGTCACTTCAAAAGATATCAAAGTGCTTGCAAAAACTAACTCACATTTCAAACCAGAGTTAGGTTACTCGCATAGACTCTAAATTCACATCTTATACAGCTAAAGTAAGTAGGCAACTCCTTAATTCACACTGTATTTTACAGAAGGCATCTCTACATACCCTTTGGAACAAAGACTCTTCTTAATGAATTACATACCCAAAAGAGTTTTGTTGATGAGTAGAGAAGTGAATTTTGCCATTTCATGACATGGGGCTGATGCCAAGTCTGATCATGAGGGCGAGGCAAATGGAGTTGCAAAAATCACATGCACTTTCTGGTTCTCATTGTAGCCAAGACCAAAAACCCTTCTCCAACCTTATGCCATTAAAAAAAAACCTAATTATTTTCTTTCTCTTGGTAAATACTAAGTATTCCTCTGCATACTGCTCATCTGGCCTTTAAAAGTGTATACAAAACTGCGATTCTTGGAATAGAAGAATCTCGTCTTCCCCTTGTTAGTGGCTGCGCACAAAGAACAAAAAAGTAGCCAAGCAAACCACCAGCCACACACATTTTCCCCTGGACTAGAGGAAGGTCAAAAGGGTGCTGATGGAGGGTGGTTCGTCTATTCAGGAATATGTTGTTCAATGACTTGTGCAAATGGCTTCACTCCCACCATAACCACAGGGTGTGCAGCTTGGGAAAGCTCATGGATCTATAACTGTTGCTAAAGGATCAAGTGGCTTCACTGTTATGGATTGCCCTTTGTTAGCCAAGGCTAATATACTAACTGTGGGCTTTCCTGAACAAAGACTGCATAACCTCAGTTACTCAAACTCTGTCTAGTAATTTGCAGGCTCAGATGGCTGCAGTGCATTCTTGCTGGGTTTTGCCTTTGATGAAAACCCACATGCTCCAACAAGTTCAAAACAAAGCTGCTAGACCGCTAAACAGGGACTAGGGACTCAGCTATACAGCTGCAAATAAAACGTTTTAAGTGTGTTGTAAAGTGCAATATACAAATGTGACATTAGATGGCAATGGTGAGCTATGGCAAATTCAATATATTTTACAAAACTTTTTTTAAAAGCATTTTCACAGCATTTTTAAAATCTGTGTGTAGATTCCACCTAGCAAGGAGGATCATAGCAGACAGGATAAATATTATAAAAATAAATAGAATAAAAATAAATCTTGAGATTTTTCTAACATGCTTATCCTTGAGGAAGCTCAACAGAAGTCTCTTGAAATTCACAATGGAGATGTTAATTGTCAAGGACCAGGAGGGATGTATACCTCTTCTTTCCGCTAAACATCTCCTCAGCAGTTTAACAGCTTCCCTTCGTCCCTGCTTGGCAGCAAGGATCAACCACTCCACCCCACTGCAACTGTTCAGCTCCTCATCCTGGTCTTCTGCAAGCTTCAGGTAATGCTTCCCCACCTATGCAAACATAGAAAAAAGATTTTTATTTTTTGTTTTAATTTAAATAGGGTTTCTTCCACCTCTACAACTCTATGATCCTACAATTCTCTTCTGCGTTCAAATCAGGGTTCTCCTTATGAACAGCCATATTCCATAGCATACTTCATATTGAAAGAAAAGTACCAGCGAACCAAGGATTCCTTTCAAAACGAACCTGGCTGACATCTATTCCTGTGTTTGATGTAACACAGCTGGGTAGGAGTGACCAAATATGTTGCTCTAAGTCAAAGACAGGATGAAGCCCTGGTCAGCCCTCACCTGGGCAGTGGGGGAAAAGACTGGTGTTACCCCACAGCTGGAATAGATGCTTTCCCTCCTGTGTTTCACATCATTCCAAATTGCAAGCTTCTGTAGTAAAAATGGAATCTCTGAAAATTCAGCGCAATGCCATTTATAATCCTATGAAGTTACACCTACAGCGTAAGACTTTAAACTATAATTAGAAAAAGGGCATCCAGCACTATTTAAAGAGAGCTATACAGGAAAGTTAGAACTGGATATGGAACAACTGATTGGGAAAGGAGTATGACAAGGCAGTATATTGTCTCCCTGCCTATTTAACTTATATGCAGAATTCATCATGCGAAAGGCTGGACTGGATGAATCCCTAGCCAGAATTAAGATTGCTGGAAGAAATATCAACAACCTCAGATATGCAAATGACACAACCTTGATGGCAGAAAGTGAGGAAGAATTAAAGAACCTTTTATTGAGGGTGAAAGAGGAGAGTGCAAAATATGGTCTGAAGCTCAACATCAAAAAAACGAAGATCACGGCCACTGGTCCCATCACCTCCTGGCAAATAGAAGGGGAAGAAATGGAGGCAGTGAGAGATTTTACTTTCTTGGGCTCCATGATCACTGCAGATGGTGACAGCAGTCACGAAATTAAGAGACGCCTGCTTCTTGGGAGGAAAGCAATGACAAACCTAGACAGCATCTTAAAAAGTAGAGACATCACCTTGCCGACAAAGGTCCGTATAGTAAAGGCTATGGTTTTCCCAGTAGTGATGTATGGAAGTGAGAGCTGGACCATAAAGAAGGCTGATCGCCGAAGAATTGATGCTTTTGAATTATGGTGCTGGAGGAGACTCTTGAGAGTCCCATGGACTGCAAGAAGATCAAACCTCTCCATTCTGAAGGAAATCAGCCCTGAGTGCTCCCTGGAAGGACAGATCCTGAAGCTGAGGCCGCCTCATGAGAAGAGAAGACTCCCTGGAAAAGACCCTGATGTTGGGAAAGATGGAGGGCACAAGGAGAAGGGGATGAGATGGTTGGACAGTGTTCTCGAAGCTACCAGCATGAGTTTGACCAAACTGCAGGAGGCAGTGGAAGGCAGGAGTGCCTGGCGTGCTCTGGTCCAGGGGGTCACGAAGAGTCGGACACGACTAAACGACTAAACAACAACAACAAAAATACAGGAAAGTGACAACCATGAAAAATTACCTCTGTTTGTGCTTTAGGTTCCCCAGCTTTTGCTCTTTCCAGAAGTTCTTCAAAGAGCTCCTCTGGTTCCTCCATCACAGTCTCTACAGAAGGCAGGCAAAAGAAGACTTGCGTTTACTAAAGGAGTATTGAGACTGGCCCCATCTACCACCACTGGGCCACCTGCACAGCTTGAGCAGATCATGTACTCACTGGCGCTTGAAATTGAGTTTTTCAGGAATGCAAGTCAAATCTCCAGCTGCAAGAACGAGTCTTTACAAACAATGATGCTAATAAATTAGTTATCCCAAACCGGATCTTGGTCACAGGCACACCACATATTTAAAATACTCTTTTTAAAAAATATATATTTTTATTAACAAAACAAATTATCAGTCAAAATAACCAATTACTGTATTTTTGCTCTATAAAACGCACCAGACCACAAGACGCACCTAGTTTTTGGAGGAGGAAAACAAGAGGAAAAAAAAATCTGAATCTCAGAAGCCAGAACAGCAAGAGGGATTGCTGCGCAGTGAAAGCAGCGATCCCTCTTGCTGTTCTGGCTTCTGGGATAGCTGCGCAGCCTGCATTCGCTCCATAAGATGCACACACATTTCCCCTTACTTTTTAGGAGGGAAAAAGTGAGTCTTATAAAGAAAGAAAAAAGGTACTTCCCCCCCTTTTATTCCCCCCTCCCTCTCCCATCCGCTAAAGACTTCCCTCAGCTCCCCACTCTGATTTATTTGAACATATTCTCTGCATGTTAAAAATTGTACATATCTTTGCCTTATCTGTCATATATTCTAGTAATAAATTTGTGGTTGTTTATTCAAAACCTGTCAAGGAGTCCAAATCATTTTGTTGTTTTTTTAGATAGTTTGTAAAAAGATCCCATTCTTCCTTGAAATCACGATTGTCCTTCTCATGTAATTTATATGTCAACTTTGCCAACTCCACATAACTCATCGGTTTTTCTTGCCATTGTTCTTCGTTGCGGTTTCCTCATTCTTCCACCTTGTGCTAACAAGACTCTTGCCGCTATTGTTGCATACATAAATAGATTATTTGTTTTTCTTGGCAGGTTTCGTCTTAAAATCCCTAACAAAAACGCTTCTGGTTTCTTTACAAATGTCATTTTAAACATTTTTTTTTCAATTTGTTATGTATCATCTCCCAATTTTTTTTAACTTCTCTACATTCCCAACACATATGGTACAAAGTACCTTCTTTTTCTTTCCATTTCCAACATGTATTTGACCCAGTTTTGTACATTTTTTCTATTTATACTGGTGTGATATACCATCCATAGATCATTTTCATATAGTTTTCTTTCAAGAGAGAACTATCTGTAAATTTCAAATCCACCTTCCACAACTTTTCCCAATCCTCAAATTGTATATTTATGTCCTATATCTTGCGACATATTTAAAATACTCTTGTGCCACTTTAAGATTTATGCAGAATCCTGGAAGCTGTAGTTTGTCAACGGTGCTGGGAATTCTAGCTGTGTGCGGACAGCACCATTAAGAATCTCCCCAGGATCCTATGGGAGAAGCCATGACTGTTAAAGTGGTCTAAGTGCTTTAAAGGGATGGTGTGGGTATGCAACAACAGCAGCAAGAATACTTATTGCAAAGTATTGGAAGACACAAGATCTACCCAACCTGGAAGAATGGCAGATGAAGGTGATTGACTACATGGAATTGGCAGAAATGACTGGCAGAATCCGAGACCAGGGAGAAGAGTTGGTGAAAGAAGACTGGAAGAAATTCAAAGACTATTTACAGAAACATTGTAAAATTAATGAATGTTAGAAGGATGTTGGATAGAAACTAAGCGGTTTCCAGCTGTAATGCTTTAAGAGATGTGATTTTTTTTTACAAATGGGTAAAAGTTTAATGGTAAGGATTTGCTGAACTAACAAATCGAATTGGAATACAAAGAAGGGAGGTATGAGGAGGTCCGAGGAAATAAGTGTATGGAAGTTATGTTATTGAAAATTAATGTGTGTTTTTTAACTGTTTTTTATTTTGTATGTTTATTTTTCTTTTTTCTTTTTATATCTTAAAAACTTTCAATAAGTATATTTTAAAAATAAAATAAAGGGATGGTGTGGATCTGTGGATATGGTACTAGCTCTGCTACACTGGAACAGCAGCAAGTGAGTCACCATTTCTACTTCCTCTCTAGGCCAGAAAGCGCCATGGTTTGTTTTCGTAAGAACAGTGCAACGCGCTGAAAAACTGTCTCAGGACCACCATAGCTGCTTGTATATTTTCATTTTCTCTCTTCCTCCATCTCCTCTGGAAGGCAATTCATCTTTGTTTGGATGATAAGTTTATGTTCAGCATGAAACTGGGCCTTTCGAAGAGCTCTGACTCATGCAAATGCACAGCCAGTCTTCAAAACAAGCACATACTTTACAAAGGTCACCTTCTTAATTCTTGGAAGGGAAGAAACCGGCTGCAGTATTTCTTCTTAACTCTTTAAAAGCAATACACCTTCCTGCAATTTAGTGGACGATGAAGAAACTCTTCTTACACATTCAATCTGAAGCAAGTCCATCAGACGTCCTCATCTTTTTCTCCCTTGGTTCTATGGCTAGTCCCCTTATTAGCAGCAGCTCTGACAATTTCAGGAAAACTAAGCAGTACTATCACATTTTTATGCAGAAGTTATTTTCAAGCAGATTATCTAATTAAAAAGGCAAAGGACCCCTGACAGTTAAGTTCAGTCGTGAACGACTCTGGGGTTGTGGCGATCATCTCGCTTTACTGTCCAAGGGAGCCAGCATTTGTCCGCAGACAGTTTTTCCGGGTCATGTGGCCAGCAGGACTAAGCCACTTCTGGCGAAACCAGAGCAGCGCACAGAAAAGCCGTTTACCTTCCCACCTATTTATCTACTTGCACTTTGACGTGTTTTCAAACTGCTAGGTTGGCAGGAGCTGGGACCGAACAACGGGAGCTTACCCCATCCTGGGGATTCGAACCACCGACCTTCCGATCGGCAAGCCCAAGACTCAATGGTTTATAATTCCCAAGCAAATCAATCTGCTTTTGAAAAAACAGTAAGGGGGTGAAACAGCTGGAAAGAGGGCATTTCCTCAGCCTCCAACAGCAGCAACCAACAAAGTGGAGGGAAACCCCTGGATTACAACAGGGAAGTAGGTGCAAAGCTTTCATTATTAGTGCCAGACATGCCTTCATCACACTGGCTATTCGGGCCCTCAAGCCCTTTGCAATTAACATAGAAACTTCTGCTTTCGAATCACTGGTAGATATTTCATCTAACAAGGACAGGCTCTTAGCTTCTCTAGAGTCTATTTATACTCCTCAAAGCGAGTTCTGTGGCTGAATAAATATCTTGCTACACATGGAGGGACCAGGCCACATCCTACGTATCAAGTCCCGTTCCATTCTTAAACTACACTGATCAAACTGCAACTTGTACCCAAACGAATGTCACCAGGGTTAGTATGATGGGCACCTGCTAAAGCCCACAGTAGACACACCACGGATCTGAGATGCTGGGGCACTCGCTTACTTCTTGCATGGTCAGATGCCTGGCCACCACAGAATAAAGAGGGTGCAAGGTTCCACTGCTACTTGCTTCAGGCCCCCCTCCCAAAGACCCTTGAAAGATATACCATTTGCAAGAGTTAAGCAGAACAACACTACCTCAAATTCTTTTTGGGCCTGCCAGTTCTGTGGAAGGAGAGTCATGCTCCGTTACCACCAGCAAACAGATCTCAGGGGACATTGTAAAATCCAGTCAGAGATACTCTTAGAGCAGGCATGGGCAAACTCGGCCCTCCAGATGTTTTGGGACTACAACTCCCATGATCCCTAGCTAACAGGACCAGTGGTCAGGGATGATGGGAAGTGTAGTCCCAAAACATCTGGAGGGCCGAGTTTGCCCATGCCTGCCTTAGAGGGAGGAGAGTAGCCAAATTGCTCAAACTAAAAAAAAAAACCCAGGTTGTTGCTCCACTACCTCCATCATTCTGCCCAGACACTGAGGTCCAGCTGCGAGGGCCTTCTGGCGGTTCCCTCACTGCAAGTAGCCAAGTTACAGGGAACCAGATAGAGTGCCTTCTCGGTAGTGGCACCCGCCCTGTGGAACACCCTCCCACCAGACGTCAAAGAGAAGAACAACTACCAGACTTTTAGAAGACTTCTGAAGACAGCCCTGTTTAGAGAAGCTTTTAATGTTTATCAGACCACTGTATTTTAATATTTTGTTGGAAGCCGCCCAGAGTGGCTGGGGAAACCCAGCCAGATGGGCAGGGTATAAATAATAAATTATTATTATTATTATTATTTTATCCCCAATGAGGTAAAAAAAAGTGTTTTTTGTTGCTCCTTCAGGTCTCTCTCTAATCAGGAAGTAGGAAACTGCCCCAAAAGTGTCCTTGTCTCTGGAGCCAGGTTCCATATCCCACCTGCTTTTGGCAATGTCCTTCAGCAGCCCTCAAATAAAAAAATACATAAATAATCTTCTGCAAAGTAGGAGTCAGCACATGCAATAAATGTGTTCTCCCCCCTAAAAATGATGAAGAGATTAGCTATTTACTAGACTAAACAAGAAATGCAGTTGATTTTGCTGTAACTATGAAAATGCGAAAAAAGAAAGCTACTTAACTAAAGTAGATGTATCTACTGGTCAGCAATACTGAGAGTGAAGAGAGAAATCCACACAGTATTATTAACATCTTATATTCAGTTTTCAGCAGCAATGACAAACATGCCACCCCACTACAGAATGGGATTTTGTTTATGTTTGTGTCAGGAGGAAAGTATCCATAGGTGTTTTGGCATCCTTAAAATCCCATTCTAAATGTGTTACACGGAAGCAAGAGTCACTGAAAGAATTCTGAGATATTGCTACGCAAGCATCTGTGATCACTGGAGAGTTAGTCACACCTCAACTAAAAGCTATCAGGCACACTAAGTGCCAAGGGGATGACATTTCTACGCCCACAGTGACAGTAATAAGAAGCACATTTAAGATATGTAGGTGGAGGAATAAAAGGGCCAAATCACTTGACACTTCACAAGAATGAAATAAAAAAGACATGTTACAAAGGATAATTTGATTTTTTTTTATGTGGCACCAATTATTCAGAGAACAATGAAAGTCATTTACATAGAGTTTGATCCAGATTTGGAATCATCACAATTCCGCTCACAGAGGAGGAAGGATGAGGGGAGGCAATTCATCCATCTCCCCGTGGCCCCAAGAAAATCTGCTCCAAAGGGTTGCAAGATGGCAGGCAGGAAAAAGGAAATGTGGCAAAAATCACTTCCTCCGCTCCCCCTGCAGGGAATCCTACTGGATCTGGGGGCCTTCCATGAACTGAAGGCATTTTGTTTACAGGTGGGAAACTCTGGATCCAACACACAGAGTATTTTTAAGCATGAAAGGAGATCTTCAGCCCTAATCAATATCCAAGAAAAAAGCACACCAAGAACTCTGGCCAATGTAAGTTTCAATAGTGGGAGTGGTCCCTACTCGCAAATCAATAGTCAGTTGTAACAAAAACTAATCCATTCAGAAGTATGTATTCTGACAAGGATTACAAACTCAAACAGAGACTACAAACTCAAACTCATAAGGATATGTATAACACAATAATTCGTTACAGTATTAAAGATAAGAGTTTATGAGTAGAGATAAATTCATGTTAGTCCATAGTAAGATTTGATGTGAAGATCTTAGTTTCAATCATTGAGCAGAAGTCAGAAGTCAGTTATGGATCAGAAACCAGGACGGGCCCCTGTTTCGATGTATTCACCTAATCAATATACAGTCATACCTCGTGTTGCGTTAGGTTCATTTTGCGTCTTTTCGGCTTGCGAACGCAGCAAACCTGAAAGTGTATACTTCCGGGTTTCACCCCGCACACGTGCGCAGAAGTGCTCTATCGTGCCACCCGTGTGCACAGAAGCGGTGCTCTAGTTACTGACTTTTCGGGGCATGAACGGCAGCCCAGAACGGATCAAGTCCGTAACTAGAGGTACCAGTGTATAGCAAGACCCAATGTAAGCAAAACTTTCAAACAATCTGAAGACTTTATAAGCACATCAAATGCCTGCATTGATGGACACTGAAGAGTAGATTAGACCAAGATCCACACTTTCAACAGTTGCCATCCAGAAAAAAAACAGACTAATTAAATATTTACTAAACAATGGCATTTGCTAAATATTACTTTATTATTTTAGCAATCTCAGAATAGAGTAGCTTTAATGGGACTCCTAGCAACTGTGATGATCAGGTCTACACTTGCCACGTTTTCCCACAGCTACTGGATTAGGACGACCAGACCAGATACTGGTCCCCAAGGGTAAAGTCTCCCTCGGCAGGACTTGAACCAGCAAACCACAGTAGTCTTGCCACATGCCACCCAGGCTGCTCTGGAGGGCAGGGAGAGACATTTGGGTGAGTGGAATCTGAGCATGAATACTTCTGGGGGGGATGGACCACTGCCTCCCTTGACACCCCAAATTCAGAGCAACTTTTCCATTCTAAGAAACGTGATAAAAAACCCTCAATATTAGACTATGAGGGGATAATTAAGAGAAACAATGATATTGATGAGGTCCAAGATTTTTGACTGGCCTTTGTAGACCACCCCAAACCTGTGTCAACCTGTCCCTCCCCAGGCTGCTTTGGCCACCATGAGGCTGAGGTGCACATGGCAGCCACAGGAAAGAGGTGCAGGGTCTGTCCAGCTGGCTCCTGCTTGGCCAAGGCACTCTGGGTGTTTTGGCTGGGCAAGGAAGCCCCTCACCAACCTTTCCTCCTTCCAAGCAGGAAAGTTGCCCCTGCGCCACAAATATACTCCAACCACCTCAGCAATGCTGTGGCCACACTCCTCCCAGGCTTCCCCCTGTCTTGGGAATGCCAGGATGATCTTACTACTACTTGTAAAGGTAAAGGTACCCCTGCCCGTACAGGCCAGTCTTGACAGACTCTAGGGTTGTGCGCTCATCTCGCTTAAGAGGCCGGGGGCCAGCGCTATCCGCAGACACGTCCGGGTCACGTGGCCAGCGTGACAAAGCTGCTCTGGCGAACCGGCACCAGCGCAGCACACGGAAACGCCGTTTACCTTCCCGCTATAAAGTGGTACCTATTTATCTACTTGCACTTAGGGGTGCTTTCGAACTGCTAGGTGGGCAGGCGCTGGGACCGAGCAACAGGAGCTCACCCCACCGCGGGGATTTGAACCGCCGACCATGCGATCGGCAAGTCCTAGGCACTGAGGTTTTACCCACAGCACCACCCGTGTCCCAACTATTACTTGAGAAAGTGACAAAACCCTATTTCACAGCAAGTACAATCCATTTCACGCTTCACGCGTCCTGTTCATCTCAACAATCCCTTTCTGCCTGTTTGGCAAATTGAGGTGGAACTAAGTAGACAAGAACTAAATCCCCAGAAGACGATCAAGGTTTCCGATTCCCCTCACCTTGGCCTTCAGCACCAGCAGCTGCATTTAGTTGGGATCTTCCAAGCTGAGTGTAATGGATGCCTGAAGCAGGATCTTGTTTGGAATCCATTTCTGCTACAGATTAGAAATAACAGAGATTGGAGAAAGTTTATAGCCACTGTGAGCTGTTTTTAATTTTTTAACCATGAACATAATAAAACAGTAATGCATATGGAAATGATCAAGGTCTAATGCTTATCTTTTGAGAGAAAAGCAAACTAATTACAAAATGTATTTCATAGAGAAATGCGGCAATCCTATTCCAGTTTACCAAGGAAGCATGCATAGGATCATGCTGGAAATTGTTTTCCCCCTACTTCTTCAAACAAGAGCCCTGAACTGGCCCCCCTCCTTCAATAAATATGGGTCATATTACACCGGATCATCTCTAAGCATTCGCTCTCATTCAAGGTACATGTTTTTACTCAGCAAGAAGCTCATAACATTGACTGCTGCTCATATCAGGAGGTGTAGTAAGTTCTAACACAGAGAGATTTTGACCCACTCGATATCTGTTTACAAGGATCTGCATGCAAGAAGAGGAAATTAGTAGTCACCCTCTCCTCCTTATGAGGCTTCGCATGCCTGTCAGCTGCTTGACCAAATACACTACAGGCAGTGACCATTTTGTGCCGGGGATAAAAAAAAGAAGGGGAACCTAACAGAGGAATCCCCCAAATAGCCCCATAACGGATCAGTGGTATGGAATGTTGAAATCAAAGAAGCAGCAGCAGCCTGTAAACTGGGTGGTGAGGGGAATGAAATGGAGCAGTTGAAATGCGAGCATGGAGAACCATAGCTATATCATTCAGTATTTAGATATCCATGGGGGGGGGGGATCTCATTGTCTGGAGAGGGAGCTGCCTGGTTCACAATGAGAAGCTATTTTAAAATAATGCCAGGAAGAAATAAATGTCCATAAACATCAGTGGGGAAACTGAGCCAGGCATAAATGTGTCTTGGCCATAGAGAAAACAGCAACAAAAGCAGTCAATGAGGACTGAGCATGTTCACCAGGTGTGGAGCTAGAACCCCGAACGGATGCACTCCAAACTGAAACATTTTGTTGCATTTAGCTAACTGCAAGTCTCAAACCAGCTGATGATTGTATTGCTTCTAGTGGCTTATATAATCAATATTATATATTGATTAGATTGATGCTTTAAAAAATACTTGACTAACCTCTACTGCCAGTTAAGATGGATCAAGGAACACAAGAGGGACCTACAGAAAAATGCTGCAGTATCCTATCAGGAGTGTTCTTGCTCAGGATTCCAGCTAGACTACAATAATAGTACTATCCAGGACACAATAAGGAGCTCAAAATGGGCAATTTCCTTCTCTGCCCCCTGCCCAACAGAAATGAGACATTTTGTTGCCCCTGAAGACCCTAAGCATTCTCAGTCGTCAGTGGATTTTTCTGGGGTGGGGGTGCCCCTTTGGGATTAAAAAAAGAAGTTTTATACTTCCACATACCTCAGGATCCACCCAAGCCTGCCTCTTGCTTCTCAGTCACCCAGATCTGGCTCCAATCCTGCCAGCACTTAGCTACTCATGTTGGCAACTAGAGGGAAGGAGTCTTGTTTACAAGATTCCACAGAGATAACTATGGGCAAAAACTGGAGTCTGGTTATCCCAGGGGCATAATTATTAGTCTGACAGCCAGTTTTTCCTCTAGGATAGGCAGCCTCAAATGCAAAGAGCAAACTACAAGTTTCAGAATATGCAAGTTTCAGAATATCCATCGAACATTATTAGGTTGTTACAAGCAGGATTGTTTTTACAAGGTCAGTTCAGCGGACACTGTTCCAAGTTTTCCATGCTGATACGGAAGCTACAAAAGCCGCCTTTGCAGCTGTCCGGTTTAGTTCTTGAATTTCTCGCAGGACACGGAGCCAGCTCACTGCGCCCGGGAGCCAAGCGCAGAAAGGCGGCGCAGAGACAGAGCTCCGGCCAGCAGCTTCCATTTCTGCTTGTGGCCCAAGCAGAGCTCCTGCAAAGAGTTTCCAGAACTATAAAACAAGGGCAAATTCTCAATACAAGGGGAAAGCTGAAAGGAAGGTTTCCCCGTTTATCCTCCCCCTCACCGCCGCCAATAAATAAGCAGCTCGCTCTGCGTGCCAAAATGAACTAACCGCCTCGGAGCCAAAGATTTTGCAAAAAGGCACATTAATTTTAAAGTTACTGTTCAAAATGAAATCGGAACAACTGTCTGTTCAGACAGCAACCCCGCTAAGAGAGGTTTCCACAAAAGGCGAGGAGGGTGAGATGGAAGAAATGCCAACCTTCTGGTTCTGCGCTGGGAGAGGGGAATCCAGCGAGGGAGTGAACATGGAGAGCGGAGGGCGCCCGAAAAGTCGCGCTGGGAAATGTGGCTTCTCATTAATCTAGCAAGCGCGGCTTGAGAAGCGCCAGGCTCCGCTCCGAAATATGCTGAGTAAGAGACATACATTACGCGGTGAGCCTTTTCCCTCGACGCGAAAGAGTTCCCTCGCCCGGCAGAGCCGCCTCTTCGGAGCAACTCCGGGTCGCCCGGCCTCCACTCGGCGCAACCTCGCCCGCCGCCGCCGCCGCCGCCGCGCCCTCGCTCCTCTGGTCGGCGAGCAGCAGCTCCCGGAGCGAAGAGCAGCGCGCCCAACCAGCAGCAGCAGCAGCAGCAGCAGCAGCGGCGCCCCGAGCGCGAGGGGGCCGCCTCCTCGTCGCCAAGCGCGCCCCGCCCCGCCGAGGGGAAAGCCGCCGCCTCCTCCCGGCAGCAACGCCGGCGGCGGGTGGGGCTTACTCCCGAGGAAGTCTTTGCGCGAGGCGCTCTCCGCTCCTCGCCGGGAAGGGCCAAGCGGGGACGGGGCGCCGGGGCGAGTCCCCGCGAAGCTGGCCGCGCGTCCCCGCAGCCCCTCCCCGTCCGGCCCGGGAGGAGCTCCGCTGCCCAGCTGCTTCCTGCCCGCCCCTCGGCCTGCGCACCCCGGGGAAGGCCGGGAGGCGCGAGGGCGGCGCACAAGGCCGGCTCTTATCCCGGGAGGTTTTCCTGCTGTATTAACTTGGAACCCCAACATCTGGGATCCCCCGCAATAGCTTTGCAAGCATTTCCAGCCCAAACCTTGCTTTCTGCTGCAACATTCCCTCCCCCTGAGTAACTGCTACGTCCAACCAGGGTTCATAGTAACACCACGTAGAATTCAGGATTCTCACATTTACTCCAAACCGGGCCAAAGTTTTGCAGAGCCCAACCCTCATGTTTTGCAGCGCCCCCAAAATGCGCATTTCAGTCATACCTCAAACCCGGGTTGCTAATTAATACCACTCAAAATCTTGTGTTGTTGCATAGCATTTGAAATTGTTTCTAATGGAAACTAAGGCCGCCAATGCTAATGCTGCTTTTTTTAAAAAAAGCAAAATGTCATTGCTTTGCCTTCTGTGTGCAACTTTCATTAACATCTGCTATGGGAATACTGTAGTACTTTCTAACTCAAAGATTAGCAGCTATTACTATTCATGCATGCTTCAACCTCTCGCTTTAAACTGAGAAGAATCATTTCCAAAATGGTGGATAAAAGAAAAATTCTGAATTGCACAACTGTCACTGAAAAGCCAGGTTTCCATGCAATGCTTAGCCACACCATAACTTGGCAAGTAGAAGCAATCATGTTGGTGCACAGAACCAAAACCGCCACCGCTCCACTCCACTCCTTCCTCAGTCTTAAAGGTAAAGGGACCCCTGACCATTAGGTCCAGTCATGGCCGACTCTGGGGTTGCAGTGCTCATCTCGCTTTACTGGCCGAAGGAGCCGGCGTACAGCTTCCGGGTCATGTGGCCAGCATGACAAAGCCGCTTCTGGCGCTCCAGAGCAGCTCATGGAAACGCCGTTTACCTTCCTGCAGGAGCGGTACCTATTTATCTACTTGCACTTTGATGTGCTTTCGAACTACCAGGTTGGCAGTGAGGCATCTGTTCATAGTCTGCATTTTAATCAAGGCTTATATTTTGATCAAACACCTGTATTCTTAAAATGAGCTTAAAATATATTTTAAAATATCTGTATCTCTCATGCCAGGCAGCATCTCTCATGCCAAGCAGTGAGTGCATCGGCAGATGTGCTCATCTTAAAGAGGGCCCCTGGTTTATTGCGGTCATAAAAAGGCTGAGAAGCGAGGTCACTGACCTTACAAATTACAGAATAATCAAGTTGCAAAAACAATTATTATGCCTCCCATTTTAGACTTAAGCCCAAAGGGTAAATTGAAGAAGTTGCTTTTAGAACAGCAGCTGTTTTAGCAGCAAAAGGGGGCTGTAAACTAAGAGGCTTCTCTCGGAAGTTGCTTTTGGAAACTGGTTTTTTACTAAGTTCCCTTTCTTCTAAATGTATATATATATTAATGTATTAAATATATAGGCTTAAATGTAATTATGCAAAGGATTTAGAAAGCATGAAATTTAGATGTTAGATTCTTATTTCATAGAGACATAGAGTCCTAGAGTTGGAAGAGACCACAGACCCATGCCAAACGGGAGGCACTATCGGAGCACTCCTGACATCTGGTTGCCGAGCCTCTGTTTAAAAATGAAATTAAAAACCATCTGGTTTGTAGGGAATAGGGAAAGAGAGGCCAAAGGTTATCTGGTAATTAAGGTGCCTTGTAGAGGTTAATGGCTACTTGTTTGCCATTTATAAATAGAAGAAAATATAGCTCTCTGTCTCCCATAAAAGGTAATAGGAAATGGGTGTATCTGATATGATTGGTTCTAGCAATCAGCCAATAGGAAATTCAACCAGGCTGATTGGACAGAGGCAGCCAAAGGAGGAGCAAGGGGACTGGGCTGAGGGAATATAAGTGCTGGCCATGAGGGCTGGCAGGCAGAGCATTGGTAACCATATACCACTGTGTCTCTCATTTATTTGTCTGACAAATAAATAATTATTTTAATTTCTCTATTGCTGCGTTGAATATTTCATTCCAGCTAAGCGTTAACCACAAGCAGGGTGCTACATTTTATGGTGCCGTGACTCGGATAAGTGGTCTGCTGGAACGCAGCCCCTTCGCCTTACTGGGCGGGGTACAAGAGAGAGGACCACTCACTGCCTACCCAGCGCGCACTGGAAAGTCTTTTTCCAGGGGAACGCAGAAGTCTCGTCTGTCTGATACCCTGCCCACTGACGGCGACGGACCGGGGGGAAACGGAACCAACCAAGGGTAAGTGCACAAAGGGGTTTTTGGCCCTCCAATTAATTGGGAGGAAGAGAAGTCTTGATCAAACTTCTGCGTCTCAGTAAGTGGGAACTGAGTACGCTAGGTGGTTGGGTACATCAGATGTTGATCTGGTGTAGGGAAAGGAAAGTTGGGAGGTAGTGTGTGGTAAAGTATCCAGCGCATTGTATGTGTGAGAAAGTACAGTCTGCAGCTGACCTGAGTGTGAAAACGAGTGTGTGAGTGACTGAGTGGATACTTCACAGGGCCATACAATGGGAGTTGGAGGTTCAAAGGGGAAAATACACCTCTTGAATGTATGTTAAATAATTTTAAGAAAGCCTTCTCAGGGGCATATGGAGTCAAAATGACGCCAGAGCACTTGAGAACGTTATGTGAATTAGAGTGGCCAAAACAAAATACTGGATGGCCATCTCAGGGAACCTTTGATATAAATTTAGTAAGTAAACTTTGGTCTAACATCGCCAAAGAAACTGGAGGGTGCCCAGAACAATTTTCATATATAGATTCTTGGCTGAGCACATTAAATAAAAATCCTCCATGGATAAGGGAATGCAAAGTCCAACGATGCAAATTATTGGCTGTAAAAGCCGAAGCTAGGAAAGGAATCTTGCCAAATAAACTCAAACCCATTTTTGAGGGACCAGAGGAAGAGGTGCTTCCACCTCCACCCTATGCTCCACATCGAAGGGAGCCTAATCCAAACACTCCACCAGTTGTAACCCCAAGGCAAGAAAGTGGAATGAATAATGGGGCTGGAGTCACAGAACTTGATTCCTTGATAGATTATGATAAATATCTTCAGGAGGCATTGGAGGCCTATAATAAAGCCCAAGCAGAAGTGGTTATTCCATCTGTGAGTCCCAGTAGAACTCCATCTACAGTCTCCTTTAGTGAAACAACTGATTGCCCACCCCAAACCCCTGTACATCCAAGTCCTAGAGAAATATTACAGAAGTTACAGGGAGACCTTAATCGGTCAGCAAGCAATACAGCCAGGCGTATAAGGCTGCTAAAAGAACGCCTTGGGACAAATACCATCCCCTATGATTTGAGGCCTCTAGAGCAAAGCGAAGAGAAAGATCACGTAGTAGCCCCTCTCAGAAGAGTATTTGATGCACTTGAGGAGCCTGTGCTGGTTAACGGGCAACCCGGACCACGGCCACCTCGAACCTCGACCCTCCAGTACATTCCATTCACAACTACGGATCTGATGAATTGGAAAACACACACCCCATCTTTTGCAGAAAAACCTCAGGCTATGATGGACTTGGTGACTTCAATAATAAATACTCATAGTCCTACTTGGACAGATTGCCGCCAGCTCCTGAATACTCTGTTCACCACTGAGGAAAGGAGAGACATAATTGAAAAGGCACAGATATATTTGCGTGAGCAGGCCAGAGTGGGAAATATTTATAATATTGACCGTCATCTCCAAGACAACTTTCCCTTGGAAGATCCCAATTGGGATCCAAACAATGTAATTCACCTGGCCAGGCTTACCACCTATCGCCAGACGCTTGTGCAAGGTATCCGCAGGGCATGCCAGAAGCCCACTAACATGTCTAAAGTCTCAGAAGTAGAACAGAAACCAAATGAGAGTCCAGGAGACTTTTTAGAGAGGCTGCAGGAAGCCTATCGTATATGGACTCCTTTTGACCCTGAAGCCCCTGAAAACAGCAGAATGATTACTGCTACTTTTGTGGCCCAGTGCGCTTCTGACATTCGTAAGAAAATTCAGAAATCAGAAGGATGGGAAGGGATGCTGATGAGCCAAATTATGGCCATTGCACGCCGAGTTTATCGGAATAGGGATGAGGCTGAGAAACAAGAGAAGAAGAAGTGGCAGAAGGAAAAGATGGTAATGCTAGCCACAGCAGTGAAGCAAGACTACCGCCCCTTAAATGGAGGGAGAGGGAGGGGAAGGAATCCACCACTGGGAAGGAATCAATGTGCGAATTGCAAGAAGGAGGGTCATTGGAAGCGGGAGTGTCCTGAACCCCTGAGGTTGGAAGAAGTACGCCCAGGCCCAGGCCCAGGCTCCGGCCCAAGAAACCAGGGACGGGGACGGGGAATGACCCGAGATGGAAGATATCAGAGACCTGGACAAGGACGGGGTAGGGACAATGTCATTGGACTGGCAGAGGAGGATTTTACCCAAGACTAGGAACGACCGGACTCCATAAAGTTAGGCTTCCAGGAGCCCACGGTCACGATTCAATTAGGGAGCCATTTAATAGACTTTATGATTGATACTGGGGCTGAATACTCAGTACTCCCAGAACTATTGCAGAAAAAGGCATCCAAGAGTGTAGTCATTAAAAGTGCCACTGGTCAGTCAGCTAAGAGGTCTTTCCTCCAACCTTTGGAATGCCAGATTGGGGGACATCGTTTAATCCATCAGTTTTTGTATATACCTGAGTGTCCAATACCTCTCTTAGGTAGAGATATGCTGTCCAAATTGCAGGCCCAAATCACCTTCACTCCTCGAGGTCCAGAAATGAAACTGCCATCAAAGGCAGCAGGAATAATTTCCCTCTCAGTACCTAAGGAACAATCATGGCGCCTAATGTCAGCCCTGCAAGTCCAACCCACATTGGATACAGAGTTAAACAAGCTCCTCCGAACCCTACAGGTGCCACCAGGAGTATGGGCCGAAAATAGCCCACCAGGAATGGCCAAGAATATAGCTCCAATTGTAGTAACCCTAAAACCTATGGCTACCCCTGTATCTGTAAAGCAATATCCTTTACCCCGGCGAGCAGCAGAGGGCATCCAGAAACATTTGGACCGCCTATTAAAATATGGTCTGCTTAAGCCCTGCCAATCAGAATGGAACACACCCCTTTTGCCTGTTCGAAAACCTGGGACAGATGAATACAGGCCAGTGCAGGACTTGAGGCTCGTAAACCAGGCTATCGAGACCTTGCACCCAAATGTACCAAACCCATATACCTTGCTGAGTTTGATCCCACCAGAAGCAACATTTTTTACTGTATTGGACTTGAAAGATGCATTCTTCTGTTGCCGGCTGGCACCACAGAGCCAACCTATATTTGCCTTCCAGTGGGAAGACCCTTTAACAGGAACAAAAGGCCAGCTAACTTGGACGAGATTGCCACAGGGATTCAAAAATTCCCCAACTTTATTTGGCACTGCCTTGGCGAAGGATCTAACAAGTTACCCCTCAATACCTGGAGAAAAGGTGGTTCTGCAATATGTAGATGACCTTATACTAGCAGCAAAGGATTTTGAGACCTGTAAAGAAGGGACAGAGGAACTGCTCCACTTGCTCTGGCAAGCTGGCTACCGAGTTTCCCAGAAAAAGGCACAGTTATGTTTAGAAAAGGTCAAATATTTGGGCTTTGACATCTCACACCAACAACGAGCATTGAGACCAGAGAGGAAAGAAGCTATTTGCCTTATCAAGGAACCTACCACAAGGAAACAACTCAGAGGATTCCTGGGAACAGCAGGGTTTTGTAGACTATGGATACCTGATTTCAGCAGTCTGGCCAAACCCTTACATGAAAGCACTCGAGGTGCAGAAAAGGACCCATTCGTATGGGGACCTGAGCAGCAACAAGCCTTTTTAGTTATCAAACAACGACTTATGGAGGCCCCAGCCCTTGGACTGCCTAATTCGGAAAAACCCTTTCAGCTGTATGTACATGAACAGAATGGGATTGCAGCGGCAGTCCTGACCCAGAGATTAGGAAGTTGGAACCGTCCAGTAGCTTATTTGTCAAAGCAATTGGACTCAGTAGCAAAAGGATGGCCTCCATGCCTAAGGGCAGTAGCGGCCACTGCAAGCCTTGTCAAAGAAGCTGACAAATTTACCTTCGGCCAGACGATGTATGTGAATGTACCTCATGCTGTTCTGACACTCATGGAATATAAGGGTAGTTATTGGCTAACGAACCCAAGGATGGCTAGATACCAAGGCCTATTGTGTGAAAATCCCAGGATTCATCTACGAGTAGTGAATATGCTCAATCCAGCAACTTTGCTGCCCCTACCAGAGGTAGATGATGAAGAATCACATGATTGTCTCCAAATAATGGATGAAGTTTATTCCAGTAGACCCGATCTGAAAGATGAACCATTGAAAAATCCAGATGTTGTATATTATACTGATGGTAGCAGTTACCTGCATGAAGGTGCCAGACGAGCAGGATATGCTGTGGTCACCAATGAGGAAGTTGTGGAAGCTGAAGCTTTGCCTGCTGGCACCTCAGCACAAAAAGCTGAACTTATAGGTTTAACTAGAGCTCTGCAATTGGCAGCCGGATGTAAGGCAAACATCTATACTGATTCTAAATATGCCTTCTTAACCCTGCATGCACATGGTGCTCTATGGAAAGAAAGAGGTCTAATAGGAGCCCACGGGAAGGCCTTGAAATATGGACCTGAAGTAGAAATCCTGTTGGAGGCAGTATGGGCTCCAGAACAGATTGCTGTAATGCACTGCAAAGGTCATGGACGAGGAAGGGATCCAATAACCAGAGGAAATCATGCTGCTGACAAAGCAGCCCGAGAGGCAGCCCAAAAGCCTGTGGGAGGATTTATAGCAGCCCTCATACCAGAGGTAGTTCCAGAAGAAGTTAAACCTCACTATACCCCAGAAGAGAGGAAGTGGGCTGAACAGGAAGGAGCAGTTGTGAAGGACGGTTGGATGATCCTGCCGGACAATAGGATTTATGTACCTCATCACCTAGCAGGCACAATTGTAAGAAATTATCATGAATCTACTCACCTTGGCGGTACTGCAACCAGAGAGAGTCTCAGTCGGAAGTTGTATATTATTAATCTATCACAATTAGCAACTTGCATTTCACAGAAATGTGTTCTTTGTGCTAAAAACAATCCCAGGCAGGGACCGGTACAACCTCCTGGAATCCAACATGTGGGATATGTCCCCATGGAAAGCCTAATTGTGGACTTCACAGAGCTGGTCCCTTCTAAGGGATTCAAGTATCTCCTTGTGTTTGTAGATACTCTTACCGGATGGGTTGAAGCTTTTCCCACCCGAACTGAAAAGGCACGAGAGGTAACTAAGAGACTCCTGACTGAATTGATCCCGAGGTTTGGATTACCTAGATGCACTGGAAGTGATAATGGGCCAGCGTTCATTGATCAAGTAGTACAAGAAGTATGTCGAGTCCTACAAGTGAAATGGAGACTGCATGCAGCATATAGGCCTCAGAGTTCAGGGAAAACTGAAAGAATGAATAGGACTCTGAAAACCCAATTGGCAAAGTTAACCCAGGAAACAGGATTGGGATGGGTAGATGTGTTACCCATAACACTGTTTCGTGTTCGGTGTGCACCCACCAAAAGACTTAAATTGTCACCTTTTGAGCTCCTGTATGGGAGACCGCCCTCCTTTGTTCAGGATATTCCAGCTGACCTCAAACAAATAGGAGACCATGTGACACAGGAACAAGTGCAATCTCTCTCCCGTGTTTTTGTTTCTCTTAACAGGTGGGCCCTCGAGCGCACGCCGTGCAGCATTGCCGAGCCGATTCATCAGTTCCAGGCTGGCGATAGCGTATGGGTGAAAGAGTGGAAACGAGATCCACTTGCACCTAAGTGGCGTGGACCTTACACCGTCTTGCTCTCTACTCCAACAGCGGTGAAGGTAGCTGAGGTGACCCCCTGGATTCATCACTCCCGTTTGAAGAAGTCCGAAGGCAGTTGGACGTGCAAAGGTGACCCCTCTAACCCTCTTAAACTGACTCTCTCCAAAAACCCCTGTATCTAGCCCTACCGGGAACGGGCTAGGTCACGGGCAACATTAGACGACCGGCCTGCTGCAGCCACAACCTGGAAGCTGGCTGACCTGCGCACGCCTGAAGCTTGAGGAGCATCTGAACCAGCAATTGTGAAAGGAAAGATTCTCTTATACAATTAATTGACTGCCCACCCCCTTGTGGAACAATTATCAGAGATATTACTCATTGGGGATCCTCGGGATATATGTTTTGGTCTTGGTGGTTCCCCATTTCTGTCACTGGGGGAATTATATTGGGACTAATATTTATTTGCTATCACTATAAGGTAATCTTTTGTGGAAGGAATGCATATGCTAGACATCAACATGATTTTATTATTAATCCTGATCCCTTGGGAAGGGGAAGGGTCCTTGAATCTGGCCAAATTGACTAAATATGGATTCCACCATGACCACAATATGTGGGTAGGGTTAGCTGAAATGGTAGCCAATGTTGCAAATAGGACCAATTGCCTTGTTTGCTCTCTTGGGCCAGATGATTCAGAGGGAGGTATGCCCTTATTACCGATACCATTAGATGCCATTGGTATGGTAAGCGAAATACCAAACCAAACAGAAGTACAGAATTTCCCCGGATGGAACTCAACTAAACCATTACGAGTTATACCTGTACAAGGGGAATTCTGTGTACATAAATCATCAGATGCAGCTGATTCTACCATGATAGGCTCTTCTCATTGTCACTATACTTGGGATAATATTAAGAATACCTGGGCACACGATACTACCTATCGAACTCGGGATGCCTTGCCCTGTGCACCTCCTTTTATTCATGCATGGAAAGTGGTATGGAACATAACTGTGACAGAAAAAGGCAATCTAACATACTGCACTGTGAACTCTCTACCTCTTTTACTATTTCGCCTTATGTCCTCCACATACCAAAAACCTCAGACCCGATGGTTGTGGTGGATATGTGGAGAATGGGCATACAAGAAACTCCCCTCCAAATGGAGTGGGACTTGTTTCCTGGGATGGGTATTACCACCAATGTGGATTATGCCTACTAATTTGGCCAAGCGTACACGAAGAAACGCTGATATTTCTCATATAGCAGGAGGAAGTACCCAAAGTTGGAGCGGTACTGATGATTGGCCACCAGAGCGCATTATAGCCTATTATGATCCTGCCTCCTGGAATCCTGGTGAGCTCATACAAGGGGCACGGGATCCTATTTATAATCTAAACAGAATAATTCGATTGCAAGCAGTAGTGGAACTTGTAACCAATGCAACGGCCCGGAGTTTGAGACTTATTGCACAACAGTTGGATGAAAGTAGAGCCGCCATTTTGCAGCTGAAAATGGGAATGGATTATGTACTTGCCAAGCAGGGAGGCCTATGTGGAGTCTTGAACTTGACAGGGAATGCCTGTTGCTTTAACATTTCTGATAATGGTGAGGCAATCCGTGTGTTGGCCACAAAAATGGAGAATATAGCACATGTCCCAGTACAAACATGGGAAGGATGGGATATGGGATGGCTCACCAACTGGTTACCTAATGTTGCGGGACTCAAAGGGATATTATTGTCTTGCTTGTTTTTCTTGACGGTAGTAGTAATGGTTTTATGTATGGTGCCATGTATCATTTCATGTTTTAGAAGTACAATTAGCAAGATGATTTCAAATGAAACTCTACCTCATATCATGGCCCTATACAGAGCTTTACCTCAGGAATATGATGAAGGTCAAGCTATCAAGGACACTTGGGATGAAGGTCCTTGAGCTTGAAAGGGGGGAATGAGGCATCTGTTCATAGTCTGCATTTTAATCAAGGCTTATATTTTGATCAAACACCTGTATTCTTAAAATGAGCTTAAAATATATTTTAAAATATCTGTATCTCTCATGCCAGGCAGCATCTCTCATGCCAAGCAGTGAGTGCATCGGCAGATGTGCTCATCTTAAAGAGGGCCCCTGGTTTATTGCGGTCATAAAAAGGCTGAGAAGCGAGGTCACTGACCTTACAAATTACAGAATAATCAAGTTGCAAAAACAATTATTATGCCTCCCATTTTAGACTTAAGCCCAAAGGGTAAATTGAAGAAGTTGCTTTTAGAACAGCAGCTGTTTTAGCAGCAAAAGGGGGCTGTAAACTAAGAGGCTTCTCTCGGAAGTTGCTTTTGGAAACTGGTTTTTTACTAAGTTCCCTTTCTTCTAAATGTATATATATATTAATGTATTAAATATATAGGCTTAAATGTAATTATGCAAAGGATTTAGAAAGCATGAAATTTAGATGTTAGATTCTTATTTCATAGAGACATAGAGTCCTAGAGTTGGAAGAGACCACAGACCCATGCCAAACGGGAGGCACTATCGGAGCACTCCTGACATCTGGTTGCCGAGCCTCTGTTTAAAAATGAAATTAAAAACCATCTGGTTTGTAGGGAATAGGGAAAGAGAGGCCAAAGGTTATCTGGTAATTAAGGTGCCTTGTAGAGGTTAATGGCTACTTGTTTGCCATTTATAAATAGAAGAAAATATAGCTCTCTGTCTCCCATAAAAGGTAATAGGAAATGGGTGTATCTGATATGATTGGTTCTAGCAATCAGCCAATAGGAAATTCAACCAGGCTGATTGGACAGAGGCAGCCAAAGGAGGAGCAAGGGGACTGGGCTGAGGGAATATAAGTGCTGGCCATGAGGGCTGGCAGGCAGAGCATTGGTAACCATATACCACTGTGTCTCTCATTTATTTGTCTGACAAATAAATAATTATTTTAATTTCTCTATTGCTGCGTTGAATATTTCATTCCAGCTAAGCGTTAACCACAAGCAGGGTGCTACAGCAGGAACTGGGACCGAGCAATGGGAGCTCACCCCGTTGCGGGGATTCGAACCGCTGACCTTCCGATCGGCAAGTACTAGGCTCTGTGGTTTAACCCACAGCACCAGTCTTGCTGCAGCACTAACCTGTGGTTTGGCCCAGCACCCTGCAAAAACCCTGACCTGTAGCCTGCCTCACTTGAAACAAACCATGAGCTGTAACTCATAGTTTACAACAATGGGCTAAATGCGCAACGCTAAATACACATCTACAAGAATGCAGAATGAGTTAATAAAATGGTGTGGCCAAATTTTGAGGGAAGATGTTGTGAAGGCTGACGCTTTTACGAGATTATCAGTTTTCACAGCACACATTTCTGGCATACAACAACTATCTCTAGGTGTACAGTTTGTGGAAGAAAATGACAGGAATGCATCAGTACTTGAGAAATTCCTTGGATTCTTTTCAGTCTCAGGCCCAGCTGCAGTCAGTATAGCCAACACAATCCTATCTGCTTGTTCTGATTTTGGACTATAGCTTACTAGTGGACAAATAAAGCAATTTGTTAGAAGTTAGTTCTGAAACATATAATAAGGTTACCAGATTTTTTTCAAAGAATCCAGGGACACTTTTTTTTTAAGTGAAACAAATGTTGTTAAAAAAAAGGTTTTTCTTTTTAAAAATAGAAGTAATATCTTCTGTGGGCAGTTGGCCAGAAGGCTGGGTGCTCTTGCTCCCGGATGGATTTGGGTTGGGGGGGGGGTGTCAGTGGTTCCCCCAGTTGACACGCTGGGCGTCCCCAGCTCCCCCTTGGCGGTGGCGGCAGTGGCAGTCTCAGCAGCCCAGAGCCAGCCTGGTAGCGCAGTTGGCTCTGGCTGGCTTCAGGAGCTGCTCACTGCCATGGCGCCTGCCATTTTGCCTCACCAGACGTCCCCATATGATGTGTCTTGTGCCATTGAACCAATCACACAACATTCATTCACTACAAATCTACAACACTTAAAATATAAATCTGGGGACGTTAAATGAAATCCGGGGACATCTGGTAACCATAACGTATACAAATACAGTAAATCACTTAACGGGCAGAGCTCAGCATGGTTTCTCGTTGCTTCTCTTCAGCACCAGAAAATATTTTGTTCCTATAAAGTCAAATACTGTAGTCAAGTCAGCAACCTGTAGTTACAAGTCATAGGCCTTACCCATTTCAGACGTGCAACGGGGCTGTCCTGGCATATAGCACCATCCCACTATTTTAAGCATTGTTCCTCTAACTTGGTATAAGATGAGAGTGCAGCAGTGCCATGTCCCAGAGTTTGTTCCATGTGGCATCAACTCTTTTAAAAAACAATTCCCTTTTATTTATATAATCAAGAACATACAGTATATCAATGAAGATATAAAGGGTGTGTGGGTGGGTGTGGGTGTGTGTGTGTGTGAACAATTCAACTGAATGCGAATTAGAATTAAACACACATACACCAAATACAAATTTAAGTCACCAAAATAATTATTGGTGTTGTGGGGTGGTGACTTTTAAAAATGATTTGTTTTATTTAGAAATATCATTATATTGTCAGTGAGGTCATCTTATATTCTCACTTAAAGCTGAAAAGTTACTAAGAATTCCAAAGAGCAGAATGTTTTACAGGAGGCATTGTAGTAATCAATAATAAATAATAATAATTTCCCCCAACACATAGTAGAAAATTAAATGTTGATTGTTTGCCCGCTAGTATACCTTTAATTTTGGGGTTAGTTTTTCAGCAATAGCTATCGACCAGATTTGACTATACCATAAATCCTTACTAAATCCCTCTAAATATTTCAATTTTCTTGCCATAACCACCCTGGCAGCTAACAAGAAATATAGAATCAATAATTTATCCAAATCATATTTGTTTGGCCGCTGCCACAACCCTAGTTCAGCTAAGAAAGGGGTTGGGGTCAATTATTGTCTCGTTTATAACAACTCCATCTCCCCAAAACCTGCCAGTGGGTAACATGAAATACCGTATTTTTCGCCCTATAGGACGCACCGGCCCATAGGACGCACCTAGTTTTTTGGGGGGGGAAATCAAGGGAAATTTTTTTATTTCCCCCCCAGGTTTGCGCAGCCATCCCCAAGCTAGAAGAGGGAGAGGGAGCGCTCCGTCTCCCTCTTCTGCCTTCAGGGACAGCTTGCCCCGCTGTCCCCCGAGCTTGGGCTGGCGGGGGGAGAAGCAAGCTTGCTTCTCCCCCCCCCCCAGCCTCCAGATCAGGTCGGGGAATAGCGGGATGGCGGCGCTACGCCACCCCGCTATCCCCCGAGCTTGTGGGGCTGGCGGGGGGAGAAACAAGCTTGCTTCTCCCCCCTCCCCCGCCAGCCTCCAGATCAGGTTGGGGAATAGTGGGGTGGCGGCGCTGTGCCTCCCCGCTGTCCCCCAGCTTTTGGGCTGCAGGCTGCTGCCCGCAAGCCTTGCGAGCCCGCGGGACATCCCACCGGGCTTGCAAAACTTGCGGATAGCTTCCTGAAGCCTGGAGAGCGAGAGGGGTCGGTACGCACCGACCCCTCTCGCTCTCCAGGCTTCTGCGAAAGCCTGCATTCGCCCCATAGGACGCACACACATTTCCCCTTCATTTTTGGAGGGGAAAAAGTGCGTCCTATAGGGCGAAAAATACGGTACATAGTTATGTTTTTTTCACAGAGCCAGCATTTTGGGCGGAGATTGAGGTTAATATGTGGTAAATTCATGGGTGCACAGTGCCACCTACTGGTTATATTATATATTATTATATTATATTGAAACTTTTCTAAGATTGATTTCACAGGCATCTTGTTCCATATTCTTTCCCATTCTGTGGGTTGAATATTCTAATGCATGGGTGTAGCCAATGGTGGGGGGGGGGACAGGGAAGGGCAGCTGCCCCCCTAAATAAAAAAATACATAGTTAACTGAGGTTCTGCCCCCCCAGACAAAAATTCTGGCTACGCCAATGTCGTAACGCAAATCCTTTCCTCAGCATTTTGTAATCCTGTTATCTAATTTGGTTACTATTCTACAAATGTGAGTGATCTGTCATTAAATTATGTTCCCCAATCAAGTGTTCAAATTATGTTAATTCTCTTTTACTTGTTGTTTATATTTTGCTATGGAGGAGCTAACCCACCTAAATTCAAACCAAGAGTGCTCTTGTTTATTAAAAAATAAAATTGATCTCTCGTTCTGTTTTAGGTTAGCCATTATCATAGAAATTCCTAATCCTTTATAATTCCTTTTAAAAAAATATTATTTTAAATAATTGTTTAATTGAATAAAATAAAAAGAAAATAAGAAGGAAAATGTGAATTGTATTGAAATATTCAACGCAGCAATAGAGAATTTAAAATAATTATTTATTTGTCAGACAAATAAATGAGAGGCACAGTGGTATATGGTTACCAAGCTCTGGCCTGGCCTCCTGCCATTATGGCCAGCCCTTATATTCCCTTAATCCAGCCCCCTTTGCTCCTCCTTTGGATGCCTCTGTCCAATCAGCCTGGTTGGATTTCCTATTGGCTGATTGCTATAACCAATCCTAAAAGATACACCCATATCCTCCTGTCCTTATATGGAACACAAAGAGCTATATATTGTTACATCTATAAATGACAAATAAGTAGTAATATATCTTACATGTGTCTCAACAAGGAATCTTAATTACCAGCTCACCTCTTGCCCTCCTTGCCCTATTGCCTTCTAAAACAAATGGTTAATCTTAAATTTTTATCTTAAACATATGTCAAGGATCTTGAGTTTCACATCAACATTGAAAGATCTCCTTCATTTGAAGGTTTCTAAACAAATGTCTGACAGCTATATATCAGGACTGCTTGGATGGCGTCTTCCTGTCTGGCAGGGGGGCTAGGCTGGTGGCTGACTTAATTCCAGGATAAATACTCTTACAACTATATGAAATAAGAATCTAGCATTTCTTAAATCCTTTGCATAATTACATCTATGCCAATACACTTAATACACAACACAGGTAGCCTCTTAAAAAGAATAAGGCCTTTGTAAAGTAGAAAAAGGAACTCAGTTTAAAACAGTTTCAGAAGAAGCCTCTTCAGTTTACATCCCCCCCTTCAGCCAGTTGCTTTTCCCATTAGATCTTCCCAACATTTATTGCCCTTAAACTCTCTCAGTTTAAGAAAGAAACAGCTTTAAAAAAAGACTTCCCAAAAATGCTTTCTTTCTGCCAGCTAAATGCGTCTCCATTTGGTCTTTAACCTTGGAAAGAAGATCTGGCTCATTTTACTGGGAGGCACATTGGTATTATTTTACTATTTACTCATTCCTAATTATATTTATCTCTGCCTTTGTTATCTTCTGTAACATGTAGGGTCAGTGTCCTCACTCAGTCTGTAATTCCAGCTTTTACGACTTTGAGAATTGTTTTCTGCTATCAATCAAGGGGGCCCCTTGTCTAAGAGGAAAACACTGTCAAGGTTCTCTAAGCAGCAGGTCTTGTGCCTGGCATGAAACTTTTGAAAATCTAAGCCCTCTTTAATATACAAGCCCTGATCAAACATTAATAAAATGCAGGCTTATGCCTGATGCCTCAGTATCATTATAAAATTTAACAATTACAATTCCATATATATACTTATCTTAAATATAAGTATTATTATTATCCAAATACATATTGGTATATATATTTAGCCTACTATATTTTGTAGAAATGCGTTACAGATATCATTATACTTGTCCATGCAAAGTCTATACCTATAAGCAATCCGTTCATAAATTGCAAGTGTGGTCATATCTTCAATCAGTTGATTAAATGCAGCCATACACTTACCTTTCCAGTCATCAGTATCAGTCTCTTGGTCACAGTAATGGCACGAAGGATCTATTTATATGTTCAGTTGTCAAATTCCATATAGTAGGTACATAGTTCAAAAAAAAAAATTCCCTGAAAAAAAATTACCCACACAATTATATTTATATCATCCACTATTTTTCCCGAAACTTAATAAACGTAGAACATTGTAAAATCATGTATTTTAAATAAACAATCTCCTTACTACTACTTCTCCAACAACATGTTGACCTAGACAGTCCTTTTCTATACAGTACTAGCATAGTTGAGTCCAGTAAATTCTAAACATTATTTTTTGTTATATAAATCGTAGTTTAAGGTCCATTGACACATTTGCTACAGGAGCTAAAACACTTTCCTTTTGTCTAGGCAATACTGTATAGGAACCTCCAATTCTTTATTCACTCATTTCTTAAAATCTGCATATCAAATTGATTCATTTATAACAAATATCTATAAAAACTAATCACGGGGTATTTTCATTTCAAAGGATTTGACCAATTGTTCTAGTATCACCAGTGTCTCAGAAGCTGTAAATGCTGCTGATGCAAACAAGGTTGTTAACAAGTGTAGTAGCTGCAGGTTTACATCTGATAGGTAATGGGACCCCTGGCCATTAGGTCCAGTCGTGGGCGACTCTGGGGTTGCGGTGCTCATCTCGCTTTATTGGCCGAGGGAGCCGGCGTACAGCTTCCGGGTCATGTGGCCAGCATGACTAAGCTGCTTCTGGTGAACCAGAGCAGCGCATGGAGACGCTGTTTACTTTCCCACCGGAGCGATACCTATTTATCTACTTGCACTTTGATGTGCTTTCGAACTGCTAGGTGGGCAGGAGCAGGGACCGAGCAACGGGAGCTCACCCCGTCCCGGGGATTCAAACCACCGACCTTCTGATTGGCAAGTCCTAGGCTCTGTCAGTGGCGTAGCGTGGGGGGTGCAGGGGGGGCCGGCCGCACCGGGCGCAACATCTGGGGGGGGGCGCTCGCACTCGCAGCTCTCTGCCCCCTGCTAAATCCACGGGTTAGGGAGCGCAAATTACTTGCCTTGCCCCGGGTGCTGACAACCCACGCTACGCCACTGGGCTCTGTCTTTTAGACCACAGCGACACCCGCGTTCTTTACATCTGATAGATGATATTTATCCTGCAAAACAGCATATGTTAAAAATTTATCTTTCTCATCTATCAGTTGATCCAAAGTCAATATGCCCTCTGGATGTGCTCAGGACAGCAAGTCAAAGAAAAACAATAAGCTTAAGACTCTGCTAGGAAAGCAGGGAATATTTATTTCAATTACTTTCTAAAATGAACTTTGGACATGATTTTATATTCATTTTACAATATTTATACAGTGGTACCTCGGGTTAAGTACTTAATTCGTTCCGGAGGTCCGTACTTAACCTGAAACTGTACTTAACCTGAAGCACCACTTTAGCTAATGGGGCCTCCCGCCGGAGCACGATTTCTGTTCTCATCCTGAAGCAAAGTTTTTAACCCGAGGTAATATTTCTGGGTTAGCGGAGTCTGTAACCTGAAGCGTATATAACCTGAAGCGTATGTAACCCGAGGTACCACTGTATAGCAATAACAAGGCAGTGGTAAGGGTAAATGGACAATATTTGGATATTCTGAACACACAAAGGGGCACCAAGCAAGGTTGTCCCTTGTCCCCTTTGCTACTTGCTTTGTCAAACAAAGTCCTAGCTAACACCATCCAGAATAACCAGAAATTAAAAGTTAACTTGAGAAATGGGCATAGTTTTCCACTAAATATCTTTGCTGATGATATTGCCCTGATGGTCTCCAACCCGCAGGCATTCTTGTCAGAGGCCCCCAGGGAAACAGAAGTATTTATAGAGCTAATTTTTTGTCACTAGTGAAAAATATACATATAAAGATCTAAAGATTTGGTCTAAGGCCATCTGTCTGTCTGTGGCAGATGGGTAGAGTGGCATCAGTCAAGATGATGGTAGCGCCAAAGTTTTTACAGTGGTACCTCGGGTTAAGTACTTAATTCGTTCCAGAGGTCTGTTCTTAACCTGAAACTGTTCTTAACCTGAAGCACCACTTTAGCTAATGGGGCCTCCTGCTGCTGCCGCGCCGCCGGAGCACGATTTCTGTTCTCATCCTGAAGCAAAGTTCTTAACCTGAGGTACTATTTCGGGGTTAGCAGAGTCTGTAACCTGAAGCGTATGTAACCTGAAGTGTATGTAACCCGAGGTACCACAGTATTTCTGTTTCAGACTTTACCCATATGTATTGCAGTAGAGACCCTTAAGAAATGACCAAAAATGATTGTAAGATTTATCCACCAAGTTAAAAGATCCAGATTGTTTTTGGAGATTTGAATATCATATTGGCCTTAATGTAAGCCACACTCCCCCCCCCCCCCCAATTCTGACCGTGAACGGTTAAAGTGCGGCTTATATTCGCGACCTTACGGTATGCATCCAGGAGAGCGGCGAAGCGGTGCCCGCCCCACACGCTGCCCCCTGTCCTCTTCTCCAAGGCCAGGAAGGGAGAGAGCAAAGAAGGGGAAAGGCCGGCAGCAACACAGTGCAGCGCCCTCCGCCCCCCAGTATGTAGCTAGAAGCAGCAAGGAATAGAGCAGCTTATATTTGTGTCCGTCCCCCCCCCCCCAATTTTAAAGGTGTGGCTTATATTCAGGTGTGGCTTATATTCAGGCCAATACAGTATGTTTCAAGTAGCTAGGTGTTCTTTTCCTATCTTGGGCTGCAGCTCCCTCTCTCCATCGTTTATTCTGTTATCACCAGGTTGGGCACTGCTTTCCTTTCAGGTGAAGACAGGAGGCAAAGCAGGTGTTGAGCAGTTCTCCCTTTCACCCAATGACATTCTTACATTCTTCCATCTTCTCCACATGGAGGGCCTACGGCTTCCTGGTTCTTCCTCTTGCTTTGAACATAGCTGAATAAACCTTTTTTTATTATTTTAAAACCTCTCTTGCAATTCATTATGAGCTTTGGCCAGCTTGACTTTCTCCCTGCTTGTGTACACTACTCCTTTGTGATTTCCTCTTTCCTATACACACCCTTTCTTAAAACTCAGCTGAATTTAGTCTGTGTTTTACGTGTTCCAGGTCACCAGAATCAAAACAGTTCCATTCCAGGTTTTACAAAATGCTCACGGGCTCTAAGGCCCTGAAGCAGCCAAGAGAGAGTTTTCTGTTGAGCTTTTCACATTCTAAATAAAGTGGTTTCATCACCATTCTTCCCATAAAAAGTACAACTTAAAATCCCCCCTGTATTGACAACAATCCAGCTGTGCATTCATTTTGCCCACAATAAAATATAGCAATAGCAACCAGTACGGTTACACAATAAATTATCTCAGGTCAGATGAAACCAGCTTTCCATGATTTGATGATGGATAAGGAAGCTGATCTGGTCTGTATCACTGAAACCTGGGTGGGTGAGCAGGGCAGAGTTGGTCTCACCTGGCTGTGCCCACCTAGGTACTCCTTGCAGCATCAGGGCAGATTTGGGTCAGGGAGGGCAAGTTGCTGTGCTGTATATAAATTCTCTCTCTCTGTCCAGATGTGAGGGGATATAGAGTGTGTGTGTTCCTGACATTGGGCAATTGGGACAGATTAGGGATTCTGCTGGTTTAGCACCCTCTGCAGAGGTGAGGGACCTACGTATGGTCCACCCTTAGAGGTTGATAGATCCAATGGGTTTCCAGTAGGGCCGAGTGATATTTGGTTGTTAACATCAAGATGTAAAGGTAAAGGGACCCCTGACCATTAGGTCCAGTCGTGGCCAACTCTGGGGTTGCGGTGCTCATCTCGCTTTATTGGCTGAGTACAGCTTCTGGGTCATGTGGCCAGCATGACTAAGCTGCTTCTGGTGAACCAGAGCAGCGCATGGAAACGCCGTTTACGTTCCTGCCAGAGCGGTACCTATTTATCTACTTGCACTTTGACGTCCTTTCGAACTGCTAGGTTGGCAGGAGCAGGGACTGAGCAACGGGAGCTCACTCCAGGAATTCGAACCGCCAACTTTCTGATCAGCAAGTCCTAGGTTTTGTGGTTTAGACCACAGCGCCATATCAACAGCTAAATACAATGATTTACCATGTCTGAAATGTATCTCAGCTGCTTCTTCCTTGCCGTGAGCAAGAGCGGTATGAGAGCTTGATCAGCTGAGGGGCAGGCAGTGTGTGAGTGGCAGAGTCCCATACCAGGAGAGGGGTCTTGCATCTTGTGGCTGGCACAAATATCCTTGTCATCCTACTTGTGCCCATGGGCACAGCCAGGATTTATGGGGGTGGGGTGGCAGAACCTCAGTTAGTTACGTATTTTTATTGATTTACTTATGAGTAATGCCCGCCCTCCCTTGGCTATGCCCATGCTTGTGCCACTGATTTATGGGCTCTCAGGTTCTACAGCATCTGGAGAGCATTTCTGCGCATGGCGGAGCAACTACTGGGCGCAGGATTGGAGGCCTGATTTTGCCCAATAACGGGACCAGCCCATTATCCACTATGAAGCATGTCACTATTATTTGCAGTGCATATAAAAATGCAGGTTACAAAAGTTTGAGTGCTGCCATAAAAAGTTAAAGCGAGTCATTGTAAGATTGCAATTAATTGGAAATGATGTAAAGCACAGGTTACTTTTACTTTAAAAAACCAGATAAACGTGTAATTATCCCTGCAGCAGCGTCACACGGAGTTGCCCCCCGGTGGCGGTCCCGTCCCTCAAGCATTTCTTGAGGGCGAGTGCTAAAATCTCTACGAAAAGTGGGGCTCCATGGAAAAAGATTTCTAGTTTGAAGGGGCCACTGTGAGAAGCACCACCTTCAGAGTGTTTCTCCTGAGGCGTCTGCGCTCTTTCAAACGGATTCATCCCGCTCTTTTAATTGCGCCAGGAGCTCTTGCGGGTACAGGAATGATGGGGGGCGGAGGTAGAAAGGGGGCGCCGTCAGAGGGGGGCTGTCGGGCCAATTCGGAAGCCTTCGTGCGCGTACGTCAGGGCAGAGGGAAAGCGTGGCTGGATCCGGTCCCAGGCCCAGCCTATTCTGGCGGCGTCCCCTTAGCCAGGCGCCCGCAGGAGGAGCCCCAGAGGAGCGCGGAACTCCCTGGGTCCGCGCGCAGGTGCCGGCGGGCGCAGCGCCTCTTCCTCAGCATCCTCCGGAGCCCCGGCCGCAGGCGGGGGAGAGGCGAGGCGAGGCGAGGGCGGCGGCGGCGGCGCGCTGGAGTGGCGGGGCGCGGCGCCAATCCCGACCAGCGCGGCGCGCTTCAAGGCGCTGGGAGGCGGAGCTGCGCCGCAGCCCGGCGGGGAGGAGCGCGGAGCCGAGCCCAGCGCAGCACGCGCCCGCCGCCCGCCCCGCTTCCCGCTGCCGGCGCCAGGCTGCCTCGGGACCCTCGGCTTCCCCCAAGGCAAGTGGACGCGGCCCCGGGCAGCGGCAGGAGACGCCCGGGAGGAGCGGGCAGCGGCAGCCGCGGGTAGCCGCGTGGGCTGGGGGCTCGGCGGGCGGCGGAGACGACCTGCCCCGCCGCGAGTGGGGAAGGGCTCGGCCCGGACCCCGGGCGCGCAAGTGCGCCTCGCCCGGCGGGCAGGAAGGCGTCGCCCGCCAGGGAGCCACCCTGCTGCTGCTGCCGCCTGCCGCATCCTTCCTGCCAGAGGATGCCGGCGTCGCTTGCTTCGCGCAGGGCGCACCCGCCCCAGACGGGAGGAGGGAAGGAGGGCTCCCCTCTCTGCGCCCCTCTTTTCGAGGGGGACCCGCTGCGCTTCCCGGGTGCGGCGGCCTGGCGAGCCTGCGCTGCTCCTGGAAACGAGCCCCCCCCCGGCTAATCCGCGGGTCAAGTGCGGGCATGGGCGGCCCACCCGGCGCTGCCTCGCCTCCTCCGCCACCTGGTTCGCACCTTCGGGGCTGGAGGGGCCTTGCTCCCGAGGGAAGGGCAGGGGGCCCGGCCTGGCTGCTTCGGGGAGGGGCGCCCTGGCCCTGGGGCCGGGTGGTCGCGGGTGCCGCCGACCCGAATCCGCTGCTGGTCCCGCGTGGGAGCGGAGCCTTCTCTGGAGAGAGCCAGAGCAGGATGGGGTCTGGTGCTCAGATCCCAAACTTTTCCTCAAATGCTCTGAGAAAACAGGATTGTTTCTGATCTGCAGAATGATTCACGAGGGACCAAGGATATGTGTGAAGATTTTGTTTTCACTCTGAAGTGGTCGCAGACTAAGATATGAGAAGTGGTGCTTCAAAGTGGAGTGGTTACACTTCACCTCGTCCAAATTGTCCCCACCCCAACCCCCCAAAGTGGTTTGTTTTTCTGGAGAAGATGTACAATATTGGTACATAGCAGTTGGTGGGAGCGGGGTTTAGACTGGGCAGAGGGAAAGACTTGATGGATCCAAACTACAAGATGCAATGGATCCAAACTACAAGAATGGATCCAATGGATCCAAACTACAAGAAACTACAAACTACAAGATTCCACCTAAACATTAGGAAGAACTTCCTGACAAGTAAGAGCTGTTCGACAGTGGAATTTGCTGCCAAGGAGTGTGGTGGAGTCTCCTCCTTTGGAGGTCTTTAAGCAGAGGCTTGACTACCATATGTCAGGAGTGCTCTGATGGTGTTTCCTGCTTGGCAGGGGGTTGGACTCGATGGCCCTTGTGGTCTCTTCCAACTCTAGGATTCTATGAGGGTCCAGTGACTGCTTTTAAGTAAAAATCAAAGCACCAGGAGTTAAGGATCTCATGAACCCTGTAAGTTGTCACCAAGGGTTCAGTTTGATATTGCAAGCCTTACGGTGAGGTCTGGGAGACACTTTGGCATATAGAGACCTTTTTATGAGGAAGTGTGTGTGTGTTGAGTTCAGTGTAGCTTTAGGATCGCAGGGTCAGTCTTGGAACGCCTCCCATACAAACTGACAAACTTTTGAATTTCAATTAGTACTATTAACTTCAGAAGAGGCCCTCCCACTGTGTTGTGTGATGGCAACTCTTATGTAATACAGTGTCATGCAGATTTTTAAAATAAACGGCGGTTTTAAAATAATTTTGCAGACTTTGCTGAGGGTACTGATTTTCTTTTTGCACTTCCTTACAGTTTGCTTTTTGTTTTGTCTTTTAACATATTAATGGTCCACAAATGTGGAGTCTGTATCCTGAGTTCTGCAATCGGTCTTCAGGTTTTAGGCCTCTGTGACCACCCAGATTTATGGAAGGCATGGATACTTGCTTTAATTGAAATTAGTGGCTTCTAAGGTCTATTATTATCCAGTTAGAGATGCTGTATTGCCAGCCATTTTTTTCTTTTAAGTGCTGCTTGCTTTTCAAATAGCACTTAATGAACCCAATGTCTAAAATGACATCAGGGGTGAGATGTATATTTGAATGGGAAGATACCAACTAACTTTACGTTCATTTCCCTTGTGCTTTACACATCCATTTACTGCAAAGTAGTCCAGTGAAAGAAATTGTGAGTTACCGTACTTAATATCCTTGTGGTATGAAGTGCATCTTGATACACATGGTGAATGTTACCTGATTCAGGTTTCAGTTCTTAATTAATTTTTATGTTTTTGACCAAACTGATTGCACGGCACTGCTCCCCCATTGTTGTTCTGCTATTCGTTCTAAATTGAACACTATTTGTGTTGGCTTCTCAAAAATTTTGTGACAACCTAAATTGTGGCGGGGGGGGGGGAATGCTTAGGAACCACTTGAACAATAAGAAGTACAGTTGTACAGTACCTTGGTTCCCGAACGCCTTGGTACTCAGACGTTTTGGCTCTTGAACGCCACAAACCCAGAAGTGAGAGTTCCAGTTTGCGGACATTCTTTGGAATCCGCACGTTCGATGGGAGCTTCCTGCAGCCAATCAGAAGCCGCACTTTGGTTTCTGAATGTTTTGGAAGTCAAACGGACTTCCAGGACTGATTCCGTTCGACTTCCAAGGTACGACTGTAGCTGAATTCTGTTGTAAAGTGAATTTTACTTTGCAACGTGTAAATGTATTTTTACTTGACGCATGCATAAATAACAACAGCAAAGTTAGGCTGAATGAGATGAATGTCTATTTAGTCCAGCAGTGGCCAGCCAGATTCCTCTGGAAAGCTCTCTTTTTTTTTAATATCTTTTTATTAATTCTTACAAATTACATCAACCAAAACATACAAACATTTAAAGGATAAAAGTACATAGGTAAAAGAAAAAAAAGGAAAAAGAAAGAATAGAAAAATAGATATAGAAAAAGACAAACTTACAGACATTACGCATTGTCTTCCTTCCATCTCGGTTTAGGTTTAGTAAGCTTATAACCATTCTGCAGTTGTGTTGTGATAACTATATACATTGCAGGTTTTACATTCCGTCCACTGTTATTTTTTTAAATCCCAAATTATCTTCAATATAATTTAAAAATTTATCCCAATCATTTTTTAGCTTTACATTTTTTTGATACCTAATCCTCTGTGTCAATCTCGCTAATTCAATATAATCAAATAGTTTCATCCGCCATTCTCCGACCGTAGGTATGTTAGGGGTTTTCCAATTTTGTGCTAACAGAATCCTTGCCGCCACCGTTGCATATTGGAAAAATGTTTGGTCTTCACTTTTGATCTCCTCTCCAATCATACCTAAGAGGAACGCTTCAGGTTTTTTGGTGAAGGTGTATTTCAATATTTTCTTTAATTAATCGTAAATTTGACCCCAAAAATTTTTCACCTCATCACAAGTCCACCACATGTGGAAAAAAGCTCTCAAGAAAAGGATGAGGGGCATAGTCCTACCCTGCTCCCAGAATTTACAGCAGAGGTGTGGGAGCTCCAGTCTGCATTATGCCATTAATTCTAAGCTCAATTTTTAGAAAGATGGCCTGTCTAGGAGCCATTCCATTTATCTTGGAAATTATACTTCTGAATCCTGAGCACATAGGAACATTATATTGTTGTTCTTTGGGATACAGATGTAAAATTCATGGAAATTTTGTAGACATGGGGTAAAAAAAAACCTGTTTCCATTGTTTTCTAAAGATAGTGTGCTTGGGGGTCTTTCATGGCTTAGAAAATATTTACAGTTAATTCAAAAGTGGGAGTAAGTTTGCAGCATCCAGGGGTGAAGGACCCAAGGATGTGCTGGGGTCACAGTATGAACTGTGTGATTTACTGACAGACACGCTGTGTGACAGATGTACTATATTCTACTGCTTGCAGCATTCGTATTAAACATAGAACTTGTTTTTTGCTCAACTTTATTTAGGCCCCATCAGTACCTGTCATGTAGCTCTGCTTGTGGTTAATGTCTGGTTTTTTGTGTACAATGCATTACTTTTTGTCAAAATAAAAAAATTCCTTCCAGTAGCACCTTAAAGACCAACTAAGTTAGTTCTTGGTATGAGCTTTCGTGTGCATGCACACTTCTTCAGATACACTGAAACAGAAGTTGCCAGATCCTTCTATATAGTGAGAAGGTGGGGAGGGGTATTACTCAGAAGGGTGGTGGGAATGGGAGATTGGCAGATAGCTGAGATGAGCCTGTTGACGACTCTTAACGACTGCAATAGGTCTTAATTACTTAATTACTTTTTGTGTAATGAGAAGTTTGGGGCTTAAACCTGCCTGCATGACCTAACCCTAACCCTTTCGGATGCTGAAAGCTGAGGACTGAGCTGAGGCTTAACAGTGGATGAAGCAGCACTGCTCATACCCAACTCATGTGTGGAATTGCAAGCATACAATAAACCTCTCGAACATCCAAGGCTGAATTAAATGGTGTGACTTGCTCTGCAGTGCACCCTCCCCCTGTAGAAGTCCTTTTTAAAAGTCATTTTAAAAGGTTATCGCCCTAAAAAAGAAAAGGAGGTGATCGCTGCTGCTGCTGCTGCTGCTGCTGCTGCTGTTTGAGTCCCCAGTTCCTATGCTTGTGCCTTGTAGTCCAGCCTTAGAAAAATCAGTTTTGGACTGGGACAATTTGGCATGGGGACAGCTTTGAATGTGAACAATTCTGTTGTTGGTGTTTTTTCAGTGGTAAATTAGAGGGGGAACGCAATTGAGGGCAGCTTGGGAACCTTTTTCAGAGCAGGATTGATGTCATCTGCAGGAGTGGCCGGTCAGTTGACAGGTGAGAATTTGAAGTTTGTTGCCAATGACAGGATCCCCTGTCCCCGCTGGTGAGCTTCCTCCCCCGTTCAAATTTTCCTGAACTGTAGAGAATGCAAGAGCAGGGGCAGCACCAAGCGTATCTGCTCAGAAGCACTTGCCCAGTTTTTTATTAGGCAAACAAACCTCTGCTAGGTGTGCCATGGCAAGGGCCAAGGAAGATTCACATTGTAATCAGTAAGGTGAGGGACCTGTTACCGCTTGGCTGAGATCCCTGCGAGGGTGGACATCCCTCTTCTTGGCTGACTGTGTCTTCAGTGGAGTTGAAACACAGGGAGGAGTGAAGCCACATCAATGAGGATTTGTCTCGTGAGTGTAATTCGTTAACAGTTGTGTGCATGGAGAATTTGCTCAGGAAGAGGAGTCCTGGTCACCCTATGCTTGTGAGAGAGCTACTTTGAGCAAAGTAGTTACCTTAGCATTTTTGTGTACTTTGTGTTTAAAGCATTAAATTTGACCATAGACATGCAGTGATTGTGCCCAAACCTTTTGTGACCTATCCATCCTCACATCTACCCAGTTTTGAATTTTTTACACTGATCACTTACAAACTTATATTCTTTATATCAAGCAACTTGCAATTATTATTATTATTTATTATTTATTATTTATTATTTATTATTTATACCTCACCCATCTGGCTGGGCTTCCCCAGCCACTCTGGGTGGCTTCCAACAAAATATTAAAATACAGTAATGCATCAAACATTAAAAGCTTCCCTTCAGATGTATTCTGAAAGTCTGGTAGTTGTTGTTCTCTTTGACATCTGCTGGAAGGGCGTTCCACAGGGCGGGCGCCACTACCGAGAAGGCCCTCTACCTGGTTCCCTGTAACTTCACTTCTTGCAGTGAGGGAACCGCCAGAAGGCCCTCGGTGCTGGACCTCAGTGTCCGGGTAGAACGATGGGGGTGGAGACGCTCCTTCAGGGATACTGGACCAAAGTCGTTTAGGGCTTTAAAGGTCAACACCAACACTTTGAATTGTGCTCAGAAATGTACTAGTGATTTGTAAGGTGCCAGTTGAACTAAATGACAAATATAAAATAGTTTTATATGCAATGAACAAATAAAGGTGTGCAGATTCACAATGCAATATGAAATCTTGTAGCACCACATAGGCATACAAATATGGAAGGAGGAGCAAGCTTGTTCTCTACTGTCCTGGAGGGTACAAGAATGGCTACAAGAAAGGCGATTCCAGCTAAACATCAGGAAGAACTTTCTGACAGTAAGAGCTGCCCCACAGTGGAACAGACTCAAGAGAAATTATGGACTCTCCTTCCTTGGTGGTCTTTTAAGCAGAGGTTGGATGGTCCTCTGTCATGGATGCTTTAGTTGAGATTCCTGCATTGCAGGGGGTTGGACTAGATGACCCCTGGGGTCCCTTCCAACTCTACAATTCTATGATTCTAAGTAGTTCACTGAAAATTGTTGTTTGCAGCCAGTGATGCAGCTAGGCAACTTTAGACCCTGAACTTAATGTTAGTATAGTGTCCCCCTTTAGATAATAGGAGACCTATAAGCCTATTACTTCACTTGTGGAGCATATAATTAATGCCTCTTTACAATGTGTTCTATAACCACTGTTACATTCCTTAAATGTTGTGGGGTGGGGAGTTTGCCAACCCAGTGTGCAGTTTTGCCTTTTAAGATCAGTTAGACTGCCAGAATAAAATGGAGCTTGGTTTGGCTGCCATGATGCTTAGCACATTTGCTTTGGAATAAACACTGTTTTATTTTAGAATAGGATAATATAAATTTTAAAGTAAAAATAATATCAACATCTTATTATTGTTTTTTACAGCTGCGGAGCAGCCGTCACATGGTTTTACAGTTGCCCTATAGCTATAAAAGTTTTTTTAAGGTAAGAAAGGATGCTGTGGTGACCATGTTGGCTCCCGAGGGCTTGGCATGCACATGCCAGCCGAAGTACTGGATGCTAATTTGCTGGTGCCCCCATCTTCTGCCACTTTCATGTTCTGCGGGCCCAGGATTTCATCTCATGAACCTTTTTATAGTTCTTTGTGAGTGTCAACAAGCAGGTAGATATTCACAGAGCTGATCTGGTTTGTATTATGTAGAGTTTCAAAAAGATTTCAGAGTACCTCACCAAAGTTTTCAGAGTTTAGCTGTCATGAAATAAGAAGGCAGATCCTCTTAGGGTCATGAGTTAGAAAGAAAAAAAAGCTGAGAGCAAGAATAAATATGTAGTTCTGCCAGTGAACAGATCAAGAAAGTGAAGTCCGCAAAATGGTTAGGTTGGGAGTTGTGCATATTACTAGTTTAATGATCTGTAGTTAGGGCTTAGCAATGAGATGGCCATGTTTGTTGACACCAAATTGTTAAAGGTGATTAAAACAAGGGAGCTGAAAGGAGCTATCAAAGGGTCTCTCCCAACTAGGTGAAATGGCAAATGCAATTCAGTATAAGCAAGAATTAAGTGATGCACAATGAGACCTCCCCTCCAAATACTTATTTAACACATGCTAACAGTATTTAGGGATGCGGGTGGCGCTGTGGGTTAAACCACAGAGCCTAGGGCTTGCCGATCAGAAGGTTGGCGGTTCGAATCCCCGTGACGGGGTGAGCTCCCGTTGCTCAGTCCCTGCTCCTGCCAACCTAGCTGTTTGAAAGCACGTCAAAGTGCAAGTAGATAAATAGGTACCGCTCTGGCAGTAAGGTAAACTGTGTTTCCGTGCGCTGCTCTGGTTCGCCAGAAGCAGCTTAGTCATTCTGGCCACCTGACCTGGAAGCTGTACGCCGGCTCTCGCGGCCAGTAAAGCAAGATGAGCGCCACAACCCCAGAGTCGTCCGTGACTGGACCTAATGGTCAGGGGTCCCTTTACCTTTACCTTTAACAGTATTTAGGAAAGAAATTGAAAACAAAACTGCCAATAATGCTGTGATACAAATCTATGGTGCGACCACCACTCTGGCCACCTCACGTGAAAAAGGATCCTGTAGAGCTGGAAAAGCTTCAGAACGGCGGCAGTCAAAATGATCAAGGGGAAGGAGCCACACCCCTACAAGAAAAGGTTACAACATTCGGGCCTTTTTAGTTTTGAGAAAAGGTGAGTAAGAGGAAACATGATAGAAATCTATAGTCTTCTTGGTGTAGAGAAAATAGATAGAGGGGGGAAATAGCTGGCTGCCTACACACTCACAAGTCAAGTGCAAGGTATGGATGAATTTGGGTCCAAATACTTGCAAGGATGCTTCTCCAGCTTGGCCCTTGAGACCCGGGAGGGAGGCCCTTCTCGTGGCCCTAAGCGACCCAAGATACAACCACCTCTGCTTTGCCTACGTAGCTCCTTGCCGTCAGAGGTCCTCCAAGTATCTTTGGTATGTGGGCTTGGATGTCGCCATTTATTTCATGCTGTGAACTGCTCATTTAAAAATTCAGGAGTGGTCAGTAAATAAAAGATGTAATTTTCAGCTTGGTCTGCCTTCAGAGAGAAAACGGATATGTGAGTTCAGGCACGAGGGGCATTCTTAAAATGGCGGAAGACTTGCTTTCTTAGCAGTGGTTGGGGACTCATTGCCTGCCGCTTCTTCAGTCTATCTAATTCAGCTCATGGATGGGATGCCCCTCCACTTGAACTCTTTATGCCTTCATCGGAGGATCTCTTCCCACATTACACATCGATGGGTGCCAATCTGTTGCTAGATCTTTGGCCGGTGGCCCTGAGAGCAAGGAAACTCACTGACTTCAGACACAGGCAGCAGGAGTGATGTTGATCAGCTGGGACAGAAAGTAGTATTATTTGCCCTACAGGTATTGGATTTGTCATTTTCTGTTTGCGGTTTAGGTGTCCTGTCTATTTTTAGCTAAGCGTACGTTAAGCTTCTTGGTAACTTAAGGACAGTTTGTTTCTCTTGCAACCTTTTGTAACCTGAGTTCTAGTATATTACCTTTGGTGTTTCCCCCACTTTGAACTATTATTTTTTTTGGACTGCAGTATGCTTCTAGAACACACATGTGTTCAATACCTGTTGTAAATCAAATGTACCTGAATTGAATATAGCAGCAGAATTCCTTTCTTGAGGAACTAGCCAGGGCTAGTGGTAGCAAATATTCAGAAACAAGTGTGAGGACATTTCCATTTTTTGTAAGTATAAATTGATTTGGTGTCAATTTTTAGACATTTGCTTTATTCTATTCTGTTGTACCTTAGATAAAATGTGTTGGGGATCCTGGTTTCCTACAGTAAGGGCTGGTAATGAGAAATTCCAGGGGTGCCACTAACTGGATTTATGACATTTGTACAATATTTGATTTATGTACAAATTATACACATAATCCTTTCTCTTTCAACTCTGTCTTTGCCAGCTCAATATGCCTCTTAATTTCTCCATCCATGGCTTCATTCCACTCCTCCTCCAACACAACTCAGCCACTTGGATGTTTCATTTCTCTAGATCAGGGTTTCCCAAACTTGGGTTTCCAGCTGTTTTTAGTCTACAACTCCCATCATCCCTAGTTAGCAGGACCAGAGGTCAAAGATGTTTGGGAATTGTAGTCCAACAACAGCTGGAGACCCAAGTTTGGGGAACCCTGCTCTAGAGACCTGTGCAAAGGTCTTTTCCATTTCATCATCCACTGCCGCCAACTTTACCATTGCCAGAGCAGCAGATATTGCCAGCCTTCATGTCACGCTTGCAGACGGCTTTGTAATGCACTCTGCCAACAGGCCTGGTGCCTGAAGCCAGCTGTCCGTAGAGCACGCCCTTGGGAATCCTTCCATCCTCCATTCTGTGGACATGACCAAGCCAGCATAGACTTTGCTGAGACAGGAGTGTGAACATGCTGGGAAGTGGGCTTGGAAGAGCACATCCTTGTTTGATAACAGGCTCCATGTCCTCAATGCCAGCCTCAAAACAGTAGGGGATCTGCTGCTATATTTTGCCCAAGAGGGCACAGCTGTGTTCTAGGTTGCCTCTTTGATGTCGTTCCACCTTGCTTCAGTGCTATCTCTTGGGCAGTTCAGTACAGCTTGTTCAACGGTATCAGAGAAGCGTTCACAAAGTTCAGGTACGACTGTTCTGTTAGTGTTGATTCCAGGCCATACTTTGTGCTATGAACTGTCTTTGGCTGGAGATGGATCTTGCTCACTACTAGGGAGTGATCTGTGATCCGTGTCGCAGCTGGCACTGTGGTAGCTCAGTGTAACATGAACACAGTTCAGTCACCAGATCTCCTGGTGGCAATCAAGACCATCTGGTGCCAGTGGCCTGACCTTGGGTGTCTCCAGGATCCTCGATGTTTTGCCTTGTTAGAGAAGAATGTGTTCCTGATGCAGAGGCTGTGATACAAGCACAGCTCAAGCAGCTTTTATCCATTCTCACTCATGCTGCCAATTCCAAAGTGGCCTACGCAGTTATCCCATGTGTGATGATCATTCCCAACTCTGGCATTGAAATCTCCCAGCAGGAATAGGTGTTTACAGTCTGGGACCTTCACTCTGAAAGATAGTAAGTGTGTTGGGAAGGCTACAGACACACCATAAATGGCCTATGAAAAACTGGCCAGTCTGTATTTCCTGGCTGCAGCACTAGCTAGAAAGCAAAGATGGGGCCGATGCTATGTGGGTCCAGGAACCAAGAGAGTGCTGTTTGTAGCAGAGAGGTAAACAGGAGAGAGGGAGTCTGAGCCCTGCCACCCCCCTGCAGGTGGAGAGCAGGAGGGGGCGCAGCTGGCGTGCGTCCCAGGGGCGTGGCGCACCACCCACAAGGGCATGGTGCGTGTCCTGAGGGTGTGGTATGGCACCCACCGGGGCATGGTGAGCCTCTGGGGGCGTGGCACGCCGCCTGCAGGGGGCGTGGACGGGGGCAGCCATGATGGCACCCCATCAGGATTGCGCTGCCAGGGGCTTTGCGCTCCTCCCGCACTCCTCTTCCTTCGCCAGTGTCCCCCTGTGAAGACAAGAGGAGGGCGAAAAAGCTGGTTCCTTTTAAAAAAAAATATTTTATTATAACTTTTCAAAATACAATAAAAGACCAGAACGAAACAGAGGCAGAGACAAAACAAATAAGACAGAAAGAATATTAAAGGAAATAATAACCGAATAAAAAGATAAAGAAAAAGCTAAGAAAAAAGAAAAAGGCAATAAGTAAAAGTGACTTCCAACTATCCATCTGTCAGTTATATATAAAAGAGTTCCTCAAAATAATTGAATGTTCAATCCCGAGTAATATCCAGCTATTCCTTTGCAAGCTGAAGTTTTCCCAGTCTTCCGTCTGGGCACCTTAAGTTCATTCATTTTCCTTTCTAACCAAGAAGTCCAAAAGAGCTTCTCCAATGATTATTATAAGTAAAGGTCAGCAGTAGTCTTCCTCCCGACTCACATCCCAGCTTTATCTCCAATATTAAAAAAAAGCAGGCCTTATTTTTTTATTCCTCAAGAGTTTCTTTGCTGTGGTTATATAATAATCTATCATTGGTTACTAATTGTATAGGCATTAATTCACACCCAAATTCATATACAAATCTTCCAATTCCCTTTCCTGTTGGCCATGTGTTACATTCTTATCTTTTTTTAAAAAAGTTTCAGTTTCTTGCTTTTCCGTTCTTTTTCCAGAAGTGTTGCAGGAGGCTTAGTGGCTTTTTCCTCTGAGTTCATTCCAAATTGCTCACAGAGTCCTTTCTTCTCCAACATCACAGCTTCAACTTTACCTTGTTCTACTCCTTCAAGCATCAGTATGGAACCATCCTCTAGGACTGGCCAAGCATCATCAATATTTTTTCCAAGAGCTATAAATCTTCAGCCATCTGTATGGAACCATCCTCCTGATCTTGCACATCATCACTGGTATTTTCCCCCAAGATCTTCTCCTGTCTCTGCTTTGTCCAATACATTTCCCCATATCAGTTTCTGCATCTTAATTCCTTTAATTGACCATTTAAAAGTTGTTGTACAACTGCAACAGTCAGTAGGGTTTTTTTTTTGACATTTTCTTTCAGTCCTGGGTGCTTTAAAATAAGTTTACACAGTCCTTGCTCAGATAAGACACATTTCTAGCCTTCCGATGCTCCCACAGCAAGTACAGCCAGCAGCCATATAATTTTGCATTGCAATAAACACCCTTCAATTGGAGGATTAAAAGTAGAACTAAATAAGATGAAAACTTCTCAGAACTGGACAAACTCTTGGCTGTTAGAAACAGGTGTTATAAACTTTTTTGGAATGTAAATCAAGGTAAGCTTCCTGAAAACTATTTTTTTAACCCCTCAAAGATGTATTCTTTGAGTTGTGTTTTACATGCACATTTTAACCGACAGATAACTTCCGTAAATATAGTCTCTCTAGGAATTTCAAAAGTAGTTGCAGAAAAGAGGTCTTGCTGGTCTTTGCCCTAGAGATTAACCTCTAGTGGCTCTTAAGTGGTGCTAGGGCAAGGTTACGGTTCTTCCACCCCTGGTCTTTTACCTGTCTGAGTTCCTCAAAGATTTATCAGTCCCACAGAGGGAGTAATCCTTCCAGAGCATTCAGAAGTTAATCCCTTTGTTATCTCTGTACCTCATAGATGAAATGACCGACAGGAACTATCACTAAAAGGTAAAGGTACCCCTGCCCGTACGGGCCAGTCGTGTCCGACTCTAGGGTTGTGCGCCCATCTCACTTAAGAGGCCGAGGGCCAGCACTGTCCGGAGACACTTCTGGGTCACGTGGCCAGCGTGACGAAGCTGCTCTGGCGAGCCGGCACCGGCGCAGCACATGGAAACGCCGTTTGCCTTCCCGCTATAAAGCGGTACCTATTTATCTACTTGCACTTAATTGTGCTTTCGAACTGCTAGGTGGGCAGGAGCTGGGACCGAAAGACGGGAGCTCACCCCGCCGCGGGGATTCGAACCGCCGACCATACGATCGGCAGGTCCTAGGCACTAAGGTTTTACCCACAGCGCCACCCGCGTCCCATGGAACTATAATTAATCACCACTTAATTACATCTGTTGACAGCGTCTTGACAGGTGCAGCTAACCAGCCATGACACTCCCCGGAAGTCCCAAAAAGCTGGTTCCTGACCTGATAGTTGCACATGTTGTACTGGTTCATCTGGCAGCTTTGCTGCTACAGTTGCTTTTACTGTTTTCAATTTATGTGGGTTTTTTTGGTGGTGTTTGTTTTTATTGAGGGAGAGGAGATGTGCCTAGAAGCTGGGGAGAGCAGAGGGGTAGGGTGAGGTATGGTGTGGGAGATGGGGCAGGCCAGGTAAGGAGCACACAGCACAGGCAGTTGTTGACTGTTGCATGTCAGCCCCTCCTGCAACCTGGGGAATTGTGGTTGTCCTGTCACCCAGCCCTCAGGTCTGTGGCTGCTGTTGAATGCCAGGTCAGCTCGGAGTAAGTCCTCCCTCATCCATGATCTGATTGTGGACGAGGAGGCCAGTCTGGTCTGTATCCCTCAGACCTGGGTGGGTGAGCAGAGTTGAGTACTCAGGGCAGCATCAGGGCAGTTTAGAGTTGGGGAGGAGGAGTTCCTATTTTAGCAACACCTGGCAAGCTGTTTTAAATCCCAACTTTAGGATTTCAGAGTACCTTGCACATGATGTCAAGTATCCATGACTTCCATAAATCTGTGTTAATGATCTACAGGTCTAGTGCTTGTCAACAGTGCAGAAAATATTGATCCAATAAAACTGCTAGCACATTTGCAAAGCTAAGCAGGGTCCAGTATGGTTTAAAATTGGATGGGAGGCTGTGTTGAGATTCCTGTATTGCCGGGGGTTGGACTAGATGACTCCCAGGATCCCTTCCAGCTCTACAGTTCTATGAGTCTGTTTACCATCATGATTTTTACTTAGGATGATATGAAAACCAACAAATCACAGAACACATTCATAGACACAAAATTGATGGTGTTTTTCTGAGGATTACTTGTAGAAACTATAATGATCTGTCTGGATCTGTGCCTCAGATCCTTTTGTGTGTGTGTCATGGCAGTGATGGCAAACACATGGTTCAGTCAGTGGAGACAGATGCGATCTGTAATTTCATGGTTGGTGCGGGGAGTGAGAGAAGGCCCTTTAGGGAAAAACAATGCCATTTCAACAGGACCTTTTCTTTTCTGTATCTCCTACCCCTCCCACACTGTGCTTTCCTCTCTCCTCTCAGATTGCTCCCCTTTCCCTCCTAGCCTCTCAGCCATTCTACCTTTTCTTCAGCTGCCAAGGTCTGAATTTTGCAAAATGCATAGAGGTGGAAGAGGAAGTTGCAGAGAGCATCACTCTTTCAGCTCTACGTACTTTTTTTGGGTGGGTGTGTATGTTGGATAATGACCTTTTCCATATTTTGTGGGAGGCAGGACTCAGAAAGTTTTCAGGTGCTATAAGGGCACGACGCTAGTGACCCCAAAGGTTGATGAATGGGAACTGTGAAATAGACCCCTCAACCAACAATCCACACCTAACACCTTGAGGAAGGAGGAATCAGGTGTGTTTGACTGCCTGTTGCGCTGTCTGCTAGGAAAAGGAGCCCTATATTTCAGTAAGTTTTCCTCTGCACACATGGACAATACAGTGGTGCCCCGCAAGACGAATGCCTCGCAAGACGGAAAACTCGCTAGACGAAAGAGTTTTCCGTTTTGGAGGTGCTTCGCAAAACGAATCTCCTATGGGCTTGCTTCACAAGACGAAAATGTCTTGCGAGTTCCTGCTGGGTTTTTCCCCCCTCCCCCCTTTTTCTAAGCCACTAAGCCGCTTATCAGCTGATCCGATCAGCAGATAAGCCGCTAATAGCGCTAATCCGCTAATCCATCAATGGGCTTGCTTCCCAAGACGAAAAAACCGCTAGACGAAGAGAATCACAGAACGGTTTCTTTTCGTCTTGCGAGGCACCACTGTACTATAATTGCCCTTGATCAAATATAACACCTTGCCAAAACAATAGCTGTTCAAAATCTATATGAATACAATAAAAGCCATGACTGTGTTTCTGCCTTATGATTTATCACACCAGAAGTAAATGAGGGGACTTTGAGCGTAAGGAATCTACTCATTTGCCAGCAACAGCTAAAGAGGCTGAGGAAACCCAGCCAGATGGGTGGGGTATATTATTATTATTATTATTATTATTATTAAATTAGATAGAGCCAACCTTGATCCAGGTGGGTGTAGTTTTCTCGTTTTAACCTCCATAGTGGAAGCAGCTGAGGTGTGTATCAAGGCATTCCTCTTTCCTAATCGCACTTCATACAAAGATGAGAGCTGTGGTACAGTGAAAGCTTTAGCTAAAGAGTGTTAGTGATGGAGCGAGCTATTTTTTTTATTTTTAGAATGATATTTATTGAAATTTTCTAGACAATAAAAAGTTACAGAGTTAAAAAGAAAAAATAAAGAGGGGGAAAAATAACAATAAAAGAAAAAAAGATACAAAAACACAAAAACAAAATACATAAAAATTAAAAAACAATTAAAAACAAGTCAATATTTTCATGTCTTATATTTCATTTACTTGTTTCCTGACCTCCTCACACCTCCCTTTTTTGTATTCCAGTTCACGTGATTAATTCAGCAAATCCCTTCCCTCTTTGTTTTAATCTTAATTCTATATCTTAACATATTATAACTTCGTACTTTCATCTGATTATCAATCCATTTTTACATATTCTTTTTAACCTTATTGCTAAAACCGTTTCATTTCAATCCAACATCATTTTAACATTCAGTGATGGAGTGAGCTGTGAAAGCAAAACCATGTTCTTGTCCCAACAGGGTCTCTGTGCTTCTGAAAGCTGCTGTCTGTCATGCAGAACAACAGGTGCAGTTCCCTCAGATGCACAGATAGAGGATGGGGAACCTGGCTTGACAGCAGTGCTTGTGAAAAGGATCTAGGGGGTCTTAGTGGACTACAAGCTGAACATGAGTCAACAGTTAAGCAAAAAAAAAAAAAACTATTTCCGCAGTGATTTTTATTATGATAAATTGAAACAGATGATTTACGCGCCTCCCCCAAGAACCCCATGAAAAGGTTCAAGAATGGCTCCCCTTTCCAAGATCATGACAGCAGGGCAAGGGTTAAGCCAGGCGGTTGTAGTGAAACATGTACCGTATTTTTCGCTCTATAACACGCACCCGACCATAACACGCACGTAGTTTTTAGAGGAGGAAAATCCGTTGGCATGCCACCCGTAGGCATTCCCTCCATAACACGCACAGACATTTTCCCTTACTTTTTAGGAGGAAAAAAGTGAGTGTTATGGTGCAAAAAATACGGTAATTTGGCTCTGTGAAAAGTGCTCTGTGCTTTGTGACTGCAGCTGCCTTAACTTCTTGGGTCTGAGTGCCTTTATTGGCCGGCATAAAATCTTTGGAAAAGGTGACAATTATGTGGTGCTTAATATGATGGGATAGCACTGATCAGCTTCTCTGTAACTTTTGCCTTTATTGCATTGCACTAGGCTGCATTTCTAACTGTACCGATAAAAAACCCATATGCAAAGAGTATTTCCATGATGCTGCTTGATGTAGTAATCAACATTGTAGAAGACAACATTGTAGAAGACAACATTAGGTGACAAAATAGCCCTCAAATTGCTATCTGGTAGTATTTGACAAGTCGGGTAGCACTGTACTCTGAAAGACTCTAAATCAGATGTTTGCTCTCCTGCTAATCTATAAGCATATTTACTGTAAGTGCTAGCTTCGCCCTGGGCAGCATCTCAGATTTGCAGAATTTTCACACACTGTTGAGATTTTTCCTGTAGATTTGGTCTAATTAATTTTAATTAATTAAATTAACCTTTTTTTAAATTGCAGGGTTTTACTGTAACCAAACAGGGTGCATGTTACTTCCCAGTTGATGTAAAAATGTTGGCATATTGATACATGGGGTATGATTTAGCCACATTAAACGTCTTAAATCTCATTAGTTTAATTGAAAATGCCTTTAGTCAGATCCTGCAGAGATGTTATGTTCATGTTATATGTTCTCCTGCAATAAATGGGAATGACACACAATAATCGTGGACAGCATTATGTTTGTTTAAGGCTTTCTTTGATCAAATAGATTCAGGTAGGTAGCCGTGTTGGTCTGGCGCAGTAGAAATATATCTGAAGTATCTCAAATGTATCTGAAGAAGTGTGCGTGCACACAAAAACTCATACCAAGACTAAACTTAGTTGGTCTCTAAGGTGCTACTGGTCAATTTATTTTTTTATATATTTCTACTTTGATCAAATAGTTAACTTTCATTTCCCTTTTTATTTTGTGCTTTAGAATATTGAGGATAGTGACTATGACAGCAGTGGGTTCTACATGGGATGGCACTGACTGCTGCTTGACGTCTTAACATTCAATGTTCAGAGCTGCTTGGCAGTTGATATATTGCCAATATAAGAATACGTATTTGAAACCATGTCGAAGAAAAGCCGCACAAAGGCAGAAAAGGACATGGAGACTGAAGCTGTCCAAGCAGCAGCGAATGAAGAATTGCGGATGAAATTGACAAACATTCAGATTGAATATCAGCAGGAAAAAGGCAAGGTATGTAAGCTTAATGCTATGTGGAGGTATGTCCAGCTGAGCAATGAGCAGCTCTCATACCATCAGGTCTTAAGGGATTTAAAGAAATGAAGCACTCATCAAACTTGCATACAAGGTTTTCATAGCTTCTGCTTTCTGGAAAGACGCTCCCTCGATTTCAGTGCTTTAGAATAAAAAGGTGTGTATAATTCTTTCTGGAACGGAGGTGTTGGTGTCACTGTTTCACCAACAGCCAGATGAAACTACTTTGCTTGTTGGTGTTATCCAAATAGATAATATTTTTGAATGATAATTTTAAAGATCTCAGGATGCAGCTCTTTCTGCCTTGTTACTTTATGTGAGAGATTTGGTGTATTGAATCCCCGTGACAGGGTGAGCTCCCGTTGTTCGGTCCCAGCTCCTGCCCACCTAGCAGTTTGAAAGCACGTCAAAGTGCAAGTAGACAAATAGGTACCGTTCCGGTGGGAAGGTAAACAGCGTTTCTGTGCACTGTTCTGCTTCACCAGAAGCAGCTTAGTCATGCTGGCCACATGACCTGGAAGCTGTCTGCGGACAAATGTCGGCTCCCTCGGCCTGTAGAGCGAGATGAGCACGCAACCCCAGAGTTGTCCGTGACTGGACCTAACGGTTGGGGTACCTTTACCTTTATGCACTTAAAACTTCATACACTTCAATGGCTTATGCGTTTAAGCTGCGGATTATTCACTTCAAAAACTCTTTAAGACCCTGTTGTATCAGCTTTACTCAAACCCAGGAAGATCTGTGTAAAATGCTGAGTCTTATTTTTTTGTTCAGCTCGGGTTCGCTAAACTGGAGAGTCTTGCAAGAAATAGATATATATTCAGAATACCAAAAACCTTTTCAAGTGCTTGCACACATGACCTACTAGGTTATACATGTCTAGATTTAGGGGGCTGCTGCTGGCATCCTTGTCTCTTGTTGCAGCTCTTGTTTTCAAGGTGACAGCTTTACAGTGGTGCCTCGCAAGACGAAAAGAATCCGTTCTGTGATTCTCTTCGTCTAGCGTTTTTTTCGTCTTGCGAAGCAAGCCCATTGACGGCTTAGTGGCTTAGCGCTATTAGCGGCTTTTAGTGGCTTATCTGCTGATCAGATCAGCTGATAAGCGGCTTAGCGGCTTAGAAAAAGGGGGGGGGAGGAAAAAAACCAGCAGGAACTCGCAAGACATTGTCGTCTTGCGAAGCAAGCCCATAGGAAATTTGTTTTGCGAAGCACCTCCAAAACGGAAAACTCTTTCGTCTAGCGAGTTTTCCGTCTTGCGAGGCATTCGTCTTGCGGGGCACCACTGTAATTATTTAGCAATAAACTTTCAGAAAAAGCTCCTTGTTAGAATTATCCTGCCCGTTCCTCCTTGCTTTTTGAGAAATAAGTATTTCACCTTTACAGCAGAAAAATAAGACTTGCTGCAGCTGTCACAAAGATGAGTTTTAGATGACTGCTTAAAACATTGCTGTTTGCAGAAGCATTCTCTGAAGTGTTATGCAATAAGATATTAGTTGTATATTATCCCAATATAAATTCAAAACATGTACACTGTATTGTGAAATCTTAAGGCGTCCACAGCTTAGGTATTTTGATTAGGCAGTATACACATTTGTATTGCATATAATAAAATAATAAGCCACTCGCTTAAGAGAATTTTATCACCCTCTTTTAGACAGGGTCTTGCAAGTTGGTAGCTAAGGGTTTGTTTAAATAGCTGGTTTATCCCAACATGGTTTCCTTTTTAACAGTAATTGTTTTGCTTGCTTGATTTATTTAAGAGTGGGTTTGTTCTGTAAGTGATCTCTCTTGTACATGCCATGGGCGACAGGTGCCTATTAAGTAGCTTAACTTAGATACAACCCAACTAAAGTTTGACAAGAGTTAGGAAGCTGGGAAGGGAATCTGTGAGTGCAAGGAGAGTTGAGAGCACTCACTCACGTCACATCAAACCATGGTTTGTTATTGCACAGGCCCTGTAGAACTGGAATTGCTGTCATATTTGCCTAGTCAACAAAGCTTAGAAAATAAGAGCTGTCATTGCACATGTATGCCACTTAATGTTTCTTCACACTTAAGTCAAAGAAGATAATGTTGGTGCATAAAGCTAAAAAGCAATATACAGTAAACTTTCTGTGCTGTTAAGGCACGTATGTACATATACAGAAAGCTGAGATTTATTAATGATGTGTGTTTAGCCAATTTTATATATAAGTGATGGCTTTGTAACTATTTTAGTGTTTTAGTTTCCCCTTAACAGATGTTCTTTGCATGTTCATTGAGTGTGTGCAGGAGGCTCTGCCAAGATTTCTGATGGCACAGAGAGCCCTCTATACGTTCAGCTGTAAATGTGTGGGCTCTCTACAGGTGTTTTAACGAGAGTGAGTAGGTTGGGGTGGAGTTTCTGCTGCGGTGCCATCCTGCATAAGCATCACCATTGAATGAGCAAATAATGCTTTTAAGGACTACACTGTTCATTGACTTCAGACGCTAGGCTAGGCTTTGCTTCCAGGCCCTCCCACCAATATTAAGTACCTTTGTCTCTAGATTGTTCATTAGCATAGGGATATCAGTTTACAGAAGTAAGGTGTAATGTTGGGCATGAAAGTGGTCTGTTTCTAATAATCCAGTAGCTCTTGCTTGCTGTCATATTTTGGAGCTGCCTTGAATTTTGCTGTTTGTCCTTGCTAGATGGCTATGCAAGTAACCAGCTGCCAAATTTCTCCAGTGTTGCTTGTTAGTCAGCAAAATTGGGAAGTGATTAGAGTTACTGTTCTTTAGTTATGCTGTTCCCCTCTGTTTCTCTGGTATGCATAATGAGTAATTGTGGGAAACTTAACGCAATTGGACAGGGAAATTGCCAACTTCTTGAGGCTGCTTCACACAATACATCTTTTGTCCGTGTAAATATTGCATGGTGTTCACGCTTACGGACAAACATAATAACCCATTTGGGATGTAATGATAAACAAAGGTTTATTGTTGCATGTAGAAGACTTGGGGTTATGGGCTTCCCCTCTGCCTTTGCCATGAGGGCTGTGGCTTAGTTACCCAGAGTTTAGCATTGTGTCTGAATGGAACCTTAAACTGCAGTTGAGAATACCGTATTTTTCAGTGTATAAGACAATGTTATTTTATTATAAATAAATGTTAAAAATTGGGGGTTGTGTTACACACGGATAGTGCAGAGGGAGGACGGGTGATTGTTGGCGGCCGCGAGCAGGAGATTGTCAGTGGCGATTGTGCGGGTGATTGGTGGCTGTGGCACGGCCGGCTGTCTATTGGCTCTACAGCGGTAATTGGGTGGTTGATTGGCGGTTGCCGACAGATGGCTTTGGTGGCTTTGGCGAGACGTGCGACTGGCAGTGGTGGTCGGGCGGGTGAGCTCAACAACTCTGGGCAATCGCCCCCCCCCTCCCAAAAGCTTAACAACTCTGGGCAATCTCCTCCCACTTCCTTAATTTGGAGTCCCAAAAAATAGGGGCCATCTTATACATGGGGGGGGGGTGTTATACACCGAAAAATACAGTAATTATATTTAGTTTGTTTCAGCTAAGGCAAGGCTAACTGCAGTTTGGAGTCTTACCTCAAGTTAGTCTAAAACAGAAGTGGAAAATTCAAAACCCTTCTTCCCATCCCTACCAGAAGGGAAGCGGAATGTTGTAGCAAGCTTTAGGTTTGTACCTGTGCCTGTAATGATAAACAAGGGCTTTTATCATTCCAACCAGATGAAACCAATGTGTGAGCAAGAGAGCACAGATATGGTCAACAGCAGTTCTCATGATGGTGCTATCTGGAAAAGTGCCTCTGATTTTCTGATTCACATGCTATGTTGCTATTTCACTACGTAGCCCAGGCTATCTTTCATTGTGGGTGTGTATGTTCTGATTTACACAGGTATTTTTCTAAAATAGTTCTACTTCCTTAGTTTTAGGGACTTTCAAATAGATTTGAAAATGTGCTGCTTTGTTCGTATCTTCCCCTAGACATAGGGCTTGTCCAAACTGGGCCTTATGGTGAGTTTGAGGCTGATTGAGTCCAAGATTTCTGAGCATCGTGAAGCTACACTCAACCAGAACCCATTCTACTTCTTTTGATGAGTGAATTTAGACTTCCCCAATCCTGGGAAAATCAGGAGAGCAAAGCAAAACCTCTGTATTCAAGGTGGCATCAGGACTTAAAAGAGCAACATGGAATTGGCTTTTTGATCTGTGAAACTGTGAATTGAACCGTGTATTCAAGGAGCAGCTGGGGTCTGTTCAACCTGGCATGTCTCTACACCAAGACAAGATGGACCTTTGTCTTCATCCAGCAGGCTCTTTGCATATGCATAAAACTGAAAATAAGAATGAAAAATGCACCTCTTTCCCTGGGAAACTGCATGAATCTGGCCCTGTCCACTACTGGAATGGGACCCCTGACAGCTTTCTGCTGGGGTACTGTGGCCCTTGGACTGAAGAGCTTCACCCCTTGCTAGTTATTTCCACTATGTGCTAGTTAACAGACTCTTTGTACACTGGAAACTCTGGTAAATAAATGAATTGACAATTGAGGACTATACCTACTTGGTCCATGCAATGCACTTAAATCCTCAATGAGTCCTCCGTCCAGTCATTCTGAAGAAGATCTGGTGCAAAGTGATGTGATGTAACTGAAAGGCAAATTCATGTTTGACCCACGTTTGGAAGTAGCGAGGTTATTGAAATGAATCACTGTTTCCCCTTCAGTACACCTTTTGGGACTGAATGTTTAGGAGTATTCACAAAAAGAAAACACTTCCAGCTGGGATTTCATTGGTTTGCTTTTAATTGCTGTGCTTGTTCCATTCTGCAGAAGGGAGTAGCCTTTGCAGTAGCACTAAACTGGTGAGGATAAGTTCTTGTATTTGCAATGAGCTTACAAGTGAAAAGCTTATGCAAGGATGACTGTAATGAGATTGCCTTGCTTCGCTGAAGGTAGTATGGGCCATCAGTAATCTTATTCAATCAGGAGGCCTTTGAATGTTTGTGTTTAAATTCTCCTCCTATTTATTAAAGAGCTAATAATGATGAAGAAAGTAGTGGAGCAGTAGGACTGAATTTTTATATCGTTTATAGGATCTCACTTGAGTATATTTTATGACCCAGCGGATTCTGAAATGCCTAAATGTATTTCTTGTATTCTATAATCTCCTTTTCTGAACACCTCACTGCAATCCCCACCCTTCCTCCAGCCCTGGCTATCGTTCAACTGCCTTCCTATTAGCTATCCTAATATCTAATTTCTTTGCAACATCTGCTGAGCTAAGGCAACCTCCACGCTCATCACCTTAACTATTATTAACAATTAATAATAGGAAAAGAGTCAGTAATTCCGGCACTGTGCTTTGCTTATATGTACGTGGATACTGTATGTCAGGCATAGGCAAACTCGGCCCTCCAGATGTTTGTTTTGGGACTACAACTCCCCTCATCCCTAGCGAACAGGACCAGTGGTCAGGGAGGATGGGAGTTGTAGTCCCAAAACATCTGGAGGGCCGAGTTTGCCTATGCCTGCTGTGTGTCTTAATATTATCCTATATACCTTCAGTTCATGCTAAAACTTACTTTGGCCAAAATTGCTAGCAGTTTCAAAAGTCCTTTTGCATTTCTTCATTGACAGCTTGCTTTTTTAAAGTGGTGGCAGCAGCGGCAGCAGTAGCCACATTTGTCCTAAACCACCCACGGAAAATGCTGCATAAAGACATAGCATTATTCCATGGGGCTGCTGGGTACAACGGCCAGACAGGGGCTGTAGGAAGAAGCACTACTGTTTCCGGCATTGTCGGCCAATCGGTGTCAAAGAAGGATAGAACTTTCTTTTTGTATGCAATGACAGCAGCAAGAATACTTATTGCAAAGTATTGGAAGATGCAAGATTTGCCCACTTTGGAAGAATGGCAGATGAAGCTGATTGACTGTATGGGACTGGCAGAAATGACCGGCAGAATCCGTGACCAGGGAGAAGAGTCTGCAGAAGAGGATTGGAAGAAATTTAAGGACTATTTACAAAAATACTGTAAAATTAAGGAATGTTGAATGATGTTGGATTGAAATTAAGTGGTTTCAAGCTGTAATGGTAAAAGGAATATGATAAAATGGTTTTCTTTTCGTAAGCAAAAATTTAAAGTTATAATAATCTAAGATGTTGGAGAGAAAATAAGGTGTTTTTTTTCTTTTCTTTTTTAAGCTGTAATGCTTTGACATAAGGATTTGCTGTATAAATAATTTGAATTGGATATACAAGAAGGGGAGGTATGAGGAGGTCAGGGAAATATGTTATGAAAAATAAGTAGTGAAATTTATGTGTTTTTAACTTTTTTCTTTTTATGTTTGTCTTTTTTTCTTTTTGTCTGTAAAAATTGGAAAACTCAATAAATATCTTTTTAAAAAAAGAAGCACTACTGTTTCCGCTGCTAAGGAGAGGGAAAAGGGAAAGCCAAACTGCTCTACAGCCTACTTTTGCCGCTTCCCCTAGTCTCAGTGCACCACCTCATCCGCTAAGGGAGTACCTGGGGTATAAAACTCATTAAATGCTTTCAAGTGTCTCTGTGCCAGGGCCAGGGTCACCAGCTTTGTCCGTCCTGTGGGTGCATTTGTGAACTGGAGAAACCGTCATGGGCACTGCAGCTATACTGCAACCTCTCATGGAGCACAAGCTCTTCTATTGACTACAATAAGACGCGTGTTTCAAGCCTAATTTCATTGAGGGACAGGGACCCTGTGGGAGCCAGAGAACACCTTTGCAGGTGTATGTGTATGCATTGGTGCCACATTGGAATAGAGAAAATTAGGATGAACTTGAAACCTTAATGCAGAAAGGCAAATATGAACTAATAGACATTGCCTGCGAGGATAAGGCCCACTACTGGAGTGACAGGGATGGAGCTTGTTGTTGTTTAGTCATTTAGTCGTGTCCGACTCTTCGTGACCTCAAGGACCAGAGGACGCCAGGCACTCCTGTCTTCCACTGCCTCCCGCAGTTTGGTCAAATTCATGTTAGCAGCTTCGAGAACACTGTCCAGCCATCTTGTCCTCTGTTGTCCCCTTCTCCTTGTGCCCTCCATCTTTCCCAGCATCAGGGTCTTTTCCAGGGAGTCTTCTCTTCTCATGAGGTGGCCAAAGTATTGGAGCCTCAGTTTCAGGATCTGTCCTTCCAGTCAGCACTCAGGGCTGATTTCCTTCAGAATGGAGAGGTTGGATCTTCTTGCAGTCCATGGGACTCTCAAGAGTCTCCTCCAGCACCATAATTCAAAAGCGTCAATTCTTCAGCTTTCTTTATGGTCCAGCTCTCACCTCCATACATCACAGGGATGGAGCTTACTTAACAGAAATAGACTAAACAGGAAGGGTGGAGAGTTAAAGGATGCATACACATGCAAAGAAATCCATGAATTTGAACATCTAGGTCAAATTAAAAGAAGAGGAAAATAGTGGTGCCATTGTAGGAGTGTGCTACAGACCACCAAGCCAGGCAGAAGTCTTGGGTGGTGCCTTCCTATATAAGCGTACCAACTGTGGAAATTAGGCCTTTATGTAATTAATTAAAAAAACCTGCCAACTTAAACAATGGAAAGGTGATCTGTTAGTATTATCAATATATTTTATATGTCTTATTGAATGCTGCTTTCAGGGCATTTTGACTGAAAAGTGGTGTATAAAAATATTGTAATACCTGTGTGTGTGTGTGTGTGTGTGTGTGTGTGTGTGTGTGTGTGTGACAAGACTTTGAGTTTTGAAATACAGAGTTTTTGTCGTGGGATCACACAAAGGCCTGCTGTGGACTCCAATCAGTATTAAACATTTTGTCCGTAGCCCAAGTTTAGAAGTACTACGTTCAGAAAGACTTTAGATATCTGCCTCATGTTTCATTTGCTTCCCAAACGTTCCTCCAGTTCTACACAGTCATGCTAATGTGCTGCTTTTGTTTTTTGGTGGTGTTTCAGGTGAGTAAACTGAGAGAGAAGCTCCAGGAAGCAAAACAAGAACGAGAACAGGAACAGCACAAACACACAGCCTACATATCTGAACTCAAGGCTAAACTCCATGAAGAGAAAATGAAGGAACTCCAGGCTCTCCGAGAGGTACTCATTCGGCAACATGAACAAGAAGTGGCTCGTATGGTGAAAATAAAAGACAGTGAGATCCAGCGATTGCAGTCCACGGTGAATGTCCTACGGGACGGGGCAGCTGACAAAGTGAAAACTGCCTTGCTCAATGAGGCCAGGGAAGAAGCCCGGAAATCATTTGATGGTGAGCGCATAAAGATGCAGCAGGAGATACTAGAACTGAAGTCAGGGAAAAAACAGGTGGAAGAAGCCTTGAGTAACATCATGCAGGCAGATAAGATGAAGGCAGCTGACCTGCGCACAGCCTACCAGTCCCATCAAGACGAAATTAATAGGATAAAGCGTGAATGCGAAAGGGACATCCGTAGGCTGGTAGGTTCACCCAATATTACCGTGCATCTGTCTAGTTGAATATTCCACTATTTTTAATTGCCACTAGTATAATTGTGTGTCATGTCACAGTCACTTGCTTTCCCCCTACTTTATTTTGTAAATAAATGGATGTTAATCCTGTATTGTAACTCAGGGAAAGGAGGGCATTTCTTATTCAAGTCTCTTTTATTTCCTCTGACGAGTGGCACACTTAGCAGATCTGATTTTGCATCAATCAAAGCAGCTATCTGCTCACAATTGCTTTACGTTGCCGTTCATGAGATTTTTGAAAGGAAGTCAATTGTTCTCATATCTGGCTAATACTAAGTAAGTCAAAAGAACACATTAAACAAAAAACAGGACTTAAGTTTATTCCTTTCATAGAAGCAGCCCTGGCTGTAAATCCAGTACAGTCATACCTCGGGTTGAATGTGCTTTGGGTTGAGCATGTTCGAGTTGCGCTCCGTTACTTCCAGGTTTTGCCACTCGCGCATGCGCAGATGCTCAAAATGATGTCACACGCATGCGCGGAAGCGGCAAAACACGACCTGAGCACACGCAGACGCGCCATCACTTGTTACGTTCGCTTCAGGATGCGAACGGGGCTCCGGAACGGATCCCGTTCACATCCCGAGGTACCACTGTACTACTTATCCTTTGGCATGATTTGGCTAACATAAAGTGTTGGTAAGGCAAAGTAACATTTGGTTTAATGGGAAGTATTTGGAGAAATTCACATCATGTTGCTTTCTAACTCTTCAAGATGGATGAGATACGAGGCAAAGAGAGAGTGATTTTGGCTTTGGAGAAAGATCTTGGTGTCCAGGCAGGCCATACACAAAAGTTGCTGCTCCAGAAAGAAGCCCTGGATGAACAACTTGTTCAAGTCAAAGAGGCAGAGCGGTTCCATTCCAGCCCAAAGAAAGAGCTTCCTCCTTCTGTGGGAGATATGATGGAACTCGTAGGAAACCCGGTAAGAAAGCTAACTGTTTTTTACATGCATATGAATGTTAAATGGTGATTCCCTGCTAATAGATTGTAATCAACTCCTTTCAGAGTGGGGGGATGAGCTATCACCTTCAAAATACAAATAAATTAAATTATACTTTGAAAATGGAACATTAAGCTTTGCTTCCATCCTTCAGAGAACTTTACTGCTAGAAAGAATAGTTCAGAAGTACATTGTGCATGTTGTTGTTGTTGTTTAGTCGTTTAGTCGTGTCCGACTCTTCGTGACCCCCTGGACCAGAGCACGCCAGGCACTTCTGTCCTCCACTGCCTCCCGCAGTTTGATCAAACTCATGCTGGTAGCTTCAAGAACACCATCCAACCATCTCATTCTCTGTCGTCCCCTTCTCCTTGTGCCCTCCATCTTTCCCAACATCAGGGTCTTTTCCAGGGAGTCTTCTCTTCTCATGAGGTGGCCAAAGTATTGGAGCCTCAGCTTCAGGATCTGTCCTTCCAGTGAGCATTCAGGGCTGATTTCCTTCAGAATGGAGAGGTTTGATCTTCTTGTAGTCCATGGGACTCTCAAGAGTCTCCTCCAGCACCATAATTCAAAAGCATCAATTCTTCGGCGATCAGCCTTCTTTATGGTCCAGCTCTCACCTCCATACATCACATAGTCTATTTTTATTGTCTCTGTATTGCCCGGGTGGTGGTGGTGAGGGGACTGCAGGCTTAAGCTGAGACACTGCCTTTGTTTGCAACACCAAGCCAAATCATGTCTTAGTGCAAACAAGCAGATGTGGGGGCTCTAAGAGAGGAGATTACCTTTTTGCTCCTCTGGTTGTAATCCTGCTGTGCTTTTGGTAAGCTGTGATGTGGCTTAATGTACTGTTCAAACCCTGGCTTGTGGTTTAGCTCACTTCAGACACACAAGCTGTGATCCCCAAAACTTTGATTTCAGGACAGAGAGCAAACCCAGCCTCTGTATAGTCATAGCCCCAGAAGAGAGTACACAAAGACTAGCACCAGACCTATCGTTCTCCTTCTTGCCCCCTCACCGGTCTTGTCTGCTCACTCGTCTGCCTGCTCAGTCAACCCTGCCCCTTCCCTGTATAGCTCTGCCAAACCATGGCCCAGGCGAGCCACAAAGGAACAGGGACAACAGGCCCGGTCACTTCCCCAGCAAACATCTTGCTCTTTTGTTGCTTCCCTCCCCTTCACCCGCCAATGTGGATGCAGACAAAATGGTGGCCTCGGGTGCACAGGGAAAATGGAGTAAGATGGCTGCTTGGAAGCTGTCCCTGGCTGTTCCTCCATGGCTCTCCTGAACTGCTTACTCGCCTGCCTGCCTGCCTGAGCTGCCCACGTGCTGTTCTGTCTGGCAGCCACACAAATTGCAGCCTGATCACAGCCTTGCAGTTTTATCACCGTATTTTTCGTCCCATAGGACGCTCTGTCCCATAGGACGCACCTAGTTTTTTGGGGGGGAAATAAAGGGGGGGGAAATTCCTTTATTTCCCCCCCAAAACCAGGTCGGGGAAACCGAACCTGGTCGGGGAGCAGCGGGATGCAGCGCTGCACCTCCCTGCTGTCCCCCGAGCTTGTGGGGCTGGCCGATGTCTGCCCGGCGCGAGGGACGCTCTGCTTCAGGTTGCCCATCGCGCCGGGCGGCAGGCTGCTATCCGCAGCATGGGGAGCCCTGCGGGGAACTCCCGCAGGGCTGCCTAGGCTGCGGGTGTGTTCCTGAAGCACCGGGCGCTCTGCTTTCAGTGCGCCCAGTGCTCCGGGAAGCAGGCTGCTATCCGCAGCCTAGACAGCCCTGCGGGAACTCCCGCAGGGCTGCCTAGGCTGCGGATGTGTTCCCGAAGCACCGGGCGCTCTGCTTTCAGCGCGCCCGGCGCTCCGGGAAACAAGCTGCTATCCACATCCTAGACAGCCCTGCGGGAACTCCCGCAGGGCTGCCTAGGCTGCGGATGTCTTCCTGAAGCCTGGAGCACCGACCCCTCTCGCTCTCCAAGCTTCAGCGAAAGCCTGCATTCGCCCCATAGGACGCACCCAGATTTCCCCTTCATTTTTGGAGGGGAAAAAGTGCGTCCTATAGGGCGAAAAATACGGTATATCTGTTATTTTACTGCTTCTTCCTACAGCAGCTTTCCTATCTTCTCCCCTTCCTTTTTGTTCCCTATTAATTACAGTACTTTTTTTTTTTAATACCCTAATTTATTTGAGTGCACACTCTGTCCCTTCACCGCCATGTCTCTTCCCGCAAACCCCTCTTGCCACTTTTATTCAGGGCCTGATGACTTGCTGCTTATGTCTCCATAGGTCCAGCCAAAAGACAGTAGCATGGCCGGGGGGTGGGGGGCAGAAATGGGCGAGGGTGGGGGTCTGTGCCCCTGAGGCCAGCCTCAAAGGAGGCTGAGGCCAGCTGGTGGTCTCTGCCCACTGTTTGAGAAAACACTACCTTCCTCCATCTATTCCACGTGCTTTTTTACTTTTCTGTAAAATGAAGTTATGCCCAGTTTTGTGCTGTAATGTAGCCTTTTATTTTCAAGGAGCAACATATGGATGAGCGAGATGTGCGGAGATTTCAGCTAAAAATAGCAGAACTCAGCGCTGTGATTCGGAAGCTGGAAGATAGAAATACACTTTTAGCAGATGAAAGGAATGAACTAGTAAGTAATTTTGATGTTTTATTTAACAGAATTTATATGCGGTTTGGTTGTAGTAAAACCTCCAAGGGGTTTTCAAGAAATATTAAAATTATCAATAAAACATTTAAAAACAACTTACCGTATTTTCCCGTGTATAAGACTATATTTTCCCCTAAATTTTTGAAATTTAAAATAAGGGGTCGTCTTATACACAGTGCATAGTGCATTTTCTTAATTTTGAGTCCCAAAAAATAAGGGGCGTGTTATACACGAAAAAATATGGTAAAACATTTAAAGATATTAAAATTAAAATACATCATCAACACCTGTGTGTCTGGATAGGCTTGTCTATACAAAAATGTTTTAAGCAGGTGCAGAAAAGTGTACAGTAGAATGAATGTACCTACCTGTCAATAGGCGGAGGATTCCAAAGTGTAGATGCTGCCGCTCTAAAATATCAGTTTCCCACAACTTCATTATGTATCTTTAGGCACCAGGTGAAAATGTCTCTCTATAACTAGGCCTTTGACTGATTAAACAATCTTCTAGAACTGGGCAGGATGGTTTTAATGTATCTCTGTGGGGAGGGTTGTGTTGTTGTTGTCTGTAAGTTGCTTTGGGTTCCCCTGAGCAAGATCAGGCAACTAACAAATTCAATAAATAAATGAAATAAAAATAATGTAAGTGGACATTTGCCAAGGTCACATTTGACTTTAACAAAAAAGAAAAGTTCCCCAAATAAGGGTATGGGTGAAAAGCAAGTAGAAAGGGGACACATCTCTCCAAAATGTTTAGCAGTTGTTCAGGATTATAGAATATCAGAAGCTCAGCTAGAGAACATACCACAGAACAGGGAAGATACTTCCAAGGCCAGCTGGGGAATGAGCCAAGGCAAGGAAGCTGTGAGAGGCAAGGAGGCGTCTTTCAGACAATGGAAGTCTTGTCCAAATGAGGAGAGCAAAAAGAACAGAAACTTTGGTACAAGAAATTCTAGCGGATGATAAGGGATGAAAGAAAGAGAGAGATAATTTGATGAGCGTATTACAAAAAAAAAGAGGAACAACAAAACTTATTTAAATACGTTAGAAGCAGGAGATCAGCTAGTGGGTGGACCTTTGGATGACGAGGAAGTCAAATGTGTTTGCGTTTTTCTTCACAGCGGGAGATGGACGGCAGATCCCTGTGCCTGAGCTATCTGTCTCAGGAAGGGAGTCTGAGGAGCTGATGTAAAAGTGGTGACAAGACACAAAGTGGGCAAACCACCAGGCCCAAATGGCATCCGCCTCAGAATCATAGAATCCTGGAATTTGTAGAGTTGGAAGGGACCCCTGAGGGTTATCTAATCCAAGCTCCTGCTGTCCAGGAACCAGTTCTTGAAGAACTCTGAGAACTACCAATGTCAGAATGCCATTACAGTCATATCTCGCCACAAGGCGCACCTAGTTTTTGGAGGAGGAAAACAAGAAAAAAAATATTATGAATCTCAAAAGCCAGAACAGCAAGAGGGATCGCTGCGCAGTGAAAGCAGAAATCCCTCTTGCTATTCTGGCTTCTGGGATAGCTGTGCAGCCTGCATTCGCTCCATAAGACGCACACACATTTCCCTTTACTTTTTAGGAGGGGAAAAGAGCAAAAAATACGGTACTTCAGGTGGAGCGCTTTTGGGTTGCGCTCTGCGGCGACCCAGAAGTAACAGAACACATTACTTCCTGGTTTTGCCGCTCACGCATGCGCAGACGGTCAAAATGACGTCACACGCATGCACAGAAGCGGCAAATTGCGACACGCGCTGATGCGGGTTGCGTTTGCTTCAGAATGCGAATGGGGATCCGGAACGGATCCCGTTCGTATCCAGAGGTACCACTATATATGGCAAGACCCCACTTGGAAAACAATGTCCAGCTCTGGTTGCCTGATCTCGTTTTTTGACAGAATTACAAGCCTGGTAGATGAAGGGAGCTCAGTGGATATAGCCTACCTTGATTTCAGTAAGGCATTTGACAAGGTGCCCCATGATATTCTTGTAAAGAAGCTGGTAAAATGCGGTCTTGACTATGCTACCACTCGGCTGACTAACCGAACCCAAAGGGTGCTCATCAATGGTTCCTCTTCATCCTGGAGAAGAGTGACTAGTGGGGTGCCACAGGGTTCTGCCTTGGGCCCGGTCTTATTCAACATCTTTATCAACGACTTGGATGATGGACTCAAGGGCATCCTGATCAAATTTGCAGATGACACCAAACTGGGAGGGGTGGCTAACACCCCAGAGGACAGGATCACACTTCAAAACGACCTTGACAGATTAGAAAACTGGGCCAAAACAAACAAGATGAATTTTAACAGGGAGAAATGTAAAGTATTGGACTTGGGCAAAAAAAATGAGAGGCACAAATACAAGATGGGTGACACCTGGCTTGAGAGCAGTACATGTGAAAAGGATCTAGGAGTCTTGGTTGACCACAAACTTGACATGAGCCAACAGTGTGACGCGGCAGCTAAAAAAGCCAATGCAATTCTGGGCCTCATCAATAGCATCTAGATCAAGGGAAGTAATAGTGCCACTGTATTCTGCTCTGGTCAGACCTCACCTGGAGTACTGTGTCCAGTTCTGGGCACCACAATTCAAGAAGGACACTGACAAACTGGAACGTGTCCAGAGGAGGGCAACCAAAATGGTCAAAGGCCTGGAAACAATGCCTTATGAGGAACGGCTAAGGGAGCTGGGCATGTTTAGCCTGGAGAAGAGGAGGTTAAGGGGTGATATGATAGCCATGTTCAAATATATAAAAGGATGTCACATAGAGGAGGGAGAAAGGTTGTTTTCTGCTGCTCCAGAGAAGCGGACACGGAGCAATGGAGCCAAACAACAAGAAAGAAGATTCCACCTAAACATTAGGAAGAACTTCCTGACAGTAAGAGCTGTTCGACAGTGGAATTTGCTGCCAAGGAGTGTGGTGGAGTCTCCTACTTTGGAGGTCTTTAAGCAGAGGCTTGACAACCATATGTCAGGAGTGCTCTGATGGTGTTTCCTGCTTGGCAGGGGGTTGGACTCGATGGCCCTTGTGGTCTCTTCCAACTCTAGGATTCTATGATTCTATGATTCTATGCCTCAACTCAAGAAAGGCATTATGGAGCTTGAGAAGGTTCAGAAAAAGGCAGCCAAAATGATTAAGGGGTCAGAGCAACTCCCTTATGAAGAGAGGCTATATTTGGGACTTTTTTTGTTTAGAGTAAGGGAGGGAGATGATGTTAAGGTCCCAGGTTGGGTTACAACATTAAAACACAATATTAAAAACAAACAACAGTTACAGAACTAAGTTGGGTCCTAAAAATATGCACATCAAGCGTCAAAGGGCAGGGCAAAGAAAGTGCACCTTTGGCATTTGCCGGAAGCTGCATAATGAATGTCCTCTCCCAGACTGCCACCCACTGAGCGTCCGAAGGTGGAGGAACTACCAGGAGGGCCACCTCTGCAGATTTTGGCACCAGAGAGGATCCATAGGGAAGCAGGCAGTCTTTGAGGTATTTGCGACCTGGGTTGTTTAGGGCTTTAAACTCTAACCTGAGCACACTCTACACCAGCTGGAACTTCCAAACCAGACCTCAGGGCAGCCCCACAGAAGAGCACATTTCTGTCCAGCCAAAGCACGGACAACAGTGGCCAGGCTATCCTCATCCAGGAATGGCGCTAGCTGTCAAACCAGATGAGGCCAGTAAAAGGCCTTCTTAGCCACAGAGGACACCTGGGCCTCTGTTGACAAGCTACCCACTTGCAACCCCGTGCAGAACAGATCTGCTTTAAAAACAGAAACAAAAAAGTACAACTTTTTTTGCAGCTGAAGCGGTCTCGGGAGATGGAAGTGCAGGTGAAGCCGCTTGTAGAAAAAAACAGAAGGCTGAACAAAAAGAACGAGAGCTTGCTGCAGAGTATACAAAGAATGGAAGAAAAACTTAAGCGTCTTTCTAGGGAAAATGTCGAAATGGTAAGCAGTCGTCATCTTCAGGTCACAGATTCTGATGATTCGTTTGCCAGTTGTGAGAAGGATGACCAGAAAGTGCTCTGCTCCCTTTTTGCTTTTATAGCCAGTAATATTATTTACTTATTTAATAAATTTTATATCCTATTTTCTCAGAAATCTTTTCCATAAAGTGGTTTTCACCCTATCTAGTACATTTTTACAGGTGGAAAGTCCTACTGCATTTTGATTCAATCTGCTTGATTGGCACATTGACATAATTCCTATTTTTAAGGTATTTTCTAAGAGTGTTGGGTAGCTCAAAAACAGAAATTACAGTTGTTCTTTTTCTTTGGGAGCATCTTCAAATCCAAGAAGGATAATTAACAATTATTAATATTAGTCATTACCTAATATGTAGCCTAATACTGTATGTAGTACTTTATAACATATGGCATGGGCAGGCAAACTAACGTCCAGGGGCCAGATCCAGCCCAATCGCCTTCTAAATCCAGCCCGCGGACAGTCCAGGAATCAGTGTGTTTTTACATGAGTAGAATGTGTGCTTTTATTTAAAATGCATCTCTGGGTTATTTGTGGGGCATAGGAATTTGTTCATTCCCCCCCCCCAAAATATAGTCTGGCTCCCCACAAGGTCTGAGGGACAGTGGCCTGGCCCCCTGCTTAAAAAGTTTGCTGACCCCTGACATATGGCCTGCAGAGTCAAAATGTAACACATTCTGGACTGATCATTTTTAACTGGTCAAGTGGTCAGCTGCTGTGTCCAGCTGCTTACCATGCTGTGGGCTTGAAGAGGAAAGGCATCGGCTCAATCCCAGCCCACAGGATGTTACCCAACTCAGGGTGCCGTCACCCTTGTCCTCCCCTGTCAGGGAACTGACATCGGAGCTAGAGGCGGAGGGAAGGCTCTCAAATGATGCTGGAGAAGGGCCCAGCAGGGAGAGAGGCAGCTCAACAGATGGGGAAGCAAATCAGCGCAACACCAGGGATATAGAGGGGCTGATGGGGGAATCGGCAAGAGGGCTCCAGGACTCTTCACCGGACACCAGTGGGGAGAGCACGGGTCCTCCGCTACCCACGCCCACCCTGCGCAGAAGACTTCCGCGCAGAGAGAGTAGGAGGAGACTGGGTGTCAAACAACTTTTATGTTGGAAAAGATTTAAGAAACGCCCACTGATGGATTCTGCTAGCGACTGAGGCAGCCACGAAGTGAAGGGCTGTCCAGACTGAAAGGTTTAGCAAGGCAACAAAGCCTGGAGAGGCGGCAACTTACGCACGAGCAACCCATACTCATTACATCACCATTTATTTGTATGCTGCCTATGGGGGCTCACATGAAAAAATCACATCATTCACTAGTTACAAAATACAGCAGAATCTAAATAATATGTTAATGAAAGCATCTCATTAAGAAATAGTCAATAAAATTGAAAAATCCGTTATAATTCATGATAAGATCTAATGACAAAAGATGAAAACGTAATAACAAAAACAGCAAAAGTAATTAAATCTGGGCCACACAGTAGTTCCTAAACATCCTGTGTAGGCTCATGGTCAGAATGGTCTCTGGTACCTCCTGCAGCAGCTTTTGTAGCTGGAAATGGTCTTGGCCTCCCCTCTCTCAGCCCAGATGGAAATAGGCCAGCAAAGATGGGAACAGACCCCACAGGACTTGCAGGTAAGATCTCAGCATCTCTAGAGTTTGAGCCGCGAATCCCATGGCCCAGTGCTGAGAGGCTTCTTGGGGCTCTGCATTCACGCTCCAGAATCTTCTTGGGCCTAGAGGCACATAAAGAAACTTTAATGGGCACTTCAAAATACCTATTTCACAAAAGGAAAACTGGTGATGCTTAGGACCCCTACCCCAAATTACAAATCACCTACCCAGTATTTACTTAAGCTTGCTGAAATCAGATGTTTCAAAGTCCAGGGTGCACTTATGACCACGTTCAACTTTATCTTTTCCCAGTATCTTGAATCCCAAGTTGATGTGGTCACTTTCACCCAAGACTCACACTTCTGTTGTGTGAAAGGGATAATAGCACCGGTTATTGGCAGTTGCTTTGTTTAGGATTACAAGTCATTTGGTCTCACTGCTAATGTTGACGTTTTCACAGATGTGTTTTACTGTTTTCTCTTTGAACGATAATGTTTAAATTCATGATTGGAAAAGGGCAAGGATGTTTACCAACCACCTTTTTGTACTAGTATTGTTTTGGCTGGAACCAAAGAGGGTGTGAGAGTGCGAGATTTGGTTGTGTTAATGAAATTATATTTTTTTTTATAGAGAGAAAAGCTATCTGCTCAGCCAACAATGAGGAGGCACACATCATTGAATGACCTCAGTAGCACACATGAAGAACCAGAAGTTCAATTTCTTAAATTGCAAATTATAGAACAACGGCATCTTATTGATGATCTGACGATGGTAATATGCAGTAACTATTAATCTCTGCTTTGGCATTCGTTTCTTATTCCCTTGGAGAGACATTTGTTAGGGCACATGGTCACTTGATCCAAATATAGCATGCATTGTATTTTGGAACACCCTCCCCTAACCAAATTCATGTTCTTCCTTGTCACACCAGCCATGGAGGAGGAGCAGGGGAAAGTGAGGGGAGCAGCCTTGTGACAACAGACAGTCATGTTTGCTGCTTTCAAAGCATTGTATTCTTGGCAAAGTATAACAGAAGGCTATGTGTTTGGGGGTAAAGATCACAAATAATAGAAAAAGTTATATCTACAAGCCAAAAAGTGAAGTGGGCATGTAGTATCCCCAATATTAATTTATATTCCTGCATGTGGATGTTTACAAAGGGCCGTTTGAAAATTCTGTGCTTCACTTTGAAGTCCCAACAATCAGGGCTTCAAAGGGAAACATCACCTGACATCACTGTGAGGTTAGGTGATTAACAGGTGAGTGGCCCTGCCTCGCTGTTAACATTGGCCTGCCAAGGGTGGGGCAATAAGAACCTGACCAGAAAATGTTCCCTACTCCTGAATTAGAAGGAAATAATCAATTTGTCCAGTTTTAAGCCCATCTCCTTTTTCATGTTTTCATTTCTGTTTCTCATAACTCATGAATCTATCTCATAAAAGAAGGAGCGGATAAGTGAAATTATCCAAAATCTCTTTCCATTTCTCATGGCTTGTCAGCTGTGTACATTGTCGATTCGCTGTGTTTCCTCCAGATTTTCCTCTGTGGCAACTAGTTCTAAAAGTGTGTATTTCAGAAGAAGAAATGGAAAGGGATCTTTAGCTTTGCTGTGCATCATGTTAGAGTTTTAGATTCCACACCCATGATTATCTGTTACGTATTTTGAATCTATACTAAATAAATTATTTAAAAGACATTCCTTGCTCTAGGAGCGGGATCGATGGTTACGCTCCAGGAAACAGAAGACGCAGAATTTGAAACCCACAAAGGTGAGTGACATTTTTATTGAGACTAAGGGATAATGGTTTTTCCAGACTTCTTTTCTATATTAAGATTATGGCAATAAAATAAGAAAAACAACAATTGCCATCATTATTAATAATTAATTAAAAAAACTACAAAATGCTGATTTTTTCACAGCTGCTTCTTGTTACTTTAATATATGGAGATGTCAAGTATTTAACTGCAGTGTAACCTGGAAAGTACTGCTGAAGGCCTGACGGTGGCACTTTTTCTTAATGTTCTGTTTTGCACAGCTAAGTTTGCAAACATGTGCACACTTATCTGTAAGTCTGTCCCAAATAACTCAACCGGGCTTCTTATGAAACAGTTTAATTTAGTTATAAAATTTATTACCCGCTTTCAGTATTAAACAATCCTAAAGCAGGTTACAGTACAGATAAAACTCTATAAAGTCTTGTAATCAATCAATACATAATGAAATAGTAAAAAAGGAAACAGGTGACAGCACATACCCTGTTGTATATTCTTTCTTTTTTCTTTTTGTTTAGATTAGTTTGTTTTTTATTGTAATGTATTATGAAGTCTTCATAAAATCTTATAAATAATAGGTGTTGTTTAAAACGGAAACATAATTCTACAGCACTGAATGTGAGCAGCGTCAGGCCAGGATATTTCTCTGCCCCTCCCTGCCAGACCCCCCTACTGCCACCTGGAGGTGGCCCAGGAAAAAGAGAAAAGGAGGCTGGAGAGGAGCAGGTGGGGGGGCACAAAGTGAGGGGGGGACCACGGTGGTGGGGAGGGCATGGAGGAGAAGGCGGCAAGTGGCACGCTCCTAGGGCCTGGATCTGACTGCTTTGCCTTGCCTCATGGGCCAGCCAGCTCTGAATGTTGTAAAATGCAACTGGGTGTTTTTTTGGGGGGGGGGGGTGTTTGTTTCTCAATGAATTTCTAAAATGGAAAGCTTTGTATCTAAGCCTGTATGGATGTCACGTGGATTTGCCTATCCTTCCCAGACCTGGAGGATCCTCCTCCTATCTTAGGCAAAAGAGGCCAATTATGTTTAATCACGTATGTGATGTACTCTGCACATGAGCAGAGGTTATGGCTTCACATTTTCAGGATTGACTCATGGGTTGCAAATACGTTCTTCTGTGCTCCGGCTCAAGTGAAACCATCATTTTTTTATTCCATTGGCTGGAATATTTAGTACGTTCGATTTGGAGAAAGAAATGTTTGGATTAATGAGAAGTTAGTTTGATTTTTGGGCGAGGGAGCAAAATGGCAAGCAAGGGTCCTCATATTTTAAGATTTGTGTGTGTGGATTAATGAGAAGTTAGTTTGATTTTTGGGCGAGGGAGCAAAATGGCAAGCAAGGGTCCTCATATTTTAAGATTGGTGTGTGTGGCTCTGTAGCGGGGGCAGGGCTGTGGGGGCTGCGGCCAGGCCTAGACCCAGAGACCGCTGAGGGGAGGAGGAGGGAAGCCTGACATGGCTCTTAACTCACCGTGGGGGAGAAGCGGGGTCCACTCAGCTGGCCAGCCACCCACCCTCCAGACTGACAGACAGACTGTTCACCCACTCCCTCAGCACATGCCCCAAAAAACCTCTGGACATTTTTCAAAATTTAAATCCACCCAGATGGTGATTTTGCCTTTGGAATCCCAGGCATGTTCAGGGAAATCTGGACGTATGGAAACCCTGGGGGTTGCATGCCAGTAGCAGGGAGGGCAAAAGGCTGCTGAGCAGTGGATGTAAACTTCATACCATAAGCTAGTTTCTACGCACACTCAGGAGCCCTTCTCTAATCTCTATCCAGGCAAGCAAAAGCCATTATCTGAGTTCTGGGACACACTCCAAACAGCCAGGGCAGTTTGAATCCCCACTACGGGGTGAACTCCCGTTGCTCAGTCCCTGCTCCTGCCAGCCTAGCAGTTCGAAAGCATGCCAGAAGTGCAAGTAGATAAATAGGTACTGCTCTGGCGGGAAGGTAAACAGTGTTTCCATGTGCTGCTCTGGTTCACCAGAAGCGGCTTAGTCATGCTGGCCGCATGACCTGGAAGCTGTACGCCGGCTCCCTCGGCCAATAAAGCGAGACGAACGCTGCAACAGTGGCTCTCAGGAATGATACAGCCACTGTATCACAGGAATGATACAGCCACTGCGTATTTCCTTAGGCACATTGCTCTCTCTGAATTACAGAACTGGAGAGATGGAAGAGACCCCAAGGGTCATCTAGTCCAGTTCCCTGTAATTCAGGAATCCTGCCCACAGCCATCCCTGGGCTGTGAAATGCCAGATGAAATGACCCTTTGTTCTACAAAAATATATACATTCAAGCATTTGTACATTATAACATGTTATAGAAATGATTAGCAATAAGAAGTTTGGATATCTATACAAACCTGTGTACAACAAGTTTGGATATCTGCAACCCCAGAGTTGTCCACGACTGGACCTAATGGTCAGGGGTCCCTTTACGCTTTACACACACTCAGGAGCCCTTCTCTAATCTCTATCCAGGCAAGCAAAAGCCATTATCTGAGTTCTGGGACACACTCCAAACAGCCAGGAACACTCAAGAAGGGTGTGCAAGGGCCAAGGCCTGGGGAAAGGGCAGAAGGCTGGCTAGAGAGTCCCAAGGCCCAGCTAGGGAGGCCTAGAGGGCTATATTTGGCCCCTATCCCTGAGCTTCCCCATTCCTGGTGTAGAAACTAGCTGCTGTACCAAAGTAAAGAGCATTTGCCTCTGATCCCCGTGGTAGGAGGAGAATCTTTGGTTTCTAAGGAATCATAGAATCAGAGAGTTTGAATGAACCCCAAGGGTCATCTAGCTCAACTCCCTCAACTAAGCATCCATGACAAATGGCTGTCCAACCTCTTTGGTGTTTGGTGTTGTCAGGGGTTCAGGAGCAGAGGCACAGGAAAGGGAGGAAACAGAGAGCGAGGGGGAGGATTCCGAAGGTAATATGAGCGACGACAGCGGACCGAGATCTCCGAGTCTTTCCAGTGAGTCGGAAGATTCTCAGAAAGGGGCGCCAGTGGTCAGAGCAAGGGGGGCGCCTAGGGGGACACCCCAGGAAGAAGGGACCAGAGGGGACTCAGAGAGCAGCAGTTGGAAATCGGGACCAGCGTCCCCACCAGAGCGCAGTAGGGGGGAGGAGTCCCAGGTATCGGGATCTGGTGGCTCGCCGCAAGAGGGAGGACAGGAGTTAGGATTGGCCACACCTCCATCGGGGAGCGAGGAAACGGTCAAGAGGAAGGTTGAAGGCTGCACGCGCGCGCCAAGTTCAAATGCACAGGAAGGCGGCACAGTAAGCAGCCCGGATAGAGAGCCAGGTCCTAAAGCCCGCCGCAAGGAGGGAGAAGAGTCCGGGGGGTCAGCGTCAGAAGAGTCCAGGAAGGAAGAGACCACGGGGGGTAGAGGGACCCAGAGGAGAAAGGAAAGACGGAAGAGGTGGAGCAAGGCTAGAGTATTAAGTTGGTGTACAGGAGGCGGAGACTCAGACGGAGCTTCGCTGGTCTAGCTTCTAAGACGTAGAGCTGCGCGCTGCGGCTTTGAAATGGAAACTGTAACTCAATAAAGACTTCTGTACAGTACTGCTGGCTAGCGTGGTCCTCTGTGAGCTGGGACCTGGAAGCGGCTCTGACAGGTGTCATCTGCTGTTGCTGCTGCTGCTGCTAGTAGTAGTAATAATAATAATAATAATAATAATAATAATAATAATAATAATAATAATATTTTTATACCCTTCCCACCTGGCTGCGTTTTCCCAGCCACTCCAGGTGGCTTCCAACAAAATATTGAAAGTACAATAAAACAACAGACATTAAAAACTTCCCTAAACAGGGCTGCCTTCAGATGTCTTAAAGTCTGGTAGTTGTTGTTCTCTTTGACATCTGGTGGGAGGGTGTTCCACAGGGAGGGCGCCACCACCGATAAGGCCCTCTGCCTGGTTCCTTGACGAGCACCCCCTCAATTCCTTTGTCCAAGTCATTTATAAAAACATTGAACAACAATGGGCCCAGGATGGAACCCTGTGGCACCTGCTTGTCCCCCACTTGACAAGGAAAGTGGCTGATCAAGGGGGGAAATGGGAGGGCAGCCATCTCCACAGCCGGTAATATGTGATGGCCAAGACCCAAACATTAATAAACTAAATCTACATCTCAGCCAGTAGAAGGAGCTCTGCTGTGGCAGCTAAGGAGATGGGGAATCCCGAAGCCTGTGACCATGGTTAGAGAAAGTTGGCCTCATCAGACATCCTATGAAGAGAGTGAGGAGGGATTTGGATGTCTGTGAATCTGTCAGTAAAGCTCTTTATTTGCATGCATGCTTAGCCATGTGCTTCCCTGTGGAACCATGAAGGGAGATGGGCAGGGAAATAAACATTAAGGCTGCAGTCAGTGTTACTAGGCACCTTCAGTAAAGCACTTTTCCACCAACTTTAGAATATTTTGTATTTGCTCTACCTTCGTATTTACTTCAGCAGTCAAAATGGACATGCCAAGTGCTTAAACAGATTGCTCATTTTGGGAGTTTGGGGCTACCAGAGTGAGAAACAAGATACAGTGGTGCCCCGCAAGACGAACGCCTCGCAAGACGGAAAACCTGCTAGACGAAAGGGTTTTCCGTTTTGGAGGCGCTTCACAAAACGAATTTCCCTATGGGCTTCCTTCGCAAGACGAAAGCCCATAGGGAAATCTCCGGGACAGCGGGGAAGCGCAGCGCGTCTTCCCCACTGTCCTCGGACCTCCTCCGAAGGCTGGCGGTGGGGCGGAGAGACCTCCTCCCAGCGCCAGCCTTCGGAAGGCTCCTCCGAAGACTGACGGTGGGGAGAAAAGCCCTTCTCCCCGAGCCAGCCTTCGGAAGGCTCCTCCGAAGGCTGGCGGTGGGGAGAAAAGCCCTTCTCCCCGAGCCAGCCTTCGGAAGGCTCCTCCGAAGGCTGGCGGTGGGGAGAAAAGCCCTTCTCCCTGAGCCAACCTTCGGAAGGCTCCTCCGAAGGCTGGTGGTGGGGCGGAAAGCCCTTCTCCCCGCACCAGCCTTCGGAAGGCTCCTCCGAAGGCTGGTGGTGGGGAGAAAAGCCCTTCTCCCCGCACCAGCCTTCGGAAGGCTGCTCTGAAGGCTGGCGGTGGGGCGGAAAGCCCTTCTCCCCGCACCAGCCTTCGGAAGGCTCCTCCGAAGGCTGGTGGTGGGGCGGAAAGCCCTTCTCCCCGCACCAGCCTTCGGAAGGCTCCTCCGAAGGCTGGTGGTGGGGAGAAAAGCCCTTCTCCCCGAGCCAACCTTCGGAAGGCTCCTCCGAAGGCTGGTGGTGGGGCGGAAAGCCCTTCTCCCCGCACCAGCCTTCGGAAGGCTCCTCCGAAGGCTGGTGGTGGGGAGAAAAGCCCTTCTCCCCGAGCCAACCTTCGGAAGGCTGCTCTGAAGGCTGGCGGTGGGGCGGAAAGCCCTTCTCCCCGCGCCAGCCTTCGGATGGCTGTCCTGAAGACTTGCGGTGGGAGGAGGGTTTTCCTTCCCACCGCCAACATTCAGAATGCTGTTCTGAATGTTGGCGGTGGGGAGGAAAAACCCTCCTCCCACCGCAAGCCCCGGGAACAGAGGAGAAGCGCTGCGCCCCTTCCCCTCTGTTCCCGTACCTGTCCTGAAGGCTTGCGGTGGGGAGAAAAGCCCTTCTCCACACCGCCAGCCTGGCAAGCGGTTTCCATAGGAACGCATTAATTGATTTTCAATGCATTCCTATGGGAAACCGTGCTTCGCAAGACAAAAAACTCGCAAGAAGAAAAAACTTGCGGAACGAATTAATTTCGTCTTGCGAGGCACCACTGTATTAGATGGCAAGGTGCTGTCCCCTATTAATTAAGCAGTATTTTGGGGGACTGATTAAGTTCGGCAACCAAGGTATCACTAATTCTCCATGATGATAGACAGCACTTCTGAGAACAAGCCCCTTCGGTACCCTAAAGTTGATCTGACCCCGAGGACTTGTTTAAGGTGAATAGGTGTTTTTTTCCTTGTCAAATCTGGAACTGTGGTACTGACACATCCTACAGAAGTGGGTAGAGCTGAAAAGCAACCTTCCTAGTAAGTGTGTCACGGCTGCTTACTGGGAAGGTTGGAGGGGTTCTGTGCGCATCAGATTGGTTCCACCAGTGCAGTAACTGCACTAACCTTCCCGCTAACTCTCTTCTCCCCCCCTCCAAGCAAGAGGAGATGTCACACCAGCTGGGAAACTAGCATTGTGGCTGCCCACCCCCACCCCACTGGCTGCTTCTACTTTCATGCTGCCGATGCAAGATTGCATGTAATTCCCCCTCTGGGAGAATAGAAAAGCAAAAAACGGAGTTGAGCAGTTCCGGCATCTAATAGTTGGCCCTTGACATTCCACAATCCTTAGGAAGCAATGATACTACCACTTCCACTTTCTCTTGTTCTGTGTATACATGAACAACACCCCCCCCCCCAGCATCCCTCTCCCTCAGTTTGCTTTGATCTTTAGCTTACCTGATACCATCTCTACAGGTGTGGGCTACTGGTCTGTATTTACCTTTAGTAACTTTCACTTTCACCTCTTAGGCACCCTCCCTTGCTTTTTTTATTCATCTCCCCACTAAACTTTTTATGCAACCACATTGGCCTTTTTTATATTTTTCCTATTTTTATTTTTGTTGTTGTTTACTGGTCCCCATCCCCGTCCCCCGATTATGCCTTTAGTAACATTTTCTCCAGGAACTCCCATTCATCTTGGCCTCCTTCCCTCATTAATGAACCTAGTCTTTCTCTGAGCTTATTAAAATCAGCTTTTTTTCTGAAATCCAAGCAACATGTTTGCATTAAGACCATAAATTCCAGCATTACAAAGTGACTTCCCCCAAGTGTTCCTTCTAATCATTCCCTTGCTTACGTGTAAGAGGTAACAGTTGCTATGCTTGCTTTCACTGGGCACTCTCTTAATTGCCAAGGGAGGTTTGAAAGGAGCAGGCTGCTGGCAGCTAGCTTTGGTCTCCAGGAGCAGCACTGAGGGTGGAGCTCTTTGTATACCTGGTAGCCATGGATATTTAAATCTTAAGAACTTAGGTGAGTGAAATGGGTAGAAAACCTGTCCAACATGTCTGACTTTACAATGGAGTAATGGAACTACAGTGTTTGGAATTTAGACAGCTCGTGGGACTATTTGCTGCTCTGCAAACTTAATTACGATGCTCTCCTATTTATAAGTAGAGTGCCCGGTGTCTGCATCATTAAGATGGAATACATATTTCTCGTCTTGTATTTTTCTTTTTTCCTCTGTCTCTGTGCTCTGGTATGCCTATATTTTTCGGGCTGCCAAGAAATGACTTACAAGCATGACGGTAAGAAACTCTGAGCTATTTGTTCATATTCTTGCGATGCTGAATTTAGTTTGAGTTTCTACCCTGTTACTTCGTTAATGACGTAAAAAATGTAAAGTGAAGTATATGAAGTTACTGAAGTTAAAAGAAGAGAAAAGGATATTTGTTTGTTTTTTACACAGTTTAGCTCCTGTTATTTATTTATTTAGTTAATTTATATATTGCTCTTCATGAGATTTTAGGGCAGTTCACAAAATAAACAGCTAATCGTTCAGTTTTCAATGATGTTCAGACCAGTTATTGTGCAAGAAAATCCCAGTGGATTTTGCCCTTTGTCTTCAGAAATAAGACATCATTTGCTCATAAAGAGCTCTTATGCTTTAATCAAAGTGGTGTCGCCCAGTGGTGAAATGGATAGCATATTCTAAACCTTTTTGGTGGCTCTCATAAATTTACTGCGGATCTTCTGGGGTGATGCTTATAAAATGTATGTTGCTGCTTTGTTTTGAGAAAATATAAACACAAAGGGTACAGTGGATGAATTTTGAGAGAAGAGAAGAGTTGGTTAAATGTTACCACTACTGGTCCACCTATTTAAGTGCTTATCTGATGAATACGGAACAGTTGCGTTGTAAATTACATTGCAGGTGTTGCATAAATCCCATGGTGCATTTAACCTCATAATAATGGTGGTGTGTTAATTTTCATTTTAATGAATACATTTCTCTTACACGGAAATAGTCTGTGTGTGATGCTTTCCAGGCATTTTTCATATACTGTAAAGCATATTAATTGGCACTCAAACGTTATGGGCCATTGATTAATAATGTAGGGAGGAGGACCATTGTGTGCGTTTTGGGGCTTGGAGGTCCTACCCCTCTTGTCTCGAGCTCTTTTGTGCTTTCTTCTGCCTCTTCACTTCTTTGCACAGCTGCCCTGTTTTCTACATTGCCAAGTCTTTGCTTCCACACGAATAAAAATAACTACTTTGTTAGCTGCCCATACAGTTATGTTAAAGGTGTGAAATATAAATTATGTAAATATAAAAAACCCTCTTCATTCTGACACATTTCTAATTCCTAGTCTTCACACTCCCATTTACAATTTCTATTCTTGTGTGCATGATCTCCTCCAAATCACTTTTTGAAGTGGGCTTACACATTCACACATACAGATAGTGTCCTCCAGGCACAACAGCACTTCATGGCATTTCTAGACAGCAGTCTAGATTAGGGATTAGGTGCCTATGGGAGATGGTGCTATTTAAAGGGCTAATCCCCCCCCCCCACAAAAGAATTCCTATAATTATCTCTTTCTTGTTGGGCTATCAACACTAAAGAGCTGTTTAACCAAAGAACCACAAGACACAATTGTGAAAACTCTTTGTAGGAGGCAGAGTTTTAATTCTGAGTTATAAATATGGTGTTATGTGCAACAAAACACAGCAAGGCTGTTAGAAGTATTTTGAAGCTCTAGTTCTGTTCTTTCTTTCGGTCGTAACACATACTCTGCTTAAGCCTTACCCATAGCAGCTAGTGGCGCAGGGCGCCAAGTTCTAGAGGGCGCCAGGGAAGAGGCGGAGGCTGAACACGGTGCCTCCCGGCATCAGCTCGCCACCCTCACCCGCCTTTGCCATGCTGCGCCGAAGCAGTGCCGCGCCCGGAGCCTCCGTCTGCCATGGCCACCATGGCATGAAGCGGCTAGCTGAGCCAGGAGGAGGTGCCTCCAGCCTCTGCCTCTTCCTCACCAGAGGAGCCACCCTCCAGCCGCTTCCCGCCTCCTCCAGCCCCACTGGCAGTGCTGTCCTCCCTAAAAAAAACTCTAGGAAATGGGGGGGCACGCCGGAGGGAGCTTTGCATCATGGCACCGGATATGCTTAAGACGGCCCTGGCTTAAGGTGAGGATTTTTACTACTTGGTATTTGTACGCCAAAGCTCAAGCTGATGTGCAATTGTGGGCAAGAAATCCTCATTTTTGCATTTCTTGGAATTGTGGGAGAGGGGTGTCATGAGCCCCATAATGCTGACTGCCTCAGGGCTGGGGCGGCAATTGCTGTCAGATGAGGAAGACGAGGAGGGTGCAGATTGTAGGGAGGACAGGCACCATGCCCCTTTTACCTTTGGAGGCAGTCCTGATGACTTCCTGTCCAGCCCCCTCCATGAAGCTGAGTGATGGTCTAGCAGTGGGGGAGGCCATTGACTAGCCTTCAGGGGAGCTGGAAGAGAAGGAGAAGCCAGATCAGCTGACCTCCACCCCACTGCTTGAACTCAGGGCTGCCTCTGCTGTTGGGAACAGACCCACGTCCCTCAGAGAAGTGTGCACCTCCACATTCACTAGTTTTGTAGGGACAAAGTATTGCAAGGGAGCGTGCCACATCTTGCCTTTAAAAGCTGGTGGGAGAGGCGTGACTGCTTCTCAGCTTCTCATCTTCTCAGCTTTCATTTGTCACGGACGCCAAATGCTGTTCTTGAACTCTGAAGGTGTGCTTTGGTGGTCTGTACATGTACTGATGATTTATGAGAATTATAAGATCTAAGATATAAAATAAATGTACCAAGCAAATACATACATAAATATATAAACCACATGTCTGAAACAGTACAGGAAGACAGTCCTGAAACCATTTTGTCTCTCCCAAATTGATCTCAAATGCAAGGAGGGAGGGAATGGGGAAAGAAGAAAGAAGATTCCACCTAAACATTAGGAAGAACTTCCTGACAGTAAGAGCTGTTCGACAGTGGAATTTGCTGCCAAGGAGTGTGTTGGAGTCTCCTTCTTTGGAGGTCTTTAAGCAGAGGCTTGACAACCATATGTCAGGAGTGCTCTGATGGTGTTTCCTGCTTGGCAGGGGGTTGGACTCGATGGCCCTTGTGGTCTCTTCCAACTCTATGATTCTATGATTCTATGATTTCTATTCTATGAAAAGCCTCCCCGTTGTCTCTTTGCTCACAAATCCTGCCTTAAGGGCACATTTAAGATATGCACAGGGGAGCCTGTGACCTGGACTCAGGAATTAAGTATCATCACAAAAGGACGGCCAGGCTCACCAGGTAAACCCATTAACAGCCAGGTAAACCCATCAACAGGTTTCCTGCTAGACAGGATGTGATGTATGTATGGTGTCTTGGGCTGCAAGGTGGCTATTTAAAAAGTCTATATAACGCCTTGCGCACCATTGTTCCGTGTTGCTCCTTCCTCCTTCGTGTGGTGAGTGAGGACCCTGTTGCAACAGTTCAATAAAGATCAGACTTACTAGCTGCCTTGTTTCTCAATATTCTCTGGTTGGCCTCTGTTATTTTCTGCTACCGCTAGGGAACCCACTTAGGGACTCTATACGGGTTCTTGGATACCCCATAAGGGAAAAGGGCAGATTTTGTTGACAACAGATGCAAGCCGTGAATGAAACTTCCTTTCTAAGACTTAAGAACTGCTGTCATAGCATGGGAGCAGGGCTGGCCCAGGGTGTTTTGCTGCTTCAGGCAAAACAGCTCTCCACTTGCTGCCCCTGCAGTGGGTGCAGAAGAGGTGGCTGCAGCAACTGCTGCACTCCTTGTAGACCAGATCCGCCACCTGAGGTGACTGCCTTACCTTGCCTCCTGGGTGGGTCTTCCCTGGATGGGGAACCAGGGTGGGGGGAGAGGGTTATCTGTGTTTTGCCCTAGCATTGTGCCCTTATTTCCTAATTACATGAACTCTGTCCTTCATTTCAGGCACTGAATCATATTATAACTGGTTTCTCATTTTCCTGATGTGCATAAGGTATCTAGTGCTGTGGCTAATCCAAAGCCCCAGCTATGCTTCTTTTGAGAATTTCAGCTGGGGGTTGGGAGGCTGAGGCCCACCAGATGGTGCTGGACTTCACCAGGCCCAACTAGCATGGCCAGCAGTCAGGGCTGATGATGGGGAGCTGCCAGGAACATCCCTGACCTGATGTAAATTATTAGCCTATTGTAGAACTGCCATGTTATATTCCTATGGAAGTGTGGTGTCTAAACATTTGAATAAAAATAAAATGTCTTGATAACAAAGACTGGCCAACTAGCAGCAATGACTCCATCTACAGGAGTGCATGGGAAAATGGTATCCCATTGATTTAACCCCTTCTCCTCTGAATGTTTCAGTTTTCTCTTAACTGCTCACTCTAATTTATTTTTATTTTAACTTAGTGCACATTAGTTAGCAGCTGTGTGGCATAAATGAAGAGCTTTGGTTAGTACATGACATGCACTCTGGTGTTTTTTTCTGGACTAGGATAGCTTGGCCACTGTGGTCCATGTATTGGAAGCATTGCAGTTGGGTTATTGCAATGCACTTTTTGTGGTTCAGAAGCTGCTACTTGTGCAGAATATGGCTGCCAATGTCTTCACTGGGATATCAAACTGCACACATACTACACCAATGCTAAAAGAACTGCACTGCCTGCCTATTAGCTATCAAGATCTTGTTAACATATGAGGCCTTGCACCACTTTGGATCAGGTTATCAAGTAAATTTCCATGCGTTCACTGAGAACATCAAAGGAGACTCTGCTGGCAGTGTCGCAGCCTGCAAACTACAATCTAGTGGCAGTTTTGAAGTGGACCTTATCTGTAATGGTTCCCGTTCTCTGGAATATTCCCCCCCCCCGGCACTCTAGGGACTCAGCTACATTAGTAAAGAAAAACCATTTCATATGCGTTATAACACTGTTACGCCAGATGGTGCTGTGGAGTCCTGTCAACATGATTTCCCTTTATGAAGTTTACAATGGGTTTAACTGAAACTCGTTTTTAGATGTGTCTAGATCCAGCCTAGGAGACCATGTATTGCATTTCAAGTGTTTATTGAAAACATATCTTTGTGTGTGGGCATTCCACAACTGTTGATTGCTGGATTGTACTGATTTTTATTTTTAGTATTTTATAGGCAAAGAATTAATTAATTAATTTGGTTGCTATTTATCTTTGTGTGTGTGTGTGTGTGTGTGTGTGTGTGTGTGTGTGTGTAATATTTATCGAGAGTTTTAGAGTTTTTGACTCCTTAATGTTGGGGCAGCCAATACGGTGCCCGTCAGACATTCTTGGACTGCAACTCCCAGTAGCCTCAGCCAGCAAGGCCAGTGGTTAGGGTTCATGGAAGTTGTGCCAGGTTGTTCACCCTTGCCTTGTGGGTAGTCCAAACTATAGGAAGCCAACCTAACTTAGGCTGGTGCAAGTTATCTCTATTCCAAACTCTGTCCAGGAGCCCCTAGGCTTGGGCCCTAGGTCACAAGGGCAGGGCTTGGAATAGGTGTAAGTTATTGGGACTTACACTGGCACAACTTCTGCAGGCTGAGGGACGGATACTGCTGGATGTTCAGCTGGGGTGAGGCCTTTACTCCAGCTTAGACCTGGTTGAACCCCATAGCAGCAGGAAAAGCCCAATACAGTGGTGCCCCGCAAGACGAATGCCTCGCAAGACGGAAAACTCGCTAGACGAAAGAGTTTTCCATTTTGGAGGTGCTTCGCAAAACGAATTTCCTATGGGCTTGCTTCGCAAGACGACAATGTCTTGCGAGTTCCTGCGGGTTTTTTTCCTTCCCCCCCTTTTTCTAAGCCGCTAAGCCGCTTATCAGCTGATCCGATCAGCAGATAAGCCGCTAATAGCGCTAATCCGCTAATCCGTCAATGGGCTTGCTTCGCAAGACGAAAAAACCGCTAGACGAAGAGAATCACAGAACGGATTCTTTTCGTCTTGCGAGGCACCACTGTATGTCACAAATTCAAACTCTCTCATCCTGGTGGATCTTGGGTTTGGTTTGTTGCTGATCACATTGTGGAAGAGGACATGGAAAATATTTCCCTATGCCTTTGCTTGAGAGACTGTGGCTGAGGTGCATAGTTTGTGGATAGTTATTTTGGTGCTATGCTGAGGACCAGGTAGGACTCCTTTGGCCTCCAATTCTTGTCACCTTCCTTAAAGACAGAAATAAAGGCCCTTTGATACAGCTCTTTGAATCGTTTGCTTGTCTATAACAAAGTGCATTGGTCTTATTTCAGAGGCATGTTGTGGAGACATTTTTTGGATTTGACGAAGAATCCGTGGATTCAGAAACATCATCAGTAACTTCCTATAATACAGATAAAACGGACAGGACTCCAGCTACACCAGAAGAAGACTTGGAAGATGTAAGCGCCTGTGACTTTGATATGGCATACTGTCATGGACTGGTTGGACGTAGAGGAATGGTGGGAGGCACCAGCTGGGGAGAAGGCTCAGAGCCTGGTGGGACAAGGGGGAGAAGAGGCGTCGGAAGCTGCAGAGATAACAGGGCTGGGTGAGTGGGGGGAGTCTGTGAGAAGAAGTCCCAAATCAGAGGCAGAAGCTGAAAGTTAGCTTCACATAGGTGCAATCTCAAGATTGCTTGGGGAAAATCCTGAAGAGGAGAGGACTTAGGAAGCTGTGGGGAGATGAGGACCTGCAGTCTCAGCAACTGCCTCATGGGGGCAAGACCTGCCAGAGACGAGCTGCTGTGCTTATGAGGCCTGACGCTCATGTGCCGATTGTGTTTTTGCTAATAAAGAGTTAACTCCCAACTTGCTCAGTGGGGTTAACTGCTGGCTCACTCCTGTCACGTGCTTATGTCTCTCCCAAACTCAGAGCAATTGGAAGAATGTGGTCCCAAGGGCAGTTCCCAGTGTTGCCATGGTACTTGAAGGTAGTACACTTCATATAAACTGAGTCCACAGGAAAGTCTTCACTGGAAGTACCGGTACAGAAAGCTGCTGGAGAAGAAACACAGGGATCGATCAGCCCCTCTTCTCGTCCTCCCTCCTCCTCCTCCTCTCTGCAGGCAGAATGGGGGGATGTAAGGCCGAGAGGGCTGAGGAGGAGAGGCTTCAGGGGGTGTCCAGAAGTGCTGAGGGCCAGTGATTCCCCACCTTCCCTAAAGGGTTGTGCCCATGTTTTAGGGATGCTCTTGGATCCAGCACTTGTCGCTAGGCCAGAGGCTCAGAGCACTTTTATCCTCTATGGCTGATATACCATCTGTTGCCTTATCTGGACTGGGATAGCTTTGCTCTGATAGACTCTTATTTGGATTACTGTTGCTTGTGGGGCTGCCTTTGAAAATGGTCTGGAAACTTTAGCTGGTGCATACTAGGGGGCCGTCTGCTTCCAGTCAATTTCAGGATCCAGTTTTAAGAGCTGGTATTCGGTGCTCATCTCGCTTTACTGGCCGATGGAGCTGGCGTACAGCTTCTGGGTCATGAAGCCAGCATGACTAAGCCGCTTCTGGCGAACCAGAGCAGCGCACAGAAACGCCGTTTACCTTCCTGCCGGAGTGGTACCTATTTATCTACTTGCACTTTGGTGTGCTTTAGAACTGCTAGGCTGGCAGGAGCAGGGACCGAGTAATGGGAGCTCACCCCGTCGCGGGGATTCGAACCGGCAACCTTTCAATCGGCAAGCCCAAGAGGCTCAGTGGTTTAGACCTGCGTCCCTATTATAGGAAATAAAGATGGCTATTACCAATGTAATAATGAAAGAGATTGGAAGCACAAGTGTAGGGGAGAGATCTGGTGTGGTGGTGATGGCTGGTGTCAAAGTTGGATTGGGGAGACCATGTTCCAGCCCCCAACCAGCCATGGAACTCACTTTGGGCATAACCCTTTTTCAGCCAATTCTACCCTGTAGGATAAAGGGGAGGGCCGGAGACACTATTGTTTTAGCAAGAGTGGGATATAAATCTAACAAACACAGAAGCAACAGTTTCATGTTCACAGCAAGGCCTTGACCCTTTTATAAATCAGATTTCTAAAAAGGCTGGGACTTTTACAATATTTAATGTACTGGTTAGGGGGCTAACCAGGCTGGGATAGCTGGGATAGCAGGCTTGTTTGTTTTTGAATGTCTGATGTAGATTTTTTCAAATTTTTTGTTCTGTATGGGACAATGACAATAAAGATTATCGTATCATACTGAAACTATAGCTAAGTTTGTGTTTCAGTCATCACCAAAAGTATCTTGATGTTTGCAATTTCAGGACATGGCAAAAAAGTGTAAAAAGACTTAGCTAGAATGGCATGCCTGCTATAATTTGTTTATTTACAGAGTTCTTTCTCTTTTAAAATGATGACAGTAATCTTTTTTTTTTTACATTTCTTTAAAGAGCACCCCTAAAGAAGAAGCTGATTTGCGGTTCTGTCAGCTAACCAGAGAATATCAAGCTTTGCAAAGAGCATATGCTTTGCTCCAGGAACAGGTCGGGGGAACCCAGGATGCAGAAAGAGAAGCAAGGGTAATTTTTTTTAATGTGGCTTTGCAAAAAATAAAATGCAGGTTCTTTCAGTTAATTTGACATACAGTGGTGCCTCGCAAGATGAAATTAATTCGTTCCGCAAGTTTTTTCTTCTTGCGAGTTTTTCGTCTTGCGAAGCACGGTTTCTCATAGGAATGCATTGAAAATCAATCAATGCGTTCCTATGGAGACCGTCCGGGGACAGAGGGGAAGCGCCGCTCTGTCCCCTCTTTTGAAGCAAGGGGCGGAGAGGAGAAGATCGCTTCTCCCTGCCGCCCCTTGCTTCAAAAGAGGTCCGGGGACAGCGGGGAAGACGCGCTGCGCTTCCCGCTGTCCCCGGAGCTTGCGGGGCAAGCTTTGTTTTGCGAAGCAAGCCCATAGGGAAATTCGTCTTGCGGGGCAAGCTTCGTTTTGCGAAGCAAGCCCATAGGGAAATTCGTCTTGCGAGGCAACTTGAAAACGAAAAAAACCTTTCGTTTTGCGAGTTTTTCGTCTCGCGAGGCGTTCGTCTTGCGGGGCACCACTGTATGTTCAGTTTAGAAATGCCCGGGCTTTGCCTGTTTAACTCCTTTGCTCTGTCTGATTTTTTAAAAAGCACTCTTTACTTTCTTTTAAAGTTTTACCTTTGGTATATAGTCGCTGTTAGCTGGTATGGGCATTTGGATTTGCTTTGGAAACATCTTTTTTGTGTGGATCCTGACTTCAGAGTCGGATCCAATAAAACTACAGACTGGATCTCAAATTTGTTGCATTCTGGAATTGCCAGTTTCAAGCTGTGAAGTGGATCTGAAAAGTCACTGAGCAACTTGATATGTATGTTTGTAATATTTTTATCCAGGAAGTTTGTAATGTTTGAAGTTTTAATCTGTTTTTAATATTCTGATGGAAGCCGCTCGGAGTGGCTAGGGATACCCAGCCAAATGGGTGGGGTATAAATAATTGTTTGTTTGTTTGTTTGTTTGTTTGTTTGTTTGTTTTCAATTTAAGGCAAAATGTCCCTAAAATTGCTTTATACTATCATCTAATAATAAGAAGAATCAATATTTTAAGGTGATGCACTTCTTGACCTAATGGAGCTTAGAAATGTTCCAGTAAGCCTTGGTGCTGAAATGCTGGATTCCTCCTAGGTGGGACACAAAGCCCATCACCAGAAATCAGGTTAATCTGATTTGGGCAGCAACACTATTCCTTGGTAATTTGAACCCTTTCCCATTTTACTTTGAAGCATGTTTTAAGGCAGAGTGTCCATCAGCTTGATAACGCAGTTTATTGACGTTCCCTTTAAATCAAACTGGACAAATTTTATTCTCCATAATTCTTTTTCCATCATAGAATTGTAGAGTTGGAAGGGACCCCAAGGGTCATCCAGTCCAACCCCCTGCAGTGCAAGAATCTTATCTAAAACACCCTGACTAACTTGGGTTTACTGCCAAACCCAACATAGTATTTACGGAGTGTCAGCGTAGTTGGCCCCCACTACCGCTTTCAAAACAGTTACTGATTTCGTTACTATAATGGTTGGGAGTTACTCGTGCGTCATCCTGCCCCTTTTGGGCGTTAGGTTGCCTGGTTAACCCTTCGGACTGCACAGCCCATCTTAGCGTGGCTGCCCTTAGTCACTCGTAGAATCTGTCTGTGGGCGTTTCTTAAACCGCTGCCAACATAAGAGTTGTTTGACACCCAATCGTCTCCGCCTCTCACTGCGCGGAAGTCTCCTGCGCAGGGTGGGCGTGGGTAGCGGGGTGCCTGGGCTCTCCTCACTGACTTCCAGAGAAGAGTCCTGGAGCCCCTCCACCTCCTCGTCCTGTTGCTCTCCTGGATCCCTGGTGTTACACTTATTTCCCTCCCCTTCTCCCAAGCTGAGTCTCCCCCTGGTGCTGGGACCTTCGCCTGCAGAATCAGAGACCCTCTCCTTCTCCCATGTCTCTGATGTCAGTTCCCTGACAGTTACATAAATCCTACTGGAAATGCTGAGTTTTGCAATGATCAATTGTGCGCAAAGGCAGAATATAGTAGAACCTCCTATATCCCAGTTGTTACCATGACATCAGTTAAGTATTATTCTTCAAACTCTCTATTCAGACACGGGAACAACTACAAGCTGATCTTCTCAGGTGCCAAGCAAAAATTGAAGACTTGGAGAAAGCTCTGGTTGAGAGAGGACAGGTAAAAGACTCTCTTCATACTTTCCGTCAGTTCATTCTCTCTTCTGCATGCAGCGCTGCTCTTATCATCTTCATTGCTTCCTGGTACATTGCTGTGTTTGATGTACAATAGACGAAATGGGGGAAAACAATTGTCTTGAATGGAATTATATGTACTGGGGAGAAGGCCTTAAAAGTAGTGAAATAATAAAAACACATTAAGGTTGATATCCTTACCAATACAGTCCAATAGCATCTTGAAGATTCCCACCAAGACCCTTACAGAAGAGAACTTCGACTGATGATGTCAGCTATGTATTTTCCATCTCCATGATGTAGTAGTTTAGGCACTTGCTCAAAATATTTGTGTTTGTTTTGTGTTGTCTTTGTAAGCAAGCAAATGACCCCATGTTTGCAAACAGCATACTGTATTCCTTTATCAAACAACACAGGAAGATTCTGTATCATATAGAAAGGTTATGACATACAAGCTTAAGACAAATCACAATTTCTTAGTAACAACAGATCACAGATATAGAAGATTCCTTAGAAAGTTAGTTTTCCTATAACTCAAGTAAAAACTGTAGCTCTTCATTTTGCATAAGGAACCTCAAACTGTAGCATGCACAGTTTTTATTTAGTGATGGGGGAAATACATAATTTTACGAAGACTGCACACTAGATTTGTGGGGGTCCATTTTATTCAGCCCCATTTGGGAGTTTGTGGACCCACAAAGGCCTACTAGTGCTCAGCACCCCTCCCATGCCCCCCTCATGTTGTACCCTTTGCTAGAGACAGGGGTGGGTCATGTGGGTCAGACCTATTGTGAGAAGGCCAGGGAGCCTAAGGAGGTATTAGGCACTACTGCAGATGTACAGCACTTCCCGGTTGGTTTGCTGTCATGGAAAGGGTCATTATTTTTGATGCCGAAGTACCCAGAGTATAGCCTGCAATCATGGCAGCACCTGGGTCCTCTCTAGTCCAGCATCTTTCCTGGCTTGGATTAGGACTTCTCCGCTGCCTTCTATCTCTGGAAAGAATTGAGAAGTGGGGGTCAAGTGCCCTGACTCTTGGGGAAGGGCAGTGTTCCTAGAGAGGCCTTGGCCCCTGCTGTGCACCTGTCACACATTCTGGCGGCTTACCTTCTTCTGCTGACATTCAGAACAAGTCCTCCTGCTGCTACAGCAGTAGAACGCGGGTTAGAAGAGACGATGTCAGGCTCCAAGCAGTCTTACTGATCCTGGCTCAGCTCTGCTGCGTTTGGGGAGGCAAGACTCAAACTTGCATATTTCCTAACAGAAACTAAGATGGTTTTTGTTCTGATTCCTTGCTCTTCTTACCTTTATAAGCATAGGGATGCTGTTTGCGGTCAAATGGTACATGCCATATATATATATACATATATTTAATCAAACTGTTAACACATAGGAAATGGCTGCCTTTGCATGAGGGCCAGTTTAACGTTTTTGAGTGGAGAAGCTTCCTTGCAAACACCCTCAAGGTATTCAGTCCAAATGTACCTTATCTCTCCAGGGCTGTGGACTGGGTGGTGGGTGGGACCCAGTTTTGCTAATTTACGGCAGGGGTCAGCTGTGTATAACTCGGTGGATGTCTCTAATGTCACTGAGAAGCACCTCTCCACAATTCCCAGAACAGTACAGCTTTTAAAAAAATAAAATAAAAAATATCATTTGCATTTTGTCAACATAGAAGGGGGAAAAAACCAAATGTACACAAGCTCCACTTTTAAAAATAAAAAGGAGTGTCTCTCCTGAAACATGGGGAGAAGTGACTGCACCAGCATTCAGTTTGCTGCTACACATTTCCATTGCTAGCAAATCATTCTCACTGTGGGGCTTAGGGGCCACTCTGAGCTCTAGTTTACTGCTAGCCTTTTCTTTATGTACTCCTGTATTAAGCTACGGAATGTTCCACAATTGTGAATGTCTCTTGAAGTTCTAGGAAAACACAAAACACTTTTTCTTCTTGGGGCATGGTGTGTTTACTACTTAGTTCAGTACTAAAGTGAAACTGTTAATAAGCAGTTCTTCAAAATAAATTTTGTTTTGCAAATCATGAAGTTTTCTCGTGCATGATGTAATTTATTTATGTTTAGTAAAATGGTTGTTTTGCAGCAGAGCTAGTAGTATTATTTTATCATCAACGAAGTGGCTGCTTTTCGCCTGAATTGGCAAGCAGTTGTCTTTATTCACGAAGAGATTTAAAATACTTCAGATTGTCTCCATCTCTTTAAAAATAGGAATGTTCCTCCCTATCATGAAATCACTTAGTGCTTTTCCTAAGTACTTGCATAACAAGTACCTTGTTAGCTTTACAAAATAAGATAGACCGGTCTTGTCACCCTCATATCGTCAATGGCCGACACAAACTGTTAGGCAGCTTGCATAAGCTCAGACTTGACTAGGTAGTCTAACAGCATATATGAAATACAGTGGTACCTCAGGTTACATATGCTTCAGGTTACAGACTCCGCTAACCCAGAAATAGTACCTCAGGTTAAGAACTTTGCTTCAGGATGAGAACAGAAATTGTGCTCCGGCGGCGCGGCAGCAGTAGGAGGCGCCATTAGCTAAAGTGGTGCTTCAGGTTAAGAACAGTTTCAGGTTAAGAACGGACCTCCAGAACGAATTAAGTACTTAACCCGAGGTAGCACTGTAAATTAAAAAATTGTCCAGTAGCACCTTAGAGACCAACTAAATTTGTTCTGGGGATAAGCTTTCGTGTGCATGCACACTCCTTCAGATACACTGAAACAGAAGTCACCAGACCCTTCTATATGGGGGGGCGGGGCGGGGTGAGGTGGGTTTTTCCCCCAGAAGGGTAGTAGGAGATGGGTGATTGACTCATATATCAAGTATTTGGTAGCACTTTTAAGTATGTGAGCATGTTCCTGCTTGCCCCGCTCTGAACCACTGCAGCTGCAATTTAGCTGAGAATCTGTACCTCTGTGTGAAGGTGTTACTTATGACTGTCATTTAAAGCCAGTATCGTATGAGACTGGAAGAGCTGAACTAGTGTTTGATGTCAGTAATGGCCTGGATGAGAGCCAGTGAACTGTCCTGTGAGTAGATGGTTCTCCAGTTCAGGGAGATGATAGTCAGTTCTGGATGAAGTTGCACTATCACTTAAGAAAGATATCCCCACCTTGGCCCTCAATCTAAGCCCAGGTGACCTCTGTAGCACACAGTAGTACCTTTCGCCAGTTTGGGCTGAAGTGTCAGTGACCACCTTTCATAGGCAGATAGCCTGGCCATTATTATCAATGCTCTGGCAACATCCTATCTGGGTTACTCCAATGTGTTTATATACAGGGTTTTCTCTGAAAAAGGCTCAGAAGCTTCAGTTAATGCAGAATGCAGCAGTCAGAGTTTTGATGGGCATTGCTCACATTGTGTATTAAATCTCTTCACTGATTGCATATTCAATTCTAGGCCCAGTTCAAAGCTGGTAGCTGCTACTTAACTTTAAATACCTAATTGGCTTGGGACCCAAGGACTTAAAAGAGCATCTCCTCCCATACCTGCTTGCCCACACTATAATGTCATCGACCAAAGCCTTTCTACAAACGCCACCTCCATTAGGGTCGAGGTTTGTTTCAGTGGGCAAACTGAAGGGCAGGGCTTTTCTAGCAACCCGGGCAGTGCAGTAAGCTCCCCTAGAGTGGTACACTTGAAGCCAATTTTGCTGCTTTGATGCTGTGCAATAACTTCTATTCACCCAGATAAATTCAAATCTCTTGATTTGAATTCTACTTTTATATGTTTGTTGTTTTGCATGCTTTTTATTATTTTGTAAATGTCTTGGTCATTGACAAGTTGCAGTGTATATGATTTTTAAGCATAAGTAAAATACATTGTAATTCTAAAAATTCCTTGCAGGACTCTAAATGGATAGAAGAAAAACAGGGGCTTATCAGGACAAACCAAGAACTGCTAGAAAAGGTGGGTGAAATAAATGGTGGCCTCAATATTTCCAGAACTGATTACAATAACATCCTTTGTGCTGAGTAACTCAAGTTTTTACATTGATAATTTTGTTTTCTAAAAGTGTGTGATTAATACAAACACTGGTTTTGTTTATTAAATTCATGTCCTGCCCTTTCCTCGAAGAAGCTGGGTTTCACTAGCCAAAATGAAACTATTAAGAGCCTTCAGAAAAAATTATATATAGCATGTAGTAGGCAGTAAGGGAGAGGATAACTGGATTGTTTTAATGATAAAACTCTTTGGGTTCAGTCAGTCAACCAGCTGCAAATCCACCTAACAGTTACCTTGTTCAACTAACATTTTACCAGCTTCCTCACAAGAATATCATAGGGGACTTTGTCCAAATCCTTACTGAAATCAAGATACGCTATGACCATGGCATTCCCCTAATCCACTAAGCTTGTAACTCCATCAAACAAGAAATGAGACTAATCTGGCATGACTTATTTTTTAGAAGCCCATGTTGGGTTTTGGTAATCACAGCATTTTTTTCTTAGCGCTCACAGACCGACTGTTTGAATTATCTGTTCTAGGAACTTTCCAGGTATTGACGTCAAGTTCATAGGCCAGTGGTTACCAGGGTCTTCTCCCCCCGCCCCACCTTTTGAAGATGGGGACAACATTTGCCCACCTCCAGTCTGCAGGGACCTCACCTATTCTCCAATAATTCTTAAAGATTATAGACAGAGGCTCTGAGATTACATTTGCAAGCTCCATTAGTACCCTTTGATGCACCTCACCAGGCCCTGGAGATTTGAATTCGTTTAAAGTAGCCTGGTGTTCCCTTACCACCTCTTTTCCTATATTGGGATGCAGCTCCCTCCTTGCATCTTTTATTCTGTTATCACCAGGTTGGGCATTGCTTTCCTTTTAGGCAAAGTAGGTGTTGAATAGTTCTGCCTTCTCTGTCACCCAATAGCATTTCTCTGTCTTCTCCATGCAGAGGACCTACCACTTTCTTGTTCTTCCTCTTGCTTCAGACATAACTGAAGAAACCTTCTTTATTATTTTTAACCTCTCTTGCAATCCTGAGTTCATTCTGAGCTTTGGCCCGCCTGACCTTCTCCCTGTGTACTCATATATACTCCTCCTTTGTGATTTCCCCTTTCTTCCATTTCTTATACATGCCCTTCTTAAATCTCATCTCATCTCATCTGTAAGCTCCTTATGCAGCCACACCAGTTTATTTAGATGCCTCCCACTTTTCTTTCTTGTTGGAATTGCCTGCCTTTGTGTCTTCAGTATTTCATTTTTAAGAAACTCCCATCCATTTTGGACTCCCTTCTCTTTCAGTATTTCTGACTGTGGAATCTCACCCAGTAGTTCCTTAACCTTTTTGAAATCAACCTTTTTAAAGTCCAGGTGCATGCCTAACTACACTTGCCCCTCCCTTGCCCCTCTATATCATGAAACCCAAGATGACATGATCACTTCTTCCCAAAATTCCCAATACTTCCACTTGGTCAATCAGTTCCTGCCTGTTGGTGAGGACCAGGTCCATAATCTTCTTCCACCTCCTGGGAAAAGAAAGTGTCAGCAAAGCAATGGAGGAATTTGTTGGACCTTACTTTCTTGGCAGAATGAGTTCCAACAGATAGGGGTAGTTGGTCTCCCATGATTACTGTTGTTGGCGGTGGCATCTGTCTGTCTCAAGACAATGGAGTGCGCCTCTGGGGGTAAAGGCAAACTGCTGGAGAATCACACTGCTTGCTGTGGCTGCAGAGACTGGTAACTCATAACAGCTGCCTCGTGTGTTGTTTTTGCAGTGTTAGCAGCACCAAATTGGCTTCTTGGGGTGCAAACCTGGGAAGTATGTATGGAGGTCCTGGGCTGGTAGATCTCTCCTGCTTGAGGTTTTTAAGCAGAGGTTGGATGACCAGCTGTCATGGATGTTTTAGCTGAGATTCCTGTATTGTAGGGGGTTGGACTAGATGACCCTTGGGTCCCTCCCAACTCTTAAGATTCTATTATTCCTTTTTGAATGTTTGGTAATCTGCTGCAGGAAGGCATCACCCAAGTCTTCAGTCTGGCTTGGAGGTCTGGTGTTACTCCTCTCTTCCTGTTTGGTCTGTTCCATTTGAATAGGTTGTACTCCTCAATTTCTACATTCTAGTCATGAACCTCATCCCACCAGGTTTCAGTGAAGCCTATTAGGTCATCTTTGCCATCCTGCATTAAGAATTTCAATTTGCCTTGCACATTTCCCATACTCTGTGCATTAGTACAGAGACAAGTGAAGCCATGAGTCATTCTCTACAGATGCTTCCGTCTTATAGTTTCTAGTCCTTTAGCAGGTTTTTGGAGTACCGTCTCAAGTTTCCTGTGCATCAGTGAAGCAGTTATCCCCAGTACCAGGTGTCCCCCTGTTGTCTGTAGTATTGTCTCCTTCCCCCTCATGATTTGTTTTAAAGCTCTCCTGAACAGGTTCAGTTCTTGTTAGAAGTAGGCAAACAAGATATGAAGACAATAGCCCTCTCTGGTAGATCACTTGGCAGCTCATATTCAGTGGCTTACTCTTTCTCACCATATACCCATCCTGACCATTAACTAGTTTCCTCTCTTCCAACCACTTGTTTTTTTAATGGCTCACTCCTAACTGCAGACTATTTGTGAATTAAAAGCATCCGTCCCAATACAGATCCTCAGGAACTTCACTTCCTGCATCCTACCATTGAAAGAACGTTGTAAGAACTGTCCGATTAGTCCCAATAACTGCTTCCCAATACTTGATCCACAAGAGGACCTTTGCTCTTATCTCATAACTTCTAAGTTTACTTGCAAATCTTTGGTGAGGGACTTTGTCAAAAGCTTTTTGAAAGTACAAATATGGAATATCCACTTGATCACCCTTGAAGAACTCTAAAACTTTACTGAGACAGGACTTACCTTTGCAAATACCACTTTGGCCTTGTTCTTTTATAGTCTTTATAATTTTATTTTTAAGCATGCTTTCCACCAATTTACCCAGGACTGATGTTACGCTAACCATCCTGAAGTTTCCTGGATCCCATTCCCTTTCTAAAACAAATCTTCCTGCATTCCTTACAAGGGGTACTCATGGGCTGACTTTTTTAAGGAGCAAAAACCTTTAGAATGCACACATTTTACAGAAAGGCTTACAAGGTTGTCCTAAGACTGCCTCTTTATTCCTTTTAGCATTTTTAACATTTTCAGCTGCTTTAAACATGGTAAACAAATACCTTTCAAGGGGCTTCCAGGAAGTGGCCGTTGTGCAGCCCCTCCCTGTGGAATTGTGCTGGGGGGGGGATGGCTGCCTCCATCTGCACATGGGGGGGTGTTTAAATGTGCCTAGAGACGAAACAAGCGCCTAATGACAATTGTTGGTACAGTACATATCATTCTGTGGTGAAAAGAATCAGCACGTGTTTTGCACCAGATTTGACCTTTGTGGAGAGCCTTACCTCCAGTAGTTTTTATTTCAACATGTTTAGAGACTCTGCAAGATCCATGACCACAGTGCCCAGTGTTTTCCAACTAAAGGTCAGGAAGAACTTTCTGGGGGTAAGAGCTGTTTGGCAGGGGAACAGATTCCCTCTCAAGGTGGTGGCCTCTCCTTCCTTGGAGGTTTTTGATCAGAGGTTGGATGGCCAACTGTCAGGGATGCTTTAGTTGAGATTGCTACATTGCATGAGTTTGGACTAGATGAACTCTTACCGTTCTCTGAATCTATTTGCCAAGTGCTGCTGAACTGGCATGGAATCCTCCTGTCACAAGCTGTTCATTTCTCTAAAGAGCTATTGTCTTGCTCAGCCTAAGTGGGGCCGGCATCTGGAAGATCCAAATTTGCAAGCCCACACTAGTGACTTTTTAGAACTGCGTATGATAGAATTCGGGACGCGGGTGGCACTGTGAGTTAAACCACAGAGCCTAGGAGCCTAATCAAAAGGTCGGCGGTTCGAATCCCTGTGACAGGGTGAGCTCCCGTTGCTCGGTCCCAGCTCCTGCCAGCCTAGCAGTTTGAAAGCACATCAAAGTGCAAGTAGATAAATAGGTACTGCTCCGGTGGGAAGGTAAACGGCGTTTCCGTGCGCTGCTCTGGTTCGCCAGAAGCGGCTTAGTCATGCTGGCCACATGACCCGGAAGCTGTACGACGGCTCCCTCGGCCAATAAAGCGAGATGAGCGCCGCAGCCCCAGAGTCGGTCACGAATGGACCTAATGGTCAGGGTCCCTTTACTTTTACCTTTATGATAGAATTCACTCTTGCATTTCATTAAGAGGCTTTCCCCCCAGTGGCTTTCATTTCTTTTGCATGCTATAAAGATGTTTGCAAGAATGTATTCTACTTCTCCCTCGGCTCATAGCTGCATGATACTTTTCTCTTAGATCTACAAGATAGAACAAGAAGAAGATCTGCTGAAGAATGAGATGCAGGATGCCAAAGACCAGAATGAGCTGCTGGAGTTCCGAATCCTTGAACTGGAAGTAAGAGATTCTCTGAGTTGTAAACTCACAAATGGAGCAGAACATGTCATTGAACCCAAGCTGAAATACGTATGACATCCATTAGCATCCATTGCATGTGTAAGGGAAAACTAACTGGATTTTCTGAAATCTGCCGCGATGTTGGGGCAATGAATATAATGCCTCTGCCTTAATGTAGTTTTGGAGAGCATGCTCACTAATTTTGCAAACTGTAACATAGACAATATGTATATTACATATAGTTTGTTCTGGCCAATAAATTTTTTTCTGTGTTTCTGTCTTTTTGTTTGTTTCATTTCCATGACTGCTCCTTTCTTGCATGTGACATTATCTGATACACATACTACCAACTCCCAGCTGGCATTATTTTAATTAACACACCTCTGTGCATTCTGCATGAAATCAAACCTTAGGCTGTGACACATCCCTCATCTTAATATTTTTTTTCTTAAGTTTACTTTGTCAGTTTTAAAAGGGAAATTTCTACAGAACTTCTCTTATTTTGTGGGGAAAAAATTATTTACATAAATCTGTTAATGAAGTAACGATGCAGTTTAAAATGAAAGAATCTTAAATAGAAAAAAATATGGTTACCTGAAGAATTTGCATTTTCTTAGCACATTAATTCATTCAGTCTGGTTCCATTGTGTTAAAGAAGTGGATGATATTGTTGCTACATTTTTTTTTTGTTTTAAAAATATGCTCCGTTGTAACGGGAGGGGTAAGACTGTTGCATTTTCATACCCATGTACAGTACATAAACCTAACTAAAAGATCATTAACAAAAATCATGTTCATTAGGCTATTTGTAATTTCATCTACTGAATATCTCAGAACTCTTGGCATGCATAATCTTCATTCCGCCTCATTCCACCTCAGCCTCACTTTGGAAATGCTTTTGTTCTGCATATTACTTAGATATCAATCTTGTTTGACCTGTTAAAGAAGGGGGTGGGCAAACCTCCATTTCTGTCGAGGGCCATGCTCTTTCAAGGACAAGAGCCAAAAGTGGGTAGAAGAACTCTTCCTGTCTCTCTTGCCCTCTGCTCTTCAGCTGGCAAGCCACTGGCAGTAAGGATAATATGCTTTTGCCAGAGGTCTGAACTGAGCACTTCTAGTGTTGCAGAGGGCTTTTGACATCAGGATAAGGGTCCTATCATCTAGTTAAAAGGATATTTGGTAGCAGGGCTACGAGTACCTTCAGCCAAAATAAACAGCTGCGGGATGGATAGGCCAGTGTGCCTGGCAGGAGGATACAGAAGCACCACAGGTTTATTTTGCAAGCTATGAAAATTAGCTCCTCCTTGAGATCTTGGCAATTCAGCTGTGGATGGAATAGACATGAAAATGAAACCAATGTTTACACTGATTTTTTTACTTCCCTCTTTGCTTTTGCTCACACCCAGTGCTGGAGGGGTGGGGAAACCTGTGGCCTTCCAGATGTTGAACTCTTAATTCCAGTCAGTATGCAGGACCACAGATTCCCGATCCTTGCCTTTTTTTATGGGCTCGCCTATCTAATAGTTAGACTGTTGGGTTATGAGCTGGGAGACCAAGGTGTGAATCCCCATTCAGCCTTCCTTGAAGATCCCTGGCCGATTTTGGGCCAGTTACAGTCTCTCAGCCTAACCCACCTCACAGGGTTGTTGTGAAGATTAAACGGGGAGGTGAGACTCAAGTACACCGCCTTGAGTCCCTCTCAGGAAAAGATGGTATATAAATGGAGTAAAGAAGAATAAGTCAAAGGAGTGGTGCTATCCAGAGTTCATATTCTGCACTACTTGGTTGGCAGATCCAGTGTGGGATGTCAAATTAGTCTATTAGTTGGAAATGCCATTAAAGAAACCCCTGTTTCTTTCTGGGTCTGTTCTTGTTACACATCCAGGTGCCATTTACTCTCTTCCCCTCACCATTTTGTGTTTGCTGGTATCCATGCCACTTTCTTCCCCTCTCGCCTCATAACTGCTTGTGCTCTCTTATCTCTTCCAACTACCCATTTAATAATTTTGGTTGAAAAGCAGAGTATTAAAAAATCCCGAAACCACCTAAGAACACCATCTATTTCCATGTATAAGGAACCGTCCTTTGCAGCAGCAACTACCCTCTGAAAGCTTAAAAGGTAGCCTTACACGGCCTGGGCCTTCCCATCTGTGGACTGCACTGGATATATTTGTGGGAGGGATTCAAATGCATAATGTAAATTATGCATTTGAGCACCTGAAGTTGTTCAAAGTGCTCTGTCATCTAGTGCCATAAATCCACTTCAAAAAGAAGCAGACTTTAGGAAAGTGATAGATAGCATTGAAACATGTGGGATGAGCAAATAATCACCGGGTGGATGTACAAACAATTCAGAATGAAAATCGGACGTAGTCTAACCACCACATGTTTTCTGCAAGCAAATCAGGATGAACGTCCAGTAAATAGGTTGTCTAGAGGAGCCTTCAAAACTGCAGTGTGATTAGGGCATATGCTGCAATTACACCATTTGTTTTCATCTATGAGACCTAGATGCTTTTGAAAAACCAAATCAAAACCCAAAAGTTGATGCTTATATTTTAACAAGAGCGATTCATACGAACCTCATTCAGACTGGCCCCTGTGGTTAAGCAGTCACAACGTAATGCCATTTGAGTACTTTTTTGTTACCATGCAGTCAGTTGAAAGGTGATTTACTAGAGCCATACATCACAGTTGTGTATATACTGGTCCCTCGATTCCTCCGCAACACTTTGGTGCTGTCATTGTCTGGCTCAGAGTGTCACACAGAAGTGCTTGGACTGCGGATCTTGATTAAAAAGAAAAGTTATGAAAGATAGTTTGTGCTCTAATTGTTGGAAAGCTCCACAAGTTAACTTAATACTTTGCTGCAACATGAGCAGTGTTTGCCTCTACAAGATAGTTCTTATTTTTAAAGCAAAACTAAATTCCCACTGCTTTGGAATACTTGAATGAATTGAAGTGTCATCAAATGCACCTGGGCGTCGCCCTACTGTGCCATTGTTTAAAATTGCTGCTTTTTCTCTCATTTTTTCTCCAGCCAAACCTCTGCTGTTGTTTAAAACTGCTATTATTTTCTGTGTTCCTCCACCCCCACTCTAGTCAAACTTTTGCTATTGTTTAAAGCAGCCACTTCGCTCCCTCTTCCATTCCTCAACTGCCTCATGAGAGAGAGAGAAAGGGCACAAAGCTCTCAAATATTCCATATTCAATATTCAATATTCAAACCTCTGCAGTTGTTTAAAACTGCCATTTCCCTCTCAGGTTTCTACATCCATGCTGTGCTCAAACCTTGCTTTAAACCACCACTTCCCCCATCTTTCCAATGTTCTTGCTCCCATTCCATGATCAGAGCCCTGGTGCAGTCTGCTTCCCCCAACCCCACCAACTCCATGCAAATTCGGGATTGTGATGCAGAACTACAGTGCAATGACAGCTTTATCTTTTTAATTGCATGCAAACACATACATAAGGAAGATGTAACAGGACTCCTATGGGGATGATAAGGATGGTGGTGAATTTGCACGGGTGCTCCTGCTGTAATTTGAAGTCTCAGCGCTCAAGCTGTTTCTGCTGCATACTAAGCAATATGGAAAATCTATTTGGGCCATTATTTTCTGGTTGCATTTCTGCATGGGGAGATTGGGGGTAGGTCTCTCAAGTCTGCTTCTCTAAGAATCACTCACTGCAAGCCGAAACTAATGCCTGAGCTTCAGTTAAATGCACGGTCTCTCTTAACTGGGTGGATATTGGATCCAATCTGAGCATTACTGTCCTGTGTCAACTCAGAAGCTGGACTGTTAAAACAACAACAACCCTACAACCTTGTTGGCTGCTTTGTGAGCAGCACCAGTTAACCAAGTTTGCACGTCTCACCCTCTACCCCTCCACCCCCACCCCCACTCCTCAATCAACACTTGCATTTCCTTTATCACAAAGTTGCAGGCAAAGGAAAGTGTAAAACAGAGTGTGATGTTAACATATGAGAGTGCTGGAGGTGAAATAGTTAAACATGTTACCCAATCAGAACCCAGGGGGTGGAGTCAGAGGGACTATAAAACCAGCTCTGGGAGGGGCGAAGGGAAGAGTTCGTTGGGAGGTTGGTTGGAGTGGGAGTGAATTGGGAGAGAGTCTGTGGGTAGGTTGAGTTAGTGTAGCAAAATAAGCTGAGTCAGGAACAGTTAGGAGCTAGGAAGACAAGTAAATATCTGAGAGGTGGTTTAGTGAGTGAGAGCAGGTAGCAGAAGTTCTAGGTCTGGATAGGCACCCCATGACTATAATTCACCGATACCGTTTATGAAACCACACACTTGTTAAACTGCAATAAATAAACAAGCTTATGTTCCAATTTAACCCTCACTGGACTCAATATTGTACTAGGTAGGGCCTGGGTGGTGGCAGCAAGAAATAAAGTGGTGGCACAGGGATCAATAGACGGTGAAACGTCCGGGGAACCTGTGTGATCGCTACACAGAGGTTTTCAACCTTTTTGAGTCCATGGCTCCCTTGACCAACTCCATTCTTTCTGTGGCACCCCTGTGGGGCACAGGAGCCCAGTTAGGTCACCCCTTGCCTGCAGAGCTGGCAGCCCCTCACCCCTTTTTCAAACACCCTTCCTTGCGGAGTTTGAAGTCACCTTCTGTTTCAGTGTATCTGAAGAAGTGTGCATGTACACGAAAGCTCATACCCAGAACAAACGTAGTTGGTCTCTAAGGTGCTACTGGGCAATTTTTTTATTTATTGAAAGAGGTTGTGTTCTTATAACAGTAAAGAATCTTACATTGCATATCAGGGAAGGACTGACCTTGCGATGCATTTTGGTATATTTTTCGTTCGCAAAATCCAGTATTTGTTCATTTAACTTGACTTGAATGATTTGTAGAATAGAAGTTTGGTATCTTTTATAAACACCTATTCTATTTTGAACAAAATCTTCCCTTAGGAGAGAGAACGAAGGTCGCCAGCTTTTAACCTCCATATAACTGCATTCCCTGAAAACAATGGAAGCGCACTTCAACTGTTTTGTCATCACGAGGGAATAAAGGTAGATGGAAATTTGTTGGTTCTTGTGCAGCATCTTTCAAGGGGGTCTGTGGGCCACCAGACTTGATGCGATGGCAGCAGTGGCATTTGTGTGGTCAAATCTCTTTCCTGTTAGTTTTCACAAAGCAGAAAGTGGGGTCTAAACACCAAAGGGGATCCATAGATGTGAGGAGGGACCTCTTCTCCAGCCAGAGCTCTGCTTACCTCTAGAATCAGAGCTGTATTAAGGGGAAAGTGGCTTTGGTGATGGGCCAGGGAGGAGGTTCATCTTTCCTCATCTGCATTCCACCTTTGAAATTAAAATCGGATGGATACCCTCTGCTTTCTATGTGTGTGTGGGGAAAACCATTTAAACAAACATAGCTGCCACCATGACATCCAGTTTTACCTTGTAAACCTATGCTGTTCCTACCCTTATGCGTAATTATATGGAAAGATCAGTCTCCATGACCCTGTGGAAATTCCACCTAAGACCTCAAGATGGTTTCCACATCTTCCTGCACACTTCGTATGAATTCCCAACCTTATTATTCTCATCTCATCTTATTACCCCTAATTTTGTTTTACACGAAGCCTTCTTTCTTTGACTATGAATAGAAAATGGGTGTAATGTTGCCTAGTCCATTAAACCTGGTATTCTTAGGCAAAAACCTTTAATGCTGTTCAGTGTTACTAGTAGCGGTATGATGAGGTGTGAAAAGATCTATTTCAGTTCAATATTATTTTCAGTGTCTAATCAAATGAGTAAATAGCAACAGAATATATGATATAATCAGTAGTATTTCTGGCATTGTACTGTTTCATTATTAACTTTGATAACTGTTCTTACCTAAATTTCCTGTGACTGAGAGGAAATCGGGTTCTCCCTTTTTTTAAGATGATGGCAGTTTTGCAATTGCTGGAGTCAGAATGTCTTCCATGGTATTGTTTCTCCAGCCTAGTTAATGTGAAAGAATTTGTAACAGTTAAAAACTAACACAAATACATGATTTAATTCTTGATTAAAAGATAAATGTTGAAATTTCTTTTCCAGGATGTGAATATTTCTGAACTTATGAAGAAGCTAGATATCCTTGGTGATAATGGGGTAGCTAATGTATTTATTTAAGTAGTTCCAATTGCATATTTGTGAAAGGGACACTATCTGTAATAGCATGCCACCAGGGATGCCGCGATGGAGGGTGGGCAGCACATGCCTCTGTGTTATGCTGTGGTCTTATGCATTCCCCCACCCTGACTCACTGGGTCTCCTGTCATGACAGCTTGAATTTTAAAATGCGAATTTAAAGTGCTTGAGTATGTTTCAAATACATTCCAGATATATAACTGGAAATACTATATCAAGATGAAGTTATTAATATTAAGCCATTGGGATCATGAAAACATATAAAACACCCCACCCATTCTTTGTTCTTGTTTTGCTTCAGTTATTTTGGTTTTAAGTATATCTGTTGGGATTTTCTTCAAGTTGTTTTAATGTCAGACAGCTAAAATTTTGGAACAGGGGTACTGTAGAATTGATGCAACCACCAACTGTAGGTTGAGCTCCGTTGTGTTCGTGAAAAACGTGGGCAAATTGAACCGATAGCATGCCTCTAACCCAGGCTTCCTCAACCTCGGCCCTCCAGATGTTTTCAGACTACAATTCCCATCATCCCTGACCACTGATCCTGCTAGCTAGGGATCATGGGAGTTGTAGTCCCAAAACATCTGGAGGGCCCAGGTTGAGGAAGCCTTATCTAATATGTGCAAATTAAGTGGCAGCCCTCTAGTCAATTCTTTCTTATATAGCTCAGTATTTGAAGCAGTTCACCCCCTTTCCATTAAGAAAGGCTGTTTACTTTATCATTGTGCAGCTCCTATCACCAGAAGGGCACTGGCTTGTGCTGATCTGCCCAGTGGCGTAGCGTGGGGGGGGCCGGCCGCACCGGGCGCAACATCGGGGGGGGGGGGCGCTCGCACTTGCAGCTCTCTGCCTCCTGCTAAAATCCACGGGTTAGGGGGCGCAAATTACTTGCCTTGCCCCGGGTGCTGACAACCCACGCTACACCACTGGATCTGCCAGAATGCAAGAGTGAGATACCTGCAAGATCACAGCTCAGGTCTTAGGAGCCAACTCCTAAGGGCCAAGGTCCCTTCGGCCCACCCAATAAAATATTTGAGGGGGCCACCACCGCCAGTTGATGGGCATTGCCATTCAAATGGTGGGTGGGTGCCAAATCTTGTAATCAATTATGTGGGGCAGGGTTTACCTGGGCTGCCCCTAATATTTTGTTGAAGTTGGCACTCTTGGCTCAGGTAGTGCAGGAGAGCATGCTTAGACAAAGTTGGAGAAGATGGAAGTGTTAACATGATTTCTGCAGTGTAACCTTTTATCATGTAATTGAGCAGGATTGGGGGGTGGATAATGTAAATCAGAATATTATTACTTTAATGACCATCAGAAGCCTAAAGTTATACAACAGACTAACCTTATCGAGTGTGCTGTAACGCCTAACCTTACAATGATTGGAATCTTAATTAAACTGAGGACAGAAAACAAAGTTTCAGGGTTTTTGCTAGGGGTAGATCAAGAATTGAAAGCTGGCTTGGGTGTTCAACTATGCAAGCAGAATTAAAGTTTGGCACAGCGTATCTTGGACAGCCTGCCAGCCTCAGTGCTGCTTCCATGCCACAGCCCTGGGACATCCTGTGCCACAATTCTGATGGAAAATTAAGTGATTATTTGAAAAGCAAAACTTCAGAAAGCAACTGCTGGAGGGCAGAAGCCCTAGTCTGCCCACTGCAGAGACCCCTCATATCCCATCAGGAGGTGGGCATTGCCCCAAATAACCCATTAACAGTTTTTCCAGGAGCAGCTTTTCAGTTTGATTGTTTGTGAGCATTCCCTTCGAGTGCTCACAAAACCTGGGCGACTTTTGTGTGTTCTTTAAGGCTTGCAAAAATATACCCATTTTGGAGCTTCTTTTTCTTTGTCAGGGAGAGGGGCCAGAATCAAGGGAGCAGATGTCCTGCTTGGCTTGAGCGAGTTTGCCATTTGTTACCTCTTCAATATTGAGGATTAGGGCATAAGTAGGGTGGCACTGTGGGGTAAACCACTGAGCCTAGGGCTTGCTGATCGGAAGGTCGGCAGTTTGAATCCCTGCAAAAGGTTTAGCTCCCATTACTCAGTCCCAGCTCCTGCCAACCTAGCAGTTCGAAAGCACGTCAAAGTGCAAGTAGATAAATAGGTACTGCTCCGGCAGGAAGGTGAATGGCATTTCCATGCCCTGCTCTGGTTTCGCCGGAAGCGGCTTAGTCATGATGCCCACATGGCCCGGACTTCACTGTCAGGGGTCCTTTACTTTTACCTTTAGGGCATAAGTAGATGCTGTCCTCTGCTGACATCTGCCACTCTGAGCTGCAGGATACTGCCTGATCTCCCTTAGGCCCAGTTCTCAGAGTCAAGCTCTCAAGGGGCCTAGCAACCCAATCCTGAGTTCACTTTGCTCACATGCAGCACAATCCTATGCATATCTACTCAGAAGTAAGCCCTATTGGGTTAAATGGGATTTACTCCCAGGTAAGTACGTATAGGATTGCAGCCTACATGATCCTACTGAAAAGTAATGATTTGCAACTTTACAGTATACTCCTAAGGTTGTTGCAATTCCTGGCAGTTTCTGGCAATTTGCCTTTGCCAAACTTTTTAAACGAAAGGGAAGTTGGTGTGCTCAGTAATGCTTGCTGCAGCATGTACTCTGCTTATTTTAATTTGATGGATTTCTGCTACAATGTAAAATACACTGAACTTCTTGTGTTTTAGAATTTGAGGAATGAAGAACAGGTTGCGATAATTCAGGCTGGGACTGTACTTTCTCTCTGTGAAAAGGTAGAGTTCTGTGAAGAATTGCTTTCTCTCAGGCATGAATTTCATCCATCCCACAAAAGCAGTGCTCTCTGCACAATTCTGTTTAAATCTGTACAGTGGTGCCCCGCAAGACGAATGCCTCGCAAGACGGAAAACTCTCTAGACGAAAGAGTTTTCCGTTTTGGAGGTGCTTCGCAAAACTAATTTCCTATGGGCTTGCTTCGCAAGACGAAAATGTCTTGCGAGTTCCTGCGAGTTTCCCCCCCTCCCCCCTTTTTCTAAGCCGCTAAGCCGCTTATCAGCTGATCCGATCAGCAGATAAGCCGCTAAAAGCCGCTAATAGCGCTAATCCGCTAATCCGTCAATGGGCTTGCTTCGCAAGACGAAGAAACCTCTAGACGAAGAGAATCACAGAAAGGGTTCTTTTCGTCTTGCGAGGCACCACTGTAGCTCTGCTCATAAAAGTATTGAATGTACAAGCCTTTTTTAAAAAAAACACTTCCTGCATAAGAACAGCAAGCTAAGTTCCTAGTGGAACTTAATAGTATTTAGCAAGCAATATGTCCTCACTGACTGAGTTGTCCGTGTGACCACAACGGGTGGCGTGTGCATCTGACCCAATAATTGGTATGTGACTAGTGGGGTATTTTATTTTAGTAAGGACTGTACCTCAGAAGAAAGGTTAACGTTAATAGTAGTGGGATGAACAAAACCAATTTACAGCTACCGTATTTTTCGCTCTATAAGACGCACCGGACCACAAGACACACCTAGTTTTTGGAGGAGGAAAACAAGAAAAAAAATATTCTGAATCTCAGAAGCCAGAACAGCAAGAGGGATCGCTGCGCAGTGAAAGCAGCAATCCCTCTTGCTGTTCTGGCTTATGGGATAGCTTCGCAGCCTGCATTCGCTCCATAAGACGCACACACATTTCCCCTTACTTTTTAGGAGGGAAAAAGTGAGTCTTATAGAGCAAAAAATATGGTACTTTAAGGATTGTCAGTAGGGGTGTGTACCACTTAATGAGTGTACAGTCTGTGTACTTGGGTACACAACAGTTGCAATGCATCCCGTCCAACATTCCTCAGGTGAAAATAGGGACATTTATCACTCTCACATCCCATCACTGGGGTGGCTTTTGTGATTCCCTGGAAAATAGGGCGACTTGGGAGGGTCCGGAGCTGTACCCCCTGCACAGTTTTCACATGACACATTCAACAAGTGTAAAATCTCTAGTCTGCACAGATTTGCTGCCAGCGAAAGGAAATGGTTCCCATGGCACTTATTAAATTTGTCGTTGAACCAATTCCCTTTTACTGGCCACAGGTCAAGGCATTGTAGGTCTATTGTACTTTCTGAAACAGTTCCTTACTTTTTGCTATTGCATTTGCTAGCATGAGGGCAACTGGACAAGCCCAGTCCAGAGAAATCCTGCTATATGCACCTTTTTCTCTGATCTACCAGCTGGAAGCTTTCGTAAATAAAAGAGGATTTGCATATTACAAGGTTTCATCACAACCAGAGGGCACCAAAAATTAGCAAAAGAACTTGTTTTTCATCTTCAGCCCTGGAACTGTTATGTAGTTTACAAAGAAAAAGAAAAAAGAGTGAGGGCATCTGGCCATGTGCAGAAGATTTTGCCTTCACCACCACCATGGCTAACTGAAATAGGGCAAGAGTTTCCAAAAACAGCGAATGTCTTATAGGCACTCTTCAGCACCACCATACTTTTAAACCACATGGCTTTCCCCCAGGAATCCTGGGAACTGTAGTTTATTAAGGGTGCTGGAAATTGTAACTTTGTTGGGGTAGACTACTACAGGACTAATGTTTCCACTCTGGGGACACATGGAATATTCAATAATCATGAGAAGAATAAGCAGATGTATACTGCCAATTGTACATTACATAAAACTCAAAACACAAAGATACATAATTTGCCATTCTGACTTCCATTTAGTCCAGATACTGCATACACCACAATTAGGCCTCTAAGGAGCTCTATAAGGGCCAAAGCAGTTACAATGCAAATGAAAATTCAAGTGCTCTTGGAAACTGCCTTTCCCCCCATGAGACACCTTCTAAAACTGTTTGGGGAAAACATTATTACAAAAACATGATTTCAGATGGTTGTTGCCAAGGCTTAGGCCTCTCCTGGGTTTTTCCTGGGTTGGCATTGTGCTGCTATTTCATCCTAGGGCTTTGTAACCTTTTATATTTTTAGCACATATGAAGTACATGCAATGTTATGTCCCCCAAACTCATTGCACTGGTAGCTTTGTTGGGAAACATACGTTTTTCCCAATTTGGGAAGAATGAGCAATATTTGAATATAGCTAGTGCTCCCTCATTATAATTAGTCACCGTTTCCAGGTGTCCAAATCAATAGTTCTGTACAAAATTGAGAAAATAATGGAATTTAAGGTAAAGCGCTTTACTTACCGAATGTTTGGCATAAGCTCTGTCTCAAACTGCTGTTTTATTTTGCCCCCGTCATTTTTATATAGTGGCTAAAGCAAATAGAGGAAACCGAAGCTGCCCTCACGCAGAAGATGATTGACCTGGAAAATGAAAAAGTAAGAGAAGTATTACTTCATAGCCCTTTAGCTTGGGCAAATAACAGGAACACGGGTGCATGTTGCGTTGGGGTTTCCCCCCGCTTGATATAAATGACTACATGACTGGCATTGTGCATGAACATTATTTTCCCTTGAGCATGGCTTTGTAGTTGGCAAATGCATTAAATTGGCCCAGAAACTAAAGGCATGGCTGTGCAAGTGAATGAAGTCTTTCCCCTACAAAGGCACCTGCACACACCTTCAGTTTCATTCAGCATTGTGTTTCAGAACTAAGTGAAGAAAGGAAGTTTTGCTTGTTTTTTAGAGACTGACTTCTGAGGATATTAAGGGGCGTTTGGGCCCGGCTGCAGTTCTTTCGCTCCCCAGTCACTCACCTGCCTGGGTTCCTTGAACATTTTTTGGTCCAAAGGATTTGCATTGTGCCAACTCTTACTGTTTTTCAGCAAGCTGATTCTGACAATTTCAATGCTGACAATATTAATGCTATTAACAGGTGCAGGAGCCGGCCCTATATCCTAAATTCAGCACTCCCATGTGGCTTTGGCAGTACAGTGGTGCCTCTGGTTACATACTTAATTCGTTCCGGAAGTCCGTTCTTAACCTGAAACTGTTCTTAACCTGAAGCACCACTTTAGCTAATGGGGCCTCCTGCTGCTGCCGCGCCACCGGAGCATGATTTCTGTTCTCATCCTGAAGCCATGTTCTTAACCCGAGGTACTATTTCTGGGTTAGTGGAGTCTGTAACCTCGAGCGTATGTAACCCGAGGTACCACTGTACTGATCATTCTCATTGCTTTCTCTACTTTCTCATTCCAAGGTTGGGCAGTTCCTTATCATGTCATTGCTTGCTATACAGAAGAGTTCCTCTCCCCTGCTGTAGTGGTTCTAGGGGTTGCTCGTGCGTAAGCCGGTGCCAACACCTGGCTGGGTTGCCTAAGTGAACCTTTTCTGTCCGGACAGCCACTCACCCGTGGCTGTCTCAATCGCTGGCAGAATCCGTCAGTGGGCGTTTCTTAAACTTCTTCCAGCAAAGAAGTTATTTCACGCCCAGTCGCCTCCTACTTTCCCTGCACGGAAGCCTTCTGCGCAAGGAAGGCGTAGGCAGCGGAGGACCCTTCCCCCCGCTGGTCCCAGGCAAGGAGTCATGTGACTCCCTCTCAGATTCCCCCATCTGCCCCCCTTCTCCACTGGAGCTGAGCTGATTCCCTTCCCCAGAAGATGGGCTGCCTCTCCCAATCCCGTGACGCTCTCTGGGATCCCTCTGGAGCTCTCTCTCTCCCTCTGGCACTGATGGCAGTTCCTTGACACCTGCGCTCCAATGTTTATTGTTGTTGTAGGCATCCGTCTGTCTTGCGAGACAATGGAGGATGCCTCTGGGGGAGAAGTCTAGCTGGTATGTTAGCAGCACTGAAGTGAGCTCCCTGGGGTGCAAGCCTGGACAGTGTGTACGGAGGTTCTGGGATGCCCTGGTGACAAGACCTTGGCCTCCCTGATGTGGTCCAAAGGAAAGCAAGAGCAATATGTTTGGCACCAGCCTGGCTGCAGGAGTTGCCGGAAAGAGGCATACAAGGTGCCATCCAACCACCTTAGAGATTCCACTCCAGATTTGTCTAGGGTTTACTCCTTAACCTTTTCTTCTCCTGAAGATGTCCCACAAGGCACTGGAGGTTAGGATCAGAGTTTCCCTTCTCTCCTTCCTAGACCTCTTAGCTACTCTTTCCACAGCTGCCTGTGAGTAGTCTACAAAGTACAAATCACTTGAATTTAGTATGGATATTAGTTGATCATATCTCTTGAGATTCCAAAGCAGAGCAGGCTCCTACACGACCACCCTTAGTAATGCCCCACATTTGCTCTCTGAGGTGCCTTTGTGGAAACCTCCTTTAGAGCCATGGAACGGCTTCACTATGGTAGGGAAAACAAGCTAAGGCCTCTGTTCTGTTCTGCTTGCAGGCCCCTTGGTACAAGGTACAAGTGAAAACCCGCTCTTTACTGCTGATTCAAAACAAACAGCAGTCCACAGAAAATCTGAATTGCCATTTGTTCCACTTCAGCATTAAAGAGCAAGTTTTCCTGGGGAAAGCAGCAGGGCAAAAAAAAAAGTGCTTGGACACAGATCATTGAAGCGCAGAGCAAAAGGTAAGCGTGGAAAAGGCCTGGAAGAAGAAAGCTGTAGCTGAATGAAGCAGGGCCAATGCCTACTCATTCGCTCACTCAGAGCTCGCACCCATACCCAGGATCTAACTGACCACCATTAAGAAAGCATACCTGTGTCACCCTTAGGTGGGGCAGTTTTGGGGATGTGGGGGTTGTATGAAACCCTTCCACAATTTTCCTGCAGAGTTGGGTAGCCTCTGCAGATGGTAAAGTGGCCCCTTCTTCCTGCACAGGGTGAATGTCTGCACAGCAGACACCGAGTTTAGAAACAAATAGGAAAATCTTTGTCTTTTCTCAGTGCTGAGCTGAGAGTTCTATACCGAGCACTGTTGACTAACTGCTCCTTGGCGCATGTGATCTCGCTCTCTTTTTGGCTTTTGTGGACCAGCTAGCTATGGGTACCTGATCTGCCAAGGCTTGTGACATTTTGAGTCAAGCTGATTATTATTATTATTATTATTACTCAGGACCTGTTCAGTAAACAGAAGGGTTATTTAGAGGAAGAACTTGACTACAGGAAACAAGCTCTGGACCAGGCTTATATGGTAGGAAATCTGTGTGTTTGCTGAAAGTAAAATTCATATGTGTGCATGTATGCTGTCTGTTCTGCTAAATGAAGGACCTAGATACTGCCTAGTTGAGATAGATAAAAAGGGTCAGAACTGTTTTTAAGGTGTTTTAAGTAGCATATGCAAAGTTTAAACGGATTGCAATACTTACACCGCTTGTGGCAGAGGTTTGAAATTTCTTGTTCTCTTGTTCTTGCAATGGCAGTTCTGGGAGTTGTTACCTCCATTCTTTAAAACTATGATTGCTGGAGTTCAGCTCAAGCTAGTCACATTGATTCCAGTCCTACAGAAATCAAGTTTATTTCTAGGCTTTCCAAGTATGAGGGCAATGCTTTTCTCGAAACTCTTACAAGCTGCCAGGCAACTTTGCTTTCTCAGTTTCAGCTGCCAAACAGGTGGACAGAAGAGGCAGAGACCGTTCAATTTTCACTTAAAAATGGGGGGCACCAGGCTGCTTTTTTGTTTGAGCTTTAACTTTATTCTAATAAGACGCCACTCCGGCCTCAGACAAGCTCTGCATGGGCCTGGTGGCAGGTTCCACTCATACAATTCGGATCCTGAGTGCAACAAGAACCCTGGTTTCAGAGAATCCTCTCTGTATGCAGTGTTGACCAATATGTGTTTACGATATCACAAAAAAGGCTAGCCTATGGTAGGGAATTGCAACAGGAAGAATTTCACTTGAACCAGCCGGTGGACAAAACTGCGTTTCCATTTTCTCAGGACCATTCTGTGAAAAATGTATAGGAGTGTGTGTGTGTGTGTGTGTGTGTGTGTGTGAGAGAGAGAGAGAGAGAGAGAGAGAGAGAGAGATGTGGGTTGACTTACCTCCCTTGCGGATGAAGTGTTTTGAGGGCAGTATTGTTTCCATGGCCGTCTGTCACAGGAGTGGGAAAGCAGGCTCAAGGAATTCGGGCAGCTGTGGGCAGCATGAGGTGTCACTAATGGTAGCTGACAAAGCTTCTTTGGAAGGGTTAAAAAAAGAGTAAGAAACCCACCCTTGGTCACTGTATTTGGAAAGCAGGGCGAACCAACCCTACCTTGCAAGTTTCTCGTAACTTGGTCGCCCAACTCAAAGTTTGTTAGAGTTTTGTATTTGTCCTTCCTCCTGTAATGGGATGGGTGTAAAGCCAGTTAAAGAAATGGCCCGGCATTAATACAAAGGTGGTGGGTGTCCCTTTTTACACTATAGTGGAAGCACAAAGCTTACTGGTCAGAGTCAGGATGAAATAGAGAAGCACGTGCAGTAGCATTTGGTTTGCTATCTTGCTGGCTCACAGTATGCCTTTTGTTTTTCTTTCAAAGCATTTGCTCCTGCTGTTTAAAAAGGCAACCAAAATGATCAAGGGGGTGTAGCAATTCCACCAATAAGGAAAGGTTACAAAGCTTGGCTGGTAATTTATCCTAGCTCTTTGCCATGCCGTTAGTTCCTAACAGTCTTTTGCTGGCCAAAAACTGTAGAATGGCATTTGTTTGATTGTAATTTAGTGGCTGATCTGTGATCATCATAATAAAGATTGATTGGTTGATTGATTTAAAATTATATTCTACTTTTCGCCCCACTTGGGTCTCAAAGGGACTTGGATAATAAAAACGTGCAAAAATTAAAATATAAATTAAAACTCTGAAGAATAAAACATCAGAAGAGCATTTGTGGTGCAGAGGTCTTCTGAAATAAAATCATTTGCCTTTGGGGCTGACCCTTTGCAGGGATGGTACCTACCTTGTCTCTAATGAGAGCAAGTTCTCTAGAGTTTGGCATGCAGTATGGAAGGCGCAACTGCTCATGGACATGAGTTGGGCTTCTAGTCCATGATCTTGGTGATCATTTATGAAGGAATGTGATGATAAGAAGACAAGAAAATCCCTGTGGGTTCTGACCAAAGGTCCATGTAGTCCACCATCTTGTTCTTACAGTAGCCAACCAGATGCCCACAGGAGGCTCTCAGAGCAGGACCTGAGCACAGCAGCACAACCACCTGTGATTCCCAGGTATGAAGGTATTACACAGACACCCTGGCTTGATAGCCTCATCCTCCATAAAACGGTGTCACCCCTTTCTAAAGCTTGGTGGCCATTCCTGCAGCTGGTGGCAGGGAATGCCAAGTATAGGTGAAGAACTACTGTGTTTGTCGACTCTGAACCATCCAACTTTCAGCCTTGGATTCTCTTACTATGAGAGAGGAAGAAACACTTTTCTCTATCCAGTGTCTCCACACACTGTGATTTTGTATGCCTGTATCATGCTGCCATCATTCTGTTTGCCTTTTTTCTAAGCTAAAAGCCCCAAATGTTGTAACCTTTCCTCCTGTTAGAGTTCTTTCAGCCCATTAATAATTTTGGTTGCCTTTTTCTAAAACTTTTCAAGCTCTACCATTTCCTTTTTGATGTGAGGCAACCAGAATTGTACACAGTATGCAAAGTGCAGGCACATCATAAATTTGAATAATAGCATTATGATGTGAGCCCTTCACACAAGACATTCTCCGCTTGTTTACCTCGTGTGGGAACTGCTTCTCTGCTGCTGAATTGTGCCCTTATGCCTTGCAAGCTTTGCTTCTCTTGCCTTTCTGTCGTTACCGTCTTGTGTGGCTCCCTGTGTTCAAACATGAGTCTCTCTTGAATATCATTTGCATTGCATTAGAAAATCCAGGAGCTGGAAGCCACCCTCTACAATGCTCTGCAGCAGGAGCCGGGGAAGAGGGTGAGCGAATCCCTGAATGAGGCCCAGAGGGAGGACTTGTGTGCTGCCGTGGAAAAGGTGCGGAGACAGATACTGAGGCAAAGCCGTGAATTTGACTGCCAAATTCTACATGAGCGCATGGAGTTGCTGCAGCAAGCACAGCAGGTAACCTAAAACTTTCCGTGTCCCTCCTTTGACTACCACCACTTTGGGACTATGCTGCCACTTTTATTTCACCCTGCCACGTTCTAACATTTCCCTCAAACGTCCAGTTTCAGTTGGGGATCTTTAAGTTGTGCATGCTGTATTGCTGGAAAAGTGGTTCCCATGTCCCAGTTTAAAACGTGCTCCGTGTGCAAGCACAAAGCTCCATTCTCGGAACCTGCAAAGTCCAAATCTGTCCTGGGTGTTAATGGCTGTAGTGCGGTATTGATAAGCCAGAGGGAGAAGACACAAGAAGTGTTCACTCTGCAGTGTTTTTAGCCAATCCATAGTTTGAAAACTGTCTGAAAAAGCTCTGCACATTAGTACCTGTCCGATTAGTGAAATGACATACCTAACCATTCTCCAGCAGAAGAGATTGGCTAAGATCTGTCTGTGATTACCACATGATCTGACAGCTATAAATGGCAAAAATTTCACCAGGTACGATTGACTGGAGGATGGAAGGTAGTGCATGGTGAAAAGGAAGGGAGGAGATTTCAGACTGCAAGTCAATGCAATAAAAAGCTCATGGGGCCACAGGCAGCATTCTTCTTGTTGTTGTTTACTCGTTTAGTCATGTCCGACTCTTCATGGACTAGAGCACGCCAGGCACTCCTGTCTTCCACTGCCTCCTGCAGTTTGATCAAACTCATGTTAGTAGCTTCGAGAACACTGTCCCACCATCTCGTCCTCTGTCGTCCCCTTCTTCTTGTGCCTTCAATCTTTCCCAACATCAGGGTCTTTTCCAGGGAGTCTTCTCTTCTCATGAGGTGGCCAAAGTATTGGAGCCTCAGCTTCAGGATCTGTCCTTCCAGTGAGCACTCAGGGCTGATTTCCTTAAGAATGGATAGGTTTGGTCTTCTTGCAATCCATGGGAGTCTCAAGAGTCACCTCCAGCACCATCATTCAAAAGCACCAATTCTTCGGCGATCAGCCTTCTTTATGGCCCAGCTCTCACTTCCATACATCACTAATGGGAAAAGCATAGCTTTAACTATACGGACCTTTGTCGCCAAGGTGATGTCTCAACTTTTTAAGATGCTGTCTAGGTTTGTCATCGCTTTTCTCTCAAGAAGCAGGCGTCTTTTAATTTCGTGACTGCTGTCACCGTCTGCAGTGATCATGGAGCCCAAGAAAGTAAAATCTCTCACTGCCTCCATTTCTTCCCCTTCTGTTTGCCAGGAAGTGATGGGACCAGTGGCTAGGATCTTAGTTTTTTTGATGTTGAGCTTCAGACCATATTTTGCACTCTCCTCTTTCACCCTCATTAAGAGGTTCTTTAATTCCTCCTCACTTTCTGCCATCAAAATTGTGTCATCTGCATATCTAAGGTTGTTGATATTTCTTCCGGCAATTTTAATTCCGTCTTGGGATTCATCCAGTCCCGCCTTTTGCATGATGAATTCTGCATATATCAGTATTCTTACAGAGGTCAAATTATTTTCTGCCCTTATTCGCTGTTGGAATACAAAAGGGCTATGATATTCCATAATCAAGCCTCTGTGAGGTGTGTCTAAAACTGGAGGAAGTACAGGACGTTTGAGGGCTGCTTGCTTCAAGGTAAGAGAGCGTTCTAAATATAGGTAACAGACATTGCACAACTAACTTGGAACGTTTTTACTGCAACTCACTAATGGAGGTTCTGTTCCTCCCTCCCTCCCTCTCTCTGAATGAGAGGCAACAACAGACACATTTCTTGTTCCCATATCTTCTCCAACTCATGTCTCAAAGGAGAGACAGTATAACTGTGACCACAAAAGGGTGAGCGGAGCTAAAGCCCCCCCCCCCTTCCCACCTGGCGTCCCCTCAGGCCATTGTTTCCATTTAGGCAGCTTTCTGCCTAGCCTGAGTCACTTCTGGTATCAGAGCTGGGCCTGGAGAAAGGTGTTTCAAGCGACAGAGCACAGTGTAGTAATGGAGGGAAAGAGAAAGGGCTCTGTTTCCCTAATCCACAAATCCCTTTTGTTTTGAAAATTAGACACACACACCCCTCTTTGGATGGGGCAGACATGCAAATAACATCTGCGACTTCCTCCCTCATGGTAAAACTTAGGAAAGTTTCAATAGCTGTGCTAAATGTGACCTAGAAAAAGAGAGAGAGAGAGAGAGAGAGAAACTTGCTATGTATGAAAGAAGCCAGTCTTTCAACTCTCTGGACTGTGACGAACAGCCAGTTTGCAAAACCTGGCAGTTCAACATCTTTGATTTCTAACCTTAATCTTAATTCACAGTTTCATTATATAACATTTATATAACAAATTTTCATTAACAGTGGCACCACTTCAACTGTTTTGAAAGCGGAATTCCTTACCGTTGTGAGTTGCAAGATATTTCTCATTCTGGCGATTCTTACTTTTCGTATTCTAGACCATGTGTTTAGTTGCAGGATGATGTTGTTTGAAAGAGCTCTTCCTTAGGCATATCTTGTAAATCATACTGAACCTTTCAAAGGTTTTCAAGCTGAGTTTATAAGCAGCTTAGGGAGTCCTTTTGAACCTGCCTTGTGCTAAAATTACCACATTGTTTTCATGGATTTGTTAATGAAAGTAAATCCAATAAGAATTACATGAGTCACAAGAGCTACTAAGCTGTTTGGTAAACCTCCAGTTTTGTATTATAGTAGTTCGGACAACATCCAGAAAGTGCTTCAGCAAAATAAATTAATGGTGCCAATGAGCTAAAAGCAGGTGTCCATGCCAGATCAGTTTTACATAGGATAAATTGTGGGTAGACGCCACCCTCAAAAGTGAAATCGAAGGTCATTGTCAAGGTCACATATCAGTGCACTGCGCTTATGAATCGGTTGGATTACATTTTGGGAAACTGTTGTAGCTCCAAAAGTAATGAACTTACATTTGGATATGCTATGCAACAAAATGAAGCAAGAAGCTTAGAAACAGACTCCAACCACTGTAGGTAAACTCAAACATGGACAGCTTTATTTAAATATAATAAAAAAGGGAGCCCTGCTTACTCTGTGGCCTCCAGGTACACACCGGCTTTCTCCTTCCACTCATCTTCACAGGAATTAACACATCGCCCTGTTTCATTTTAGCTCCAGTATTATCCCTTCCCCCTTTGGGATCTGTTTCAGATTTACAAGTCCATCTGCTGTGGTGCCTCACTTCCCAACCACTCCTGGTTCATTAGGATGATGGTGGAGACTCCAGCTCACCAGGTCTCTATGGTTCTTCCTCCTTTGGTTGTCTCCCTGGTGATGATCGGATCTCCTCATTGTCAGACAGTGGCCTTTGCTGTAGCTCCATTTCATGGAACTCTTGGGGATTATTTCTATAGGATCTTGTCAAATAGAAGTTGTCCTTCTAAACAGACTTTCAGCTACTGTCCTACACTCAAGAGAGCCTCTCACACCCCCTTCGGTACCCAAACCTGCACAACATCCTTGCAGTGCTTCCAGTCGGGTCTTACAATCTGTTAGTTGTTGCCACTTTTCAATCACCTAGAAACGGGGGGGGGGGGGGACAGGGAATAGCCAATCAATTGTTAAACCCTGGGACCAGCACACTTCCAGTCGATCCCTTGACTTTATGGTTGATAAAACTTTCCTCACGTCTTCGCATGCTCTTAGTCCCAACAAGTTCCTCCAGCACATAAACATTTTTTTTTATTTCCTTGCTTTTACTCTGCAAAATAGTTCTGAACATTCCACGGTTGCTACTCAGATTTTAGTCAGATTTTAAGAAGCTGTTCTTGAACTTTAATTTAAATAGAATTAATGGGATTGCTGAACCTGTAAAACATACCTTTGCAAATTGTCCCTTTTTATTGCAATATAGCACACAGAATCCTTAGCTGGGCTGTTTTATTTTCTGTTTTCTCGTCCCTTTGCGCTACAGGCATCTGTCCTCTTGACTCAGAGTGTTGACTTTTTAGACTATTCCCATGGGCAGTTTCTGTTGTAACCTTCTTTGTTCCTTTTGCTTCTGGCTTCTATCTACTTTATGGGCACTGCTGCCCCCATGGGTGCCCTGTTGCTGTCCCTTGACCCTCTCCCCTTGACCCATTGCATTGACTTATTTTTGCAAAATCTAAGTGGTCTTGGTACTTCATATCCATATTTAACGATCAACATAGTAAATTTTATGGAAAGGAGACCAACGATAACAAACCAGATAAACTAAAGGAGTGAGCAAGGGTGAAAGAGGAGGAAATTAAAGAGATAATTAATAGTTTGAAACCAGACAAATCACCAGGGCTAGATAGTCTATCAATAGAATTATTTAAGACATTCATAGATTGGTGGGCAGAACCCCTAGCTCAACTTTTTACACTGGACTTCTCCGCAACCCTTCCCCTCTGCAGGGAGGTGGGACAGATTTGGATGGTCTGCCCCTGCCGCTTAATGGATCCAAATGGTTTCCAAAGAGTGGTAGGGGATGTTTTATCCCATGTTGATGGCCTTTCAGCTGATTCCCTGGTGGCCCGCTGGAATGCCTCTCCAGTCTTCCAATCACTTTGTCATATTTCTTCAGATGATCTTGACTCGGCTCAAGTGAGAGCAGAATTTTATTTGCTTGGTCTCACATTAAGTACGTCAGGATGTTTACGCCTCTTCAGGTTTATTATTTCATCCTGAGACTGTTAAGAGGCACTAAAATCTGCACTGCCATCTAGGCCACGCCCCTAGTGTTGAAAATATAAACGGCTTAAGAGACTGGACATTAAAAGAAGCTGTGGCAGAGATCACCTTCTGAATTAGGCAGATTGGAATCTAAGTGGAATTCTTTGGTTATTTCATTTAATTTTCCTTCTACTAAAGCTGTTGATTTCAGGAATCCACTGTGCTGCCATCCTTAGAAACAGATTCCAGGCACTTCAGGCAAACTCAAACATGAACAGCTTTATTTGGGAATAATAGGGAGCTCTGCTTAGCCTTTAGGTCTGCACTGGCTTCCTCCTTACTCTCGCCTCCATGGGACCCAGGAACTAACCGACTACACCGTTTCTAGAGTGGCTTCTTTTTTGAAATGTTTCCCCCCCCTAAGAATTCAAAAGCTTCTGCTGTGATTTTGCCTATGCTTTGGTCAAACCTCAGTGGAAGAGTAACAAGGAAAAGGTGTCAAGTTTTGGTCCAGTGTGTTAGGTTTAGAAGGTTCTTGTGTTCATCTTTTGAATTCTAGTACAGAGCTTTGAAGCAGATCTCAAATCTTTTCAGGTGGTTGGTTGCTCTGTTTTAGGGATAGCCAACCTGGTGCCCCCTCCAAATGTTGCAGGGCTCCCAAGTCCCATCATCCCTGGCCATTGGCCCTGCTGGCTGGGGCAGATGGGAACTGGAGCCCAGGCACATCTAGGGCACCATGGTGGTGGCCCCTGCTCTCGAGTGTGTGAAAGATGGATATTGTTTGACTACCTATAGGAAATGCCTTTTTACCTTGGAAAATTTTTTTCCTGTTTATTCCAGAGAATTCGAGAGCTAGAAGAGAAAATTGAACTTCAGAAGCGGCAGCTCAAAGAAATTGAGGAAAAGGTAGTTTATTCTCAAACCAATCAATACTGTAAATTCTTGTCTTCTCAGTACTTCTTTTTAGCTTCAGATTTTAATCTATTTTGGAAAAATGTACATTGTCATTAGAATTCTTCTAAGTCTAGGTAACTCGCATCTAACATGAGGGTTATGTTCCTGGCTATCACACGTATACACAAAATCACATAAAGCCAGAACAACTAAAAAAAAACTGTTTAAAAATGCTGCACATACTTGTCTTCCTCCTTCTCTCCCTTGCTGGATGATGTTTCAGTGGATAATATGAGGACAAGAGGGAGTTGAGGAGGTTAAGTTCCGGAACAGTATCCATCATGTTAATAACAACCATCATAATTTTATTATTTATACCCTGCCCATCTGGCTGGGTTTTCCCCAATCATTCAGAAGAAGGTGAGCTTTGTGTAAGCAGTGGGTGAAGCAGCAAATCATACCTTGATCCAGAGGCTGGATGAGAGAGAAGGGGAGAGAGGGACAGCCTCTTCTTTGCTGTGTGCAAAGGGGTGTCCAGGAACATTGTCCCCAAGCAGCAACACTCTAAATCAGGGGTCAGCCAACTTTTTCAGCAGGAGGCCGGTCCACTGTCCCTCAGACCTTGTGGGGGGCCGGACTATATTTTTTGGGGGGCGGAATGAACGAATTCCTATGCCCCACAAATAACCCAGAGATGCATTTTAAATAAAAGCACACATTCTACTCATGTAAAAACACGCTGATTCCCAGACTGTCCACTGGCCGGATTTAGAAAGCGATTGAGCCAGATCTGGCCCCCAGGCCTTAGTTTGCCTACCCATGGTTTAAACTCCAGGTGTTTATTGTTGAGAGAACATCTCACCTCTGGAATGAATAACTTGTGGAACCAGCCCAGAATTGTTACTCTAGTCACCTTGGCCTCTTTGTTGGAGTGCCAGTACACAGGACAGGAGGGAGATAATTGTCCTTCCCTTTTAGGGCGTGTGGGTGATCACCTTTGCTTGCTGCCACAGCACCACAGATCTCCTTCTCAGCCACCTTGATGGCATGGATGCTGGATTCATTCTGGCCATATTTGCATGCCACGAGGCCCGCGCCAGCCCTCAAGCAGTCCAGCACAGCCTCCTTCTCTTCCAGCATGGGAACCACCCTCTGCTTCTTTGGTTTTTCAGTAGCTGATGCTGAGGCCCTGCATTTTGGGGCCATTCTGCAGTCTCTCCAACCAACTCCTCCACAAGTTTCTCCTGCCTCCTCCAATCTATCTCCAGCCACCGCCCAAACTCCCTGCTACCTCCTCCACTCTCTCCCCACACTCCACCGACTCTCCAACTACACCCAGCCACTCTCTCAATAGCTGATGGGATTGCTGGCCATTTTCCTCCCGCCCCCTTTCCCCACATGTGTGACATTCATTTAATTATTTTGGGTGGTCCATGTAAAGCTGCAATTGTGCAAATATAATGAGCATAAGATGCAAGTTACCTGTAATGTGGTAGAAGTAGGACCACGATATCAACAATCCTGTCATAGGTAAAACAGGTGGATCAGGGAGAACTAGAACTTGCATTGCACGCTTTTTCAAAGCAGCTGTTCTGTATGGGACAAAGAAGCCATTCTGTATGGGGCAAGATGGTGCAACAACACACAGGTCTTAGCCCACACACACATAAGGCAGACCCAAGAGACTGCAGTGTTAGAATGGACAGATTTGTCTGGTTCCATTCTGTGGGATTTGCCAGCATTGCATATTTAGGAATGTGAATGTTGCTCGGAAATTGCTAACATTGTCATCCATGGATTTATTTCTCCTGATTCATGAAAACATATGGAAATTATGAAAAGCAGTATAGTATGGCCCACTGCATTTTTAAAAATAGTGTCCTAGCAATCTGAGGTTTGATACCGCTGAATCAATATTGCATATCTTACATCTTTTTTCTTCTTTTTCTTCTTTTCTTTTTGACCTTACTTTATAGTTTTTGTTTCTTTTTCTGTTTTTCTCATTAGCATTCATCCTGTGGTCTTGATGAATCTACAGCGAAAGGATATATGGTTGGTATTCTTATTTTCTTTTACAAAGCTAATATGTTGTTAGATTTTGTTAATTTTTAAAGATCTCCTTTTGGGAATGTCCATAAAAGGCTGAAATATGAAATAAAAAAGACCAAACTCTAGATCTTCAATGCTATCCATAAATTCTGTACTAAGAGTTTGAGAATGCAACTGAATTGGTTCATAATATGTATCCCTTTGTAACTCCTTTAAAAGAGAACCCTTTTATAGGAGAAAATTACTTTTCAGAGGAGATTCGTATTTTTAACCCCTATGGGTCTTGCTTAGCTTTGTTCAAGCTCTGGTCACTTTTACTTCAGCATGCAGGTGAGCTACGAATCTCTGCTGGGGCAAAAGTCTGATGCAGGAATCAAGTGAAGGAACCCTGGGAAGCCAGATGATTTTGGATAATAAGAGTCTAGCCTGCTCAAGAGTGAGACAGCTCTTAAAAATACAAACACACAAACACAAAAAAGCTTTCTACATGGTGCCAGATTTTTTTAACGGCTCCATGCCGATCTGCATTTGCCTCTTAAGGAATGTGTGTGCTGCCACATTGATAAGAAATCAGTGCTGTGTTTATCGTGGCTTAGCTTGCACAAGGTAATTCTCACAATTAGTACTATATAGTATGTGTTTGATAGCTAAGGTAAAGGGACCCCTGGCCATTAGATCCAGTCGTGACCGACTCTGGGGTCGCGGCGCTCATCTCGCTTTATTGGCCGAGGGAGCTGGCGTACAGCTTCCAGGTCATGTGGCCAGCATGACTAAGCTGCTTCTGGCGAACCAGAGCAGCGCACGGAAACGCCGTTTAGCTTCCTGCCGGAGTGGTACCTATTTATCTACTTGCACTTTGACGTGCTTTTGAACTGCTAGGTTGGCAGGAGCAGGGACTGAGCAACGGGAGCTCACCCCGTTGCAGGGATTCGAACCGCCGACCTTTTGATCGGCAAGTCCTAGGCTCTGTGGTTTAACCCACAGCGCCACCCGCGTCCCGTGTTTGATAGCTAGTAGCTGTTAATTAGCAACACACTGGAAAGTAGTTTGCTGGGGATTTTGACACATATCAGTCCCCAGCCTGTCCCCCTTTATAAAGATCAGTAGCACATTAGGAGGAATTGCTTTTGAACAGTAATATGTGGCACTCTTGGTTGTATAGCTGGCTTTCAAACATCATAGAATTGTAAAGTTGGAAGGAACCCCAAAGGTTCATCTAGTCTAATCCAACTTGCTTGTCTCAGGAGTACTGCAAAAAAAGGTGCAGGATCAATTCCTGTATCTATTTGTTCTTAAATTAGATGATCTTACCAATTAATTACTTTTAAATGTCTAAGAAAAATTTTTGCCGTGTCAACTTTGGACATATATTAGAAGAAAGAAGCCTAAAAGATTTTTCAAATTGTGCCTAACAATGAACTTACTTGCTATCTGTTATATTCTCTCTCTTCCTTAGGGTATGAAAAGGGCCTTTGGATTGAACCAATGAATTTGTGTGCAAATTTCAAAACTGTACAAGCAGTTCAAAGTCAAAGTCTCTTTATTTTTCCTTGATGCAGTTTGCAACTGTTTGTATTTATATGTTAAGCTGTGGGCAATTTGGGTTCCTCTAGGTATTTTATAAAATTATAGCTATAAACTGGAATTATTTGATAAGTTGATATAAGCCAGCACACACTAAGAAACTTAGTGCACTTTTGAGACAAGTAAATTATTTATTATTATTTATTATATTTATATAAAAAACAATGAATAAAATGCAGGGGCCATTATTGACAGCAGTCTGAACTATGTCTACCTCTGTGAGTGTTATTGTTAGTCACCTACTTTTTTGTACCCAGTTGCATGATCTCAAAAGCACAGTCTTCGTTTCACATAAAGACATCTGCGCTGGAGCTTTCAGTGCAAAGAAGCAGTGCTGGTTCAGTCTAGAGTGAGAGCTACTACAAGAACGGAACGAATTAAAGAACTCAGATTTCCCTTTGATAAAACTAACTCCAACTTACAAAGACTGGACGTTACCAAGAAAGGGAGAAACGACTCCAGGAAGAGGGAATGGCCAGGCGGATCGGGGCAACTCCTGTGTTAGAAGAAGAAGAACTTCAGTTCTGTGAAAACTGAAATGCTTGCAAAGAGATTATCGTGATCTCAGAAACAAAATTTAGTTTCTGGAAAGTGTTTGACTCGGGAAGTTGAGTATTAACAACTAAAATTCTGGACAAGCCTACTATGATGAAATGAGAGAAAAAAACACTCAGTTGAAGTTTAAATTGTTGTGTAGTTTAGAGCTAGAAAAACTGAGGATGAAAGAATGATTACTGAAAGAAACATTCAAAGAAACACAACCTGTTAAATAGAGCACCTTAATGCTTCCAGGGTAGGGAAAAACCTGGCCATAACCCCATTTATATGGATTTACAATATTGACCATTTACAGTATATTTAAAAAGTTCTAGTCAAACAAAAAAATGAGGATGGGTTAAAATATGAAGACACACAATGTTTGGCACAGAAGAAAATGTGATGTATGTATTTTTACAGCATTGGTAATAGAGATACACTTTCTTCACCTTTAAGAAAAGTTACAATAGCAAAAAAATAAAATAATCTCTTATTGGGAATGTTTCTTGAGAAAAGATTGTTCAAAGATAGCCATATGGAATATTAGGAGTATTTATTGGATGAATTCAAATAACTTTTTGAATCGGGTTTAATTAGTTACACATAGATTTAACTCTAATTAATGATGAACTGCAAAGAACAGGATAAATCTTCTTAGCCATTAAAAAGTACAAAGCTAGCTAAAGGAAAAGCAATAACCTAAAAAAAGAGTAAAGAATCAAATGCAAAAATATTTTCATAATACCAGTCCAGAAATATAGAAAACATGCAACAATCATGCTAAGTCAGAAATGATCTCAAAGTGGTTAAATTCATGTGATGTTGGGAGAGGGGGGTGATTTTTTTTATTTAAAAAACTTGTTGAAATATCCATCCCCCACCACCAAAGACAGAAGTACAGTGCTATTAATATGAACTTATTAAACCAACAACCTGCAAACTTTGAATTGATCATGACCTACATGGGAAAAGTAGGATTGGACAACTTTATATTAAAAATGGGAAATGGAATTATCTATGCAGTGGTGGATATAGTACAATAACAAATCCGCCAAGAAATATGTTCTTGTCACAAAAAGGGCTGTGAGAAGTAATCTGAAATAGTAACTCATTGGCAGTGTTGTTCACAAGAAAAAAAATTAGCCTTGAATAAAGCTTATTATATCAGCCTCAAAAGTTTTAATTGCAGCTTTGGGAATCAGCTTACAAGCACAAGTAAAATGTGTGTTTTTGCTTAAAAATCTAGAAGTCTATACTCTGCAGGAAATGTTATTGGGCAACTTGAGAAGCAGGTATGCTACAAAAGCATTATACAGTGGTACCTCGGGTTAAGTACTTAATTCGTTCCAGAGGCCCGTTCTTAACCTGAAACTGTTCTTAACCTGAAGCACCACTTTAGATAATGGGGCCTCCCGCTGCCACTGCGCCGCCGGAGCACAATTTCTGTTCTCATCCTGGAGCAAAGTTCTTAACCTGAGGTACTATTTCTGGGTTAGCGGAGTCTGTAACCTGAAGCGTATGTAACCCGAGGTACCACTGTATATGAGAGTAAAGAACCTTAGACTAAAGGTTGAAGAAAAATGTTTAGCTGATTTGGAGCATTATTCTAGAATTATTATTTTTTAAACCAACCCTTCAATATGATTGAACCACCGTATTGTTGTTATATGGTGTAGTGGTGGTGGACTCGTAATCTGGTGAACCGGGTTCGCTTCCCCGCTCCTCCACATGCAGCTGCTGGGTGACCTTGGGATAGTCACACTTCTCTGACGTCTCTCAGCCTCACTGACCTCACAGAGTGTTTATTGTGGGGGAGAAAGGGAAAGGAGATTCTTAGCCGCTTTGAGACTCCTTAGGGGGATTGAAAGGTGGGATATCAAGTCCAAACTCCCCTTCTTCTTCTTGCAACAATTGGTTGCTTCCTGAATTGGCAAAACTGAGTCGTGGTGAATGCAGGCTGGACTTCAACTTGGAATCAGATCTCTGCTGAGCCATGAACCTTGGAGAGGGGGGACCCTTATTGTTTTATCTTGACTGCTGAATTCAGGCTCCATGCAGATGATGTTGACTTTATTTACAAAGTTATACATAACACCCTGGCAGAATTCCTAATTCAAGTCTGCACAGTGGTTCTTCTAGTCCTTCCTTAATAGTACCTGGCTATCCCCCTGTTGCACAATGTCTACAACTTTCATACCAGGTAGGCAATTTTTTTATATTATTTTTAAAGGTAAGTATGTACAGCTCTTCATCTTATGGCTGGAAATCATATGTATGGCACTTGGGTTCCGTGATGGAGGAGAGGCAGGTAAATATGAGACATCAATAAATAAAGTATTTATTCCAGAACAGTTTACAATGCAAATTAAAACAAGGAACAGTAATGACGTTCAACTATTAAGAAACGCAGATATTACTTATTCCCAGTGTTTTTAAAGTATAGCATTGTTCCAATACATAAAATGCAAATTATTAAAATCCCTGAGTAAATGAAAATGCCTTAATTGAATCAGTGGAACTGTTCAGCCCAAATGGCCCCATGCAGAGCTGGCATCTGATAGGCAGATCTCCTTGCCTCTCTTCCCTTGGGATTAGCAATTTTTAAAAAATAAAATGACAGGCTATTGGAACTTCAGGGGAGCTAGCTAGCCCAGTGTAGCATCTGCCAGCCAACCTCTGTGCCATCCCCTGCCTGCCTCCCATCCATCCAGCTAGCACGGAGGGAGAGCAGTGGGATGGCAGGGGCAGAGAAGCCCCCTGAAGGCACCTGGTTCAGGGCCTCCTCAAACATCGGCACACTTCCGAATCCAATACCTAAAAGATAATATAATATATGCTTCCCCAAGGTGTTGGTGGAGATGTTCAGAAATTGGATCGTATGTCTGCCTATGGTGTGGTTGTACTAGAGGGCAAGAATTTGGGGGCAAGGTGAAAGATAATAAAATGGCTGTAGGTAAGCCTTCCTGGTGAGAGAGTTCTGTAACCAGAGTGTCACAGTCTAGCCTACCTCGCAGGATTATTGTGAGGAAAAAATGCTTGGGGGAAAAGGATCATGTGCAACACATTTATCTCCAACAGATTAATGGAAAGAAATAAAATGTAAAATATATATAGTTGGAAATAGTTCAAAGCAAGCCATCCTGCCCTAGTATTCATTGTGTGCTGCCTTGCAATGTCCACACATACGTAAGATAAGTTGCCTCCAATATTCAATCTTTAGATTAATTTTACAGAGACTCTGGGAAGGCAGCTAAGCCCAACTGAACATAATGAGATTGACTTCTGAGTAAGCATGCATTGGTTTCGGCTGTGAATACAAAAGACTGGCTGACATGAAGTAATTTTTCAAAGGAAACTAATAATTTAATATTTGAAGAAGACACCGTTTTGCCCCTCATTTGTTCCATCCACATGCCTGCATTTTTTGCATGATTATCAAAAACTGAAAGAAAATTGGCTATTCCCACCTACCCGAAGCTAGACCTGACTGCGGGATACAGTCTGCAGAACTGTCAATAGTCACGTTTAGAAAGCAGAATGGCAAGAATCTGTATCCGTGCCTCCCAAGCCGGGACAGCATGGACCAGAAACTCGAACAGTTTGCTTCTTGTTCTCCGCTCGTGACTTCCTCTGCAGCATGGGTGCCAGCGCCCTGGGTGCCCGAGCACCCACAAAATTCCCCATAAAGGGGCTGTGCGCCCACAAATTTCGGTGCCAAGGCCGTGCACGCTGCATGCCACCCATGCCCCCTGGTACCCAAGGTTCCGCAGCCATCAGCGTCGGGTCTACACTGCCTCGCCTGCCCGCTTTCTCCTCGATCAGTCCGTCTGCCTTCCTTGCCTCCTCCCTCCCTCCTTCCTTTTCCCCCTTTTTCCTCCTGCAACTCTCGCAGGCTCTCTCCGTCTTTCCAGGCCCTACTGGGCGCTCCGCTAACCCTTCTAATAGCGACCCACAAGAGCGGAGGAGCGGCCTGGGGAACGCCGAGAGACCGCGGGCTCGCAGCCACTGCAGAGGCGTGACTTTTGCGCGCGCCCCCCCTGAAGCGCGCCCTTGCCTTTGGGCAACCCAGAGCTCTTTCTCGGCCGGCCCTTCGCTCCCCGCCGGCTGCTCCGTGGTGCTGAAGGGACAGCTCCCTGGGCGCGCAGGGGCGGGGCCGGGCCGAGACCGCCCCTTCCCCACGAGGCTGCCGGAGACCCGCGGCTTCCTCCGTCCTTCCTCCCGCCCGCCCGGGGCAGCCACTGCCCCGCCGCCTCTGCCGCTCCCTGGAGGCTGGAGGTGCGCCGGCCTGGCCTTGCGCTCGGCGTCCGGGAAGCCCCTCCACTCGAGGCTCGGGGCGCCCGGCTGCGCGGCCCTCGGCGGGCGCTGCTTCTGCGCGCGACCTTCCGCCTCCGATCCGGGCCGGGCTGCGGCGCTGCAATCCCTGCTGACGCCGCCGCCGCCGCCGCCTGGGCTCGCCGCTTCCCATTCGCCCGCGCCGCTTCTCCAGCCCCCTCCCCGCCGCCTCGTCCTTTGTACTTTCTTTCACGTGTTCCGGGCGGGCGAGGGTCGGTCCGGGCAGGGGAAGAGGAGCGATCGGGCGGGCGGGCGGCTTCTGCTGGCAAGGCGCGAAGGGCCCCGCGGGCCGGTCGTGCGGCCCCCGCCCCGTGGCGCCAGGATGGCCGAGAGGAAGCGGATCTGGAACACGGAGGACGACCTGCCGGTCTACCTGGCGCGGCCGGGCACCACGGCGCAGACGCCCCGCCAGAAGTACGGCGGCATGTTCGCCTCGGTGGAGGGCGCCTACGAGAACAAGACCATCGACTTCGACGCCTACAGCGTGGGCCGCAAGGGCTCGCGCACCCCGCGCAGCGGCAGCCGCCACGACCTGCTGGACGGCGCCGGCGGAGACAGCTACAGCGAGACGGCCAGCGACGTCAGCGAGATCTCGGGCTCGGTGGTCAGCTCGCCCAGCGGCGACAGGGAGGCCCGCGCGCCCGGCGTCGAGATCCGCTACCCGGCCGCCAAGGAGCCGCCGCGCGGCGCCCACAATGGCAAGGTAAGCGCGGGGCTCCCCAGGCCCAGCAGGCGCCGCCCGCCCGCCCCAGTCGCGGCTCCCCCTGCAGGGCTCGCTGCGGAATCGGGGAGGAGACCCGCGCCAGGCCCGGCAGCGCCGGCGGCAGCAGCAGCCAGGCCAACCCAGCGCCCGAGGAGGAGAGCGGGGAGCGGCGGGCTGGGTTCTCCGGGGCTGCAAAGGATGTCTCTCGAGGAGGAATGCGGGGGGAAATCCGGGCATCGCGCTCTCTCCTGCTCAGCAAACGTAACTTGGCCCTTAGCTAGCATGTCAGGAATATACTACAAAAAGTGTCCCCCCCCCCCCGCTGAAATCTGATTTTATTTGCTTCTCTGTCTAGCTGTCGTCTCATAACCAAAGGTCTCTGAGTGACAGTCAAAGCAATTCAGCATGCAAATTCAATAAAACCCACAGTGCCCACTAATACAAAACAGCCATATCTTAATGATGGACCACATCAGAGAGGTCTAGAGGGAGGGGGGTCTTGCCATCTGGACAGCCAGGACCTCCATATACACGCTGCCCAGGCTTGCATCAATGGGAGGTCGCTTCCGTGCTGCTAATGCAGGGTTTTGACTTTACCCCCGGAGCTGCAGTCTCCTATCTCTGAAGATAGGATGCCAACAGCCAACGATAGCCAGCAATCCCCTTCCTTTGCAAGTCTGGAAGAAAGCTATTCAGTGGAGGCTGCTCACCTAGGGTAGTCAGATGTGCATGCCAGTGCTAAGAACGTGTGTGCAGATGCTCTGAATATTAATGCCCTGTGACTGAAATGTGTCAGTATCAGTTTCCCTTTCCATGATTACTTACATCCAGTGGCATAGCGTGGGTTGTCAGCACCCGGGACAAGGCAAGTAATTTGCGCCCCCTAACCCGTGGATTTGTGCCCCCTAACCCTAACCCCCAGATGTTGCGCCCGGTGCGGCCGGGCCCCCCCCCTGCACCCCCCACACTACGCCACTGCTTACATCAACTTATCTCTGCACGGCTGCCATACATGTGTGTTGGGGAACAGTCTCTTTTAAAGCACTGTATCTTACCTCTATGACTAACAGTTTAGGTAGTAGCTCAAGCAGTTGCAAGCCCTGCAAATTCAAGAATTTTTGAATTCTGTAAAGTCAGACAGTTTTCATCTGGAGTTCTGGTTGTGCAGTTCCAGCTTTTCTGAGCTCATCAATGGGCAATGGCTTCTCTGTGCTCTGCTTGACCTTTCTTTCAGAAAAGCTGAGCAGTTAGCTAATTTCTATTTGGAGTCACTGGAGCATCGAAACACTCAGTCAAGTTTGGTTATGGGGGTTGCGAGCGGGTGGGGGGGACAATGACTAATGAGCTGATCAAGAAACCCGTCTTGATTGGCTGCCTAGTAACCTTTTGTTAAGGAAGAACATCTAGCTTTTAGCTGTCATGGCATGCAAGACTTGGGAAGGTTAGTTCACATACCCTAATATCATTCGTATGCATCCAGATATTTACAGTTATCAATTGTCTTTCAAGGATTTGATCAGAAATGGAAGGTGTTGAAATAATGGCATTGTTTTATTATTGTACAAGAAAACTTGCTAGTGATTTGTGACCTGCCAACATCTGTATGTCTTCAGCTGTGCATTGCAATGAACACTGGAGAAAGGGAAGAATGTAAAATTGTAGCAAAACCTTTTGAGCAAGGTCATTATTGGAATTCTTCCAGATATTGAAGCCTTCAGGGATGTATCACTTTTTCAAGGCCATAATTTGTTCTTGGCAGGCAGGAAATTAAAGGGAAAGATGTTTCCCGCTATCCCTACTGAAACCCATTCTGACTGCAGTTAGCCAAGCTTATAACAGTCCAAACATCCCATAATCTGCTCACCAAATAGGCTGGTTGGACTTGCCTGCCATTGCCATGCACCATGATCCACCCTCTAAATATCCAGGATCTGTTTCTTCACAATATCACAGACCCACTGAAATTAATGGACCTAAATTAATCATGTCCACCAACTTGAATGGGTGTAGTCAGAGTAGGACTAGCACTGGATACAATCCTTTGCGTAGGATAATGAAGAACGTAATTCTGTTTGGGCATTCCACATCCCTCAGGCAGTAAGGGAAAGCAGGGATGGGCATGTTAGCTCTGGGCCCTTGTTGCCTTCCACAATTTGGAGCAATAATTTCAGGAGCAGGACCCTACTCTGTCCATATACGCTTTCCCTCTCCTGATTTAGAACCCTAGAAAAATCAGGGTTCTAGATTTAAGATAACCAACTTGGTGCTATGAAATATGGGAGGAAGAAAAAGTGAACTGAGTTAATACTGTGGCCAAAGTACTGATTTTCAGATATGTCTTGAAGCTGGCTATTAGAAACTGCACAGAACTGTGTTTTAAGAAGTGAATGGCATGGGAGAGAGTTTGTCTCCCTCCTATATGAAATTGTCATCAGTGAGCATCATATTGCTAGGAAAGTCATAGAGAACCAGTCCTCAACGGATGTTTAGCTGCAACCATCATGACACATACACACTAGTTACATGTGTCTCCTCAGCCCCATTGTTGTTGCCCATCATTTGAAATGTGGTTTTGCTGAAAACATGTGCCAGTTTACTTGGTTCTCATAGTTATATCGAATTTTATTTGTGTGTATATGCCTTCCAGTAACTTGGTTCTGTGTGCTCAAAAGGGCAGCTTAAAAGCTCTTGCAGACAGAGGATGGCCTGTTTAGTTCTCCTTTGGTGGGACCAGGTGGCTGTCCTGTTCCTTCGGATGCCCAGAGACAGTTGAGGAGGTTGAAGGGGGCATCTCTGCCTCTGACTTCCCCTCCAGTCCAATGTCTGGTCAAACTGGTTTCGCAGGGATGTGAAGCACCCCAGAACAATATGGGGTGATGATGACAGAAGCTAAGAATAAGCACCAGCCTCTTCCCCACCTTTCAGGGCCGGCCACCCCTGAGTCAGATCTAGCAGATCCTGAAGCTGGTCTTTCTTCTTCCCCTCCCCCGCTTGTTCCCGATGAAGCTCTTCGCGCACCTCTTCTTCCCCGGCGGGGAGGCGCCATTTTGGGGTTCGCCTCCGGGGCCCCCGTGCCCTGACCATTTCCCCCTCTCGGGCAAAGGGCGCTTCCTTCCTCTGAAGCCAGAGCGAGCAGCGGAAGGATTCTGGGCGGGCGGGTGCCGTCCTGCACCTGACAGGACTCTTGGGTGGCGGGGACACAATGGCGGCGCCCCCTCTGGGCCAGGCCCTCCCGGGGCCCTTTTCTCCGGCCGGGGGCCGAGCGGGAGGCGGCGTTTTCCGGCGCCAGAGGCAGGCCGGCCGGCTCCGAGGAGGCGCTTCCTGGGTGGGGAAGCGGCCTTGGCAGCTGCAGCCCCCGCAGCCGCCTCTAGACGGAGCTCGTCCTCGCCCAGTCCCGGGGGGGGGAAGCCTCTCCCTCGACCGCCGCGCCCCTCCTGCCCGCCTGCCTGGCGACTCCTCGGCCGGCGCCGCCGCCGCGCTTTGTTGTGCCGCCGGGCGCGCCCCTCTCCGCAGCCGGAGGCATGTCTGGCCACCAAGGCAAAAAGAGCATCCCGCGCATCACGGTGAGCAGCAGGCGCGGCCCCTCCGCGCGCGGAAGACTCCCTTTGTCCGCTGAGCGGGGGGTGTGCCGCCCTGAGGGCTGAGCGTGGGGAGGGCGGGCGGGCGGGCGTCCTCTGGGGCCGCGACGGGGCAGCAGCGCCCCTTCCTGGCCGCAGAGGCGCGGAGCCAGGCGGGCCGAGCAGAACAAAAGAGCGCGGGGAGCCGGGTGCGCGCCTGCAGGGCGCCCGGGCAAGGGGGCAGCCGCCCCCGCCAGGCTGAGCACCTGCCGGGCGGGGGGGGGGGGGGAAGCGGGGCGGGTGTCTCCAGAACAGGATCCCACGGCGGGGTTTCCCAAGGGGGCTTAATGACAGAAGCAGCGCTGCTAAGAGCTCCGGAGCAGTGGCGTAGCGTGGGTTGTCAGCACCCGGGGCAAGGCAAGTAATTTGCGCCCCCTAACCCGTGGATTTGCGCCCCCTAACCCGTGGATTTGCGCCCCCTAACCCGTGGATTTGCGCCCCCTAACCCGTGGATTTGCGCCCCCTAACCCGTGGATTTGCGCCCCCTAACCCCCAGATGTTGCGCCCGGTGCGGCCGGCCCCCCCTGCACCCCCCACGCTACGCCACTGCTCCGAGGGAGCTTTGATGTCCATGGTGGAGGCGCCCTGGGTTTTCCGAAGCGGAGCAGCCAGCCCCACATCGCCCCATGCAAAAGGCATTGGGGGCGCGTCCCTCGGCGCCCACCCCCCACGGGCTGGAGCCAGCCGCGATAGAGGGAAACAGGAGCTATGTGCTTCTTTCCTCGCGCAGCGCGGGCGCAGGCCTCCGCCAATTGCCACGAGGCTGTCAAGAGATGCGCGGCATATTCCTGCCACATGCTTCCTTGGAAGCCAGTCCCATTGTGTTCAACGGGGCTCACTCCCTGTAAGTGTGATCAGGGCCGCATGTTTGGATTTCCTTTAAAGGGCAACAGAGAAGGAAGAAATGCTGCCGCACAGGGAATTGTGAAGTGCACAAAAGGCTGCCTGCTCTAGGGTGGCAGGTGGCGCATTGTGTGCTATTCACAGATAGAAACATAGGGATGTGATACAGTGCGATGTCGCTCTAGCACCACATGGAAAAGGAGAAGCTGTGGCTGCCCACAAGTTTCCCTCTGAAAATCCAGGTATTGCTGGGAGCAACCAGGAATCTATCTGGATATTATTATTATAAAATTTATATACCACCCATACCCGCCGGTCTCAGGGCGGTTCACAGGATTTATTTTAAGCAATAAAGAACGTACTTGTTTCTCTTTGAGACTCCATCCGTTTATGCAGACACCCAGGGTTGTGCAAATCTATTTTGTTAAGAATCTTGCTAGACTTCTCAAGGTTTCATGAAAACCTCTCAGATTTATAGCTTAAGAAAAAACCTTAACGTTTGCTTTAACTTTCCTTGTGGCAGCAACTGGTTGTAATGTGCACATGTGTGGATTGTCTGTTTCCCCAAAACATTGATTAGTTCCTCCTCTGAAATCTGACGAACCTCCAAACCTGTTTCAAATTGCATGTTAGGTGAAATTCTTGATTGCAATCCTGATCACAACATTAAGTAAGGGATAGTTGGGTCCAGGGACAAATTTGATTAGGGGTTAGTCCAACAAGTTGCAGGGAGCTTAAGGAAGATGCAAGAATCTTAGAACTGTCCAGCGATATTAAGGCAGCAATTCTCAGTATTTGGAGGCAGTGGCGTAGCATGGGGGGTGCGGGGGGGCCGGCCGCACCGGGCGCAACATCTGGGGGTTAGGGTTAGGGGGCACAAATCCACGGGTTAGGGGGCACAAATTACTTGCCTTGCCCCGGGTGCTGACAACCCACGCTACGAAACTGTTTGGAGGATATTCAACCCCACCAGCACCAAACCGGGCAATATTTCAACCCCCCTCCTCTTGCCCCCAACAGACATTTGGCATTTTGTGGCCATTGAACAGACTCGTTCCTTGTGGGGCTTTTGGAGATGAACCCCCCCCTTAGGCACCAGAAGGAGTGAATACAGTTTAGAGCCAGGGACCAGGTGAGTGCCAACTCCCAGCAGCCACTCAAAAGAACACAAACTGTTTACATGACAGTTACTTTTCACTGACAGAACAAATATTTTGAACAAACCAATTAGGTGGAAAGGGAGGTGAGACAAACGAAGAGGTTCTAATCACATCCTCTTGATGAAACATGTGAATTTGAAGCACAGGGGGAAAGGCAGGGTCTCTGGAGCAGCTTGGTTTATTTTAATGCACCTGCTCATGTCTCTTTAATGCACAAGCTTTTAGTCGGCAAACTTCCCCCTGCTGTTTGTTTCTGTGTCAAGAAAGCCTTCACCAGCTGAAAGTCTGCACGCTAGACAGCTAGTCAAGATGCAGGAGCAGGTCCAGGAACCAAGGTGCTACACTAAGATCATCTGGAGGGTCCATTGGTCCTCACACTGACTTAAAGCTTGTGGACTCTCTGAGTTTAACTGCTCCTCAGCCTTAACTTCTGTTTCTCTGCGGCTGCAGTCTAGGAGTCAGGGAAACAGAGTTGCCCTGTTTTTCCTGCCAGGTTCCCCATGCCTTCAAAAGCTACATTACAACACACATCTGTGGGTATATGCTCATTTTTTGAGCCACAGGGTGGTTGGAGTTTTTCAGGGAAAAGGCTAACTCATACAGGACAATTATATGAACTGTTTCTGTTACCCATTTTAGAATATAATTAACAAATTCATATAGCTTTCTTATAATAGCTTCATCAGTATCTGAAAATTCAAACAGAGGCTCTTTATCCTGTCCAATGCTAAATGTAAATACATGAAACTTGTTAACATACCATATTTCTAGCACACATTATAAGCAAAATGATCAAGGCTTATTTTAAGTTTAAAGGTTGGCTGGAATTTTTTGTTGTTGCCCAGTTACAAATTGGAGCCAAATTCTTGCAGAGAGTTGTACTTTGATTTAGCAACTCAGTGATTGCAAAGCTTATATTGCCTATTTGAACTCCCAATAACAAAATTTAGGAAGCAAAAAAAGTATTTGCAGGACAGGATTGTCTGTTGTAGAGATGCTCACACATAACCTGGTTGAAAACGCCTAATAATCAAATATTAAAAGTGTTTCTGGTTAGACAGTCAGTCGGGAAAATGTAGTAGACCCTCTGACCAAACTAACTTTTGGAAAATAAAAAGGATATCAAAGAAATGGTTTTAACTGACCAGGAGTTTTTCACTATTAAAGGAAAACATGGTGTCTTATAATCACCTAATTTTCAGAAGCATCCGTTAGAGAGGCTAGGGGATCATATCTCTTGGATACAGAATAAGAAAAATTAATACATTCAGCAAATACACTGGCCACTTTTGGGTTTGGTAATGGGTTCTAAAAGATCTCTACTGGGAGAATGTTTTCTGGAATAGAAAATAAGTGTTAGCTCGCAGGTGGAACTGGGCAAAGAAGAGGATTTAGCTGTGGGAAAATGATTGTTTGTACATGAGAGCATGAGCAAAGTTTTTATTGTCACAGGGTGATCTCATAGCTAGAAGCATCCTTGGAGCATGAATAGCGCGTGAACAGCTCGTGCTGTCCCATATGATTGGCTAACGTAGTATGGTCTGATCGCTCGCATGGTTTGGTACCAAGGTCTTTATCTGCTGGCTAGAACAAATTGCTTGACTTGTATTTTTTGTATCCTTACTTGGCTTGTATCTTTCTGATTTTCACACAATAAAAGCTGTGCTGCATTAGCCCTAGGAGCTGCCATGTTTCCCTAGGAGCAGCCATAATTCGGAACCTATCTTGGTGTGAGACTGATTTTTCTTTGGATGCCGAGCTGCAACTCGACAATTGGTGCCCCGTGTGACTGCCTTCGAACTTCACGTTGTTTTTCAGCACTCACCAACACGTCGTTCATCCACGTAGTGGATCCCTGGTGAGTGCTCCCGTGTGACTGCCTGTTTTTCATTATTCAGCACTCACCAACACGTCGTTCATCCACGTAGTGGATCCCTGGTGAGTGCTCCCGTGTGTACAACGTTCAGCTCTCACCTCGCCCCGCAAGGGCTGCAGACGCGTCGTTCATCCACGTAGTGGATCCCCGGTGAGAGCTCCCGTGTGAATGTGATTCTGGACTACGTTACGGTCTTATCAGCACTTATCTCCGCCCGGACAGGGCAAAAGGCGCCTCTCTCTCATCCTCCTACGGATCCCTCGGTAAGTGCTCCCTGCTCTTTTTGCAACTCTTGCAATCATGGGAAAATCTCTCTCTGCACCACAGAAAAATTTTTTAAAAGACCTTAAATTCCTTTTGGCCAGTAACAACCTTGCTGTTAGGAAAGCTGACCTTAAGTCCCTTATAAAAGCCCTGGACACTCACTGTCCGTGGTTTCCCCAGGACGGAAACTGGGAGTTAGACGATTGGAAAAAAATTGGACACTTCTTTCAAAATCATCCGCAGATTGATGTAAAGGTTTTGCATGCCTGGAGTAACGTCTACAAAGCTATGTCGTGCTTAACTCCTTCAAACATTCTTCTGGCTGCTGGAACAGCTTCTTCAAACGCCCCCCCGGTTCCCGCTTTGCCTGCCTCAAACCTTCCTCCTAAACCGCCGGACATTCTCTCTCCGGCTCATCCTGTCACTCCCCTGCATTCTTCAAATTCTGCAGCACCCCCTGCTCTTCCACCTCCTCCGCCCAAGGCATTTGGCACCGCTACTACTACGCCTCTCCAAGAATCTCTCCGTGCCGCTGCCCCATTGTTGGGTTTTGATTGTACAACTCCTAATCTCTTCCCTGTGATTGCTCCTGCACCCCCAGCCCCCGTCATGCTGACCCAAACCGATGTTCTCGATGGGTTAACGGGAGGAGGCAATTTTCTTCCTATTGCCCAACAGTTGGCCCTTGATCCTATGTATTGGGCGACCACCACAGCCTCAGCCCAAGAGGCTCTGGCCTCTGTCCCTGATGACAGGAATGAGCGAGATGGCCGATGGAGAAGCATCAGACAGGATCCTGCAAAGCCCTATGGACAATTTGTTGATCGCTTGTACAATACCTTCAAGCGGCAAGTTCAGGACCTGGCAGCACAAGAACTGACTGTACGCCAGCTTGAGGACTTTAAGCAAGCACTGCACCCTCTAATGGCAACATCAAATATAGCCATTGCTGATATGCTTAAAGCCTGCCAGTCAGTGGGCACTGCTAGCCACGGCCTGCTAGCCACGGCCTGGTCCTCCTCCGTGTCCCAAAATCCTGCAAAGGCTACAACCTGTTGGATTGACAGTGGCTAAGGAGAAAATCCAGCGGACTTTACCTATTACGTGCCTGGGACACAAGCTGCCAGCATCTGCAGCCATTCCAGTCACGCCTCAACTACAGTTTCCTGATTTTAAACTGGTGGATTTACAACAAATTCTTGGACAGCTGAATTGGATAAAGAGTTATTTGGACCTGCCCACCTCCACTTTGTCTCCACTATTTTCTGCCCTTAAAGTACACAAGGATCCAGCAGACAAGATCACAGTCACCTCTGCAATGGAAGCTCTTCCACAGCTGTTTCAGTGTTTCTTGGCATGCTGAAAGGCCATCTTCATCCCTACTGCATTGGCCCCCCTTTTCCCTGGGAAGCCACTTCAACCACCAAACATCATTACAGTTTTGCTGCCTCCTAATAGCGACCATCCCATCTGTGTCATCACGCTTCATTGGGCTTGGACTTTTGACTCAGCAGTACAAGGAGCAATACATGAGACCTATTTACAGCAAATGGGCTCCTGTATCTGCAGAAATGGTTGTGTGACTTCTTCTGGATTGTGGTTTTTACATGCCAATAATCGAGCCATGAAATATCACACAGGTTGCTTGGAAGTGGCCATTGGACTAATTTACCATTCTCATCCTTATTGACATCACTTGGATTTTACCCCCCAGATCTTTTTTTCTCCTCCCTCAGGAGTCCTGCCCTATGATGTGTTCCCCTGAGCATGTACAGAGGGCTGTCTTGGAACTATTGTGGACTCTTGGCAAGGGAGGGGGTGAGGGGATTTTAGTGTGTTCCAGTTGTTTCATTTTTGTGCTTTGGCATGGTTCCCGGACAGAAAGCGAGTTGCAATGTGGTTCTTTAGCAAGGCCCACGAAGACAATGGGCTCTGTTCTCGACCTTGTTGCAATCTTTTTAGTTACAGCAAGCGGAATATGCTTGAAGCGGACTATGCTTGGCTAGTGCCTTTTTTTAGCTGCTGAGAAAAATGATTTTTAAAAGCTTCTTGAAGCTTTGAGGTTTTTTTGGTGGTGGTATTCTAGCATTCTAGTAAATGCTTTGTATAAGATTAGCAATAATATGAAGGACAATCGTATAAGTTTATCACCTGTGTTTTGTTGCTTGCAGTAATCCCCTCTGCCTTTTCTGGTACCTGCACGTTAGGCATAGTGGTACCCTTGGTGTATAAAATAGATAAGCTCCCAGCGGTCCGTTTGCGTAACAGAAGGGAAGTACAATCACCTATTTCTCAATATACAGGGACAGCTATCTCTAGGTCCCTTCTGCCTTCTTTAGGTGCAGCCATGAATTACCGTGATTTGCATAAATTGGCAAACTGGACAGAAAATTTGTTTAATTCCACCATTTTGGCTTTAAAAATGATTAACAAAGAAATATCAGAAATAAGAAATGTAGTTCTTCAACATCATTATGCTTTAGATGTGATCCTTGCTTCTAAAGGTGGAATTTGTGCCTTAATTCATTCTCATTGCTGCATGTATATAACTGATCAATCGACCAATATCTCTGCTACTATTGATTATATGGAACAGATGATAGCTCATAATCCTTTGAATCCACCTGAAGGTTTTGATCCATGGGAGTGGTTGTCTTCTTGGTTACCTAATGGATTATGGTTAAGAAAAGTATTATTGATTGTAATTGCATGTGTTGCTGGATTCGTCGTGGTGTGTTGTTGCATTCAATGCATACCCTCTTTGATTTCCCAATGCACTGCATGGTGGTACCGACCACGGCCCACCACAGGGGTTACAAGAGGAATTTATGTTGCAAAGTGTAGACGCTTAGGCAATGAAGTGTACTAAGGGTCCCTCTTTTCCTCTAACAATATAAATAAGAAAAGAGGACATGTGGGAAAATGATTGTTTGTACATGAGAGCATGAGCAAAGTTTTTATTGTCACAGGGTGATCTCATAGCTAGAAGCATCCTTGGAGCATGAATAGCGCGTGAACAGCTCGTGCTGTCCCATATGATTGGCTAACGTAGTATGGTCTGATCGCTCGCATGGTTTGGTACCAAGGTCTTTATCTGCTGGCTAGAACAAATTGCTTGACTTGTATTTTTTGTATCCTTACTTGGCTTGTATCTTTCTGATTTTCACACAATAAAAGCTGTGCTGCATTAGCCCTAGGAGCTGCCATGTTTCCCTAGGAGCAGCCATAATTCGGAACCTATCTTGGTGTGAGACTGATTTTTCTTTGGATGCCGAGCTGCAACTCGACATTTAGCCAGGGCCATCCACCACCACACAAGCCCCACAGCCCTGCTCTGCACGGATATCTCCTTTGGTGATGAACTGGTGCTGGTCCTGCTAAAAAAAAGCCGGTCTGTGAAGGTTCCTGGCACACTGCTAAGAAGAGCAGCCGTAGTCCATTTCGATGTTGAGAAAGGGATGCTAATTGTGTTGGTATCTGCTTGGTTGGAGATAATGTTGAACATTTCAGAACTTATTTCTCACAAGTTACCAGAGACACATTAGGTGGCTAAAAACTTTGGAATTTTTAGATGTAAAGAAGTTGACTTTAAGTAGCAGGAAATATGACCTGAGAACAGATACCCTAATCTAGAATTACAGTAGTGATATTGTACATGAAGATCGTACTGCAGTTCTCTTAAGACCTTGTGCTGTTGATGGTTAACCACATGTTTTTAAGTAAGCTATTAGACCTAATTCTTTTTCTCCTTTCCCCCCTTCAGAGTGAACGCCTGCTCATTAAAGGTGGACGGATTATTAATGATGACCACTCCTTCTATGCAGATGTTTACCTGGAAGATGGGCTGATAAAGTTAGTTTTAAAACTTTGAACTTTCTGTGTATGTTTGGTGATGCAAGAGTTGCTAACAACATTATAGTGTAGTTGCTTATTTAACATATCTATAGTCAAAGCTATAGACGTGTGTGCTTTAAGTATAATTGGGTGTTTGCGTATATGTCTCTTGAGGATTAACACTTTATGTATCTCTGCTGAAGTGAGCTTAAGCCCATGGAAGCTTATGCCACATAAATTTGTTAGTCCTGACTTGTGTTTTTTCTGCAACAGACTAATACAGCATGTGAGGGACATGGCATTCATATGCTTTGATATTAGAATTTCTCATTCACTTGATCTTAAACTGAGGAAGCTATTGCATTTTCTAAACATAAGTTAACTGCAGGCGGGCAAATCAATTCTAGTATTCATGGTTGGCTATAGCTCTTCCCCTGAGGAAGTATACTATGAGCAGGTTCATATGTAAGGCCTTTGCTGCTTCTGCTGTTGCACCACTGGGAGCTAAGCAATGGTTTGTGTAAGTTGCTGTCTGAATTGAGGCTCATGGTTTGTCTTGCTCCAGTTAAAGGATGAGCTGTAAACCCAAAAATTAGTTTTGGTTGCAGCTCATGGGGTGTCTGGAGTGATACAAGCCACAGTCCTGGAATCTGTGGAAAGTTTTCTGTTTCATACGTTCATTAGTCACAATGCCAGTTGCAGATACAATCTTAGGCAAGCTTGGAAGCTTCAAGGTTGTTAGTGAACAGAAACAAATACAGGTAAATAAACATACTAAATTAAATCACCTTCTAAGGCACCAGTAAATTTTCTGATGCAAAACTGTTTTGTTTTGTTTTTGCAGATTAGTGTAATTTTCCATAAATCTTTTCAGTATGAATTTTTCCAGAGAAAACCCTTTAGTGCTTTAGTGTGAGATCTCCAGCCAAACTAGCCTTCCACTTAGCAAAATTTGCAGTATTTGGTATTAACCCAATTTATATGTAAACCGCATTGATGCAGTGATGCTCCAAAGAATGTGGAAAGTGTTTCATGTGTGTGGAATGACTGGGCTGGATTTTTGTAAACCTCTTAGATGTTTTCTTAAAATTAAGCAGTAGATAAATTCTGTTAAATAAGATAAATGAAATTTAATTTATTCGTTCTCTAAATCAGTGGTTCACAATTAGCTAAGTACTGTGCACTCACTGTTTTTCAAAAGCCAAGCCACAGACTCCCTCCTTTTGAAATTTTTGATATCTCTGTGGCAGTTTTTGTTATGTGAATGGTGTCACGGATTCCCTGGGTGGGTTACACAGAATCCCTGAGGTTCACAGGCCACCAGTCGGGAACCACATCTCTAAATGTTTAGTTGGCATGGCTGAAGCTTGTTCAGCCACCCCACAGCTGTGTAGCACTGCCTACGGGCAACTGTGTCCATGGGGTTCCAGGGTCTACCTTTAGCTCCAGCTTCTAAGTTCTGATACATCTTAAGAATGTTCATGATTCCTGCATTGCAGAGAGTTGGACTACATGACCCTTGAGATCCCTTCTAACTCTATAATCCTGTGATTCTTCTATGATACCGTAAGAACCCATTTGGGGGGTGTATGAGAGGGACAGCGCAAGAGGGGTTTGCAAGAAGCAACTGACAACTTTAATCAATTATATTATCAGAAGAACTATACAACCCAAATAGTTAATCGAACTTCACAAAGGCATGGGCAATTTGCACCATTCTTCCATTGCCAACATTTGTGTTATGATTTGCATGTTTTGGGACTGGAAGTCAGGTTTGGGCTGGCTGTGATATTCTTTCTGGTAGTGGACATAGTAATAGCTTCACTGTGCTGTAAGGAAAGCTACAGTATATGACACGAGCAGTTTGTAGGAATTCTAACCAATGTAAAGACCAGCCCATGAGATACTGTAGCTAAACTTTCATTTGCAGGATCTATGGTTGCAAAATGCATGCAAAAATGCAGTGAGATCTATTGGGATGCAGGATGCTGTATAATCACATCTTAGACCCTAATATTAGATTAAACTGAAGTTGAGGTTTATATTCGAAACCTTCAAGATTGTTGTTAATGTTTCTAGACAAAAGAACCAAAATAGCCCTTCTTCCTTTTTGTCAGACAAATAGGAGAGAATTTGATTGTTCCTGGTGGAGTGAAGACCATTGAGACAAATGGGCTTATGGTTATTCCTGGAGGCATCGATGTCAATACTTACCTGCAGAAGCCCTCTCAAGGCATGATGGCTATTGATGATTTCTATCATGGCACAAAGGCAGCTCTAGGAGGAGGCACTACCATGATCAGTAAGTACTGGAAATGCTCAGCACTTCATAATGGAAAAGCTGAGGATGTGTCCCATTCATAGAAGCATTAGAGAAAGGTTTAGTTTCATATGACACAGGAGAGCAAACAAGCAAGTCCAGACCTTTCTCCCCATTAAAGATAGTAATAGCTGAATCTTCAGTGGTTGTAATGATATGTGCAAATGGGTTATCGAGACTGAAGGAAAACAAACTGCTGGTGAATGAAAACATTAGATTTTTATCTGAATATATTATTGTTGTTGTTATTATTGTTGTTATTATTTCAGTTTATTAGTTCCTTACCACATAAGTCTCCAAGTGACTTTAAAAAATTGAAAGCTGAAAGAATGGCAAAAACCCCTGAAAAAGGACAGTGTAATATAATGGTAACCATACCTGCCCTTGGACCATAGAGTGAAAGGCTGGGAAGGAAGGAAGGAATAAAATAATCTGTAAAAGAAATCTATTGAAACAGCAGCAAAAGCATAGCTGTCAACCTTCCCTTTTTTTGCGGGAAATTCCCTTATTCCAGCGCCGTTTCCCACTGCTTCCCACTGCTATCCCAGATTGTTAGATATCCCGTAGACTGTCCCTGGGACAGGTGAGGCTGCTGATCCCTTATTTTCAAGGCTGCTGATCCCTTATTTTCAAATCTGAAAGTTGACAGCTATGAGCAAAAGCATTCTATCAATAGACAGCAAAATAAAACAGGCAGCGACCATTTCGCACGGGGGTTCCATTCCCAGCCCCCACATGCGTTGGCAGAGAGTGTATAAGAGTGCCCTGCCCCATTATGCCCCACCCCTTTCTCCCCGTTCTGCCCTCATTTTGCCACCTTCTGGGTCTCTGAAAGGACCCGTGCATTGGAAGCGCCGAAAATGGTCGCCACCGGTAGTAGTAATAATAATCATCATCATCATCATTATCCCATCAAATGCCTGGGAGAATAGGTAAGTTTTTACTTAGCATAGGGACGGTGTTAAGTGATGGAGCAGGGTGGACCTCACTGGGGAGAGCTTTCGAAACTTCCATGAGAGGAGCACACAGAGAAGGGCCCTGGACGAAAACCAGAGGGTCTGGGTAGGTTCAAATCATGAGTGGGGTTTGAAAAGATATTGGGGCTCTGAGCCATATAGAGATTTAAGGTTACATCACCACTTTGAATGGGACTTGGAAATGAACAGGCAGCCACTGCAGCTGAGTCAAGGGCCGGTGCCACGTGATCCATTTGCCCTAAACCTCTTAGCAATCAGGTGGGTGCGTTCAATGCTGCCTAGTTTCCGAATCATCTTCAGAGACACCCCTGTGCAATTACATTGCAGAAATCCAGAGGGACGCTGTCTAGCGCATCCTGCATGCCACTCAATTGGACAGGAGAGCCATTCTCTAGCAGCATCTCAGTCTTGTCTTGGTTAAACTTCAGTCCATTGGTCCTCATTCAGTCCCTTGTGACCAGGCAACAGTTCAGCACATCCGCTGCCTCACCTGCAGAAGATGAAAATGAGAAACAGCTGGCTGTCCTCAGGATACTGATAACAATGCGCTCCAAAACTGAGTATGACCCCACTTAGCAGTTTTAGTGTCATAACGTCAGTAAAACACTTTACATTTCATCTTAGTGTGTGATCACACCGGCTTTGGCTGGTTTACTTGTGGCCCTGTGCAGAAAATTTCAGCTTAGCTCAGTGATACATCCTCTGCATCACTGTAATATGATCCTTATGGGATTATTTTTAAAGACTTGTTAGGAAACCAGTTGGTACAGAACATAGCAACAAGAATGCTGGTACCAACTTATCTGAAGGGCCACTTACATCTATCTGAGCTTTCCTGGGCTTTCAGATCCACTTCTGAGGCCCTGCATTAGTCTGATGGGTACCAGGTACAGGGCCTTTCAGGTGGTAGCCCTATAGTTAGTCTCCCTTGGAAAGTATGAGTGTCCCCATCTTTGGAAATGTCTAAGAAACTACTAAAACATTTTCTGTCTTTTTATTATCTGCTGTTGCTTTAAAAAATATTTTAATGTTTTAGTGGATATTGTTCAGTTTTAAGCAGGTATAATGCCTTATTGTTGTTGTTGTTGCTATTGTTATTGTTATTGTTATTGTTGTTATTATTATTATTATTATTAAGTCATAAATTTTGGACATTGTCTTGAAGTGGCTGTTGCACCCTAAAAAGTAACATATAAATCAGGTAATAAATAAAATAAACAAAACTGTTGAGAATGATTGGCAAAAGGTGTTATTTCAGCATATGCCCCTTGTTAGATGAATGTAGTCTATTTATATAAAAAACTGAAAGACTGCAGTGGAGCTAAACAGTGGAGCTGGGTGAGAGAATTTGTCAGTGAGGAGCTAGGTGGGAAAAGGAGCCTATTTCTAGGAAGAGAGAATAGAGCAGTGTGTGAAAGTGCCGTTGAGAGTGGCTTCTTGTTCAAGCTATTTTATTCTCAGCTATGATGAAGCCAGGATGTCAGTACGGGCATAACAACAAACTGTGATTTATGATCCTAGTTTGCTGTCTCAAGCATAGTATGGCTAGTGTGCCTGCTGGGGTTCAGGCATGCAGACAGGCTGGGCTTATGCTAAAAACAATAACAACCCTATGGCCTGGTGTTACTTCCAACGTGGGCCACTTTGGTGCTTACTCCTAAGTGGGCATTGGCCAAGGCTGCACATATTTCTTTGGGGATGACCTATTCTAACTGGCTTTGTCAGCTCAGCTCAGCGTCCTGCTATTCGGAAGAAATAAGCTAGATCAAACTTAAGTTAATTGAAATAGTTCTTCCTTGCACAGAGAAATGACTAGTTTATTTAAGCTCTTCAAAAACAGCGTGACAATGAAACAAGAGGTTTTAGAACCTGTTTTGTTTCATGTACTATTGCATCTGTAGATAAAATGTGGACTGAACTTTATTTGCCTATTAACAAACACTTCATCCTCATTTCAGTTGACCATGTACTTCCTGAACCCAGCTCCAGTCTATTAACCTCCTTTGAGAAGTGGCACGAGGCAGCAGACACCAAATCCTGTTGCGATTACTCTCTCCATGTGGATATCACCAACTGGTATGATGGAATCAGGGAAGAGCTGGATATCCTGGTACAAGATAAAGGTTAGTAACAGTCTAGCAGAATAGTCAGATGAAGAGATAAAAGTAAAAATATGGAGGACATTGTCAAAAACCTTACTGAAATCATGATACACAACGTCCACAGCATTCCCCTGATCTACCAAGCTTGCAATTCTATAAAAGAAATAAATAAATTAGATTTTTTTTCTGGCATGATTTGTTTTTGAGAAACCCATGCCGGGTCTTACTAATCACAGCATCCTTTTATAAGTTCTTGCAGACTGTTTAATAATCTGTTCTAGGACATTCCTGGTATCAGTGTCAAGTTGATCGGTCAGTAGTTACCTGTATCTTCTCCCCACCCCCTTTTTGGAGATGAGGACAATATTTGTCCTCTTCCAGTCCTCAGGGACCTCACCTGCTCCAAGAATTCTTGAAGATCACATCTGCAAGCTCCTTTAGTACCCTTGGATACACATCTCTGTGCTCCCTGTCTCTTGTATCACCGTCTATCCTGTTTTTGCATTCCAAAAACTTATTTAAAAATTCCATTCATTCTCAAACGTGGTATTTTTACAAATAGCTTGTTGCACTCATAAAGCCCAAGTTCATTCACTTAACACTGCTTCTCTCCGTAACTCAGTATACCATCCTCTTAAGTCTGGTGTCTGACAGCTCTTCCTGAAGGAGCGTCTCCACCCCCATCGTTCTGCCTGGACACTGAGGTCCAGCGCCGAGGGCCTTCTGGCAGTTTCCTCATTGCAAGAAGCCAAATTGCAGGGAACCAGGCAGAGGGCCTTCTCGGTAGTGGCGCCCGCCCTGTGGAACGCCCTCCCACCAGATGTCAAAGAGAACAACAACTACCAGACTTTTAGAAGACATCTGAAGGCAGTCTTGTTTAGGGAAGTTTTTAATGTGTGACATTTTAATGTATTTTTAATCTTTGTTGGAAGTTGCCCAGAGTGGCTGGGTTAATAATAATAATAATAATAATAATAATAATAATAAATGTGGCTTGTGGTCTAGTGGTGGTCTATGCCTGGGCTAAGCCACTGAATCAGGAAAAAGAATCAGGAAAAAGAACTGTGAAATAAAAGCGGAGACAACACTTTCTTAAAAGACAGCTGCACGTAACTAGCATTTTTATTTTCTGCCAGAAGCTTGCCCTCTTAACAGGATCTGATCATTAACTTGACTTTGCAAGCAGAAAGTGAACTAGTTGGACTATTAAGCTTAAAATAGAAGTAGCCATTTGTGCATCTGTCATCGTATTTTCTGTGGCGGCATCTGCACAATGCATCCACCTTCCCTGCCTTTAAAAAAACCCAAAAAACAGCTGTGCTCCCAGCATTCACTGGTGCTTGACCTGAATATATCATATTTTTAACACTGCCTTATATTTTCATTTGCATTATCTTTCTGTATTTTAATGTTTGATATATTTTTAAATATTGTATACAACTTTGAGATGATATGGGAGGTAACAGAGAAAGATTTTAAACAAGTAATAAAAAATAAATTAAAACTGATTTAACATAAACAGTACTAATATGAATATTTATGAAGGTAACTGTTTCAGAATGCTAAAAAAATGCACATTCGCTTTATTCTGAATACTTCTTTTCCTTTAAATAGGTGTTAATTCTTTTCAAGTCTACATGGTCTACAAAGATCTCTACCAAATGACTGACAGCCAGGTAATCTGTGCATTTTCATATGAGATCTCTGATTCCCAGGAACTCTTCTAATGGAGATCCATGCTTTTGAATTAAGCTTAAGTTTGGGATGGGTGTGTGTTGAAATGTGAGCAGTCATGTCCCTCCTTCCTCTGAAAGTTTCAGGTGGGCTAACACTTAGTTTTTAATTGAAATTGTGATGAATGTTTTGTGCATATTACAGTTAAAACATAACATTATGGCAGAATCTATTGCGAACACAAATTTGGAGTTTTGAAACATGTCATTTCCAGCACAGTGACTGGTATGGCCTCATGTTTTCAAGGAGTATCTTCACATGCTTGGAGCATATCCAGAACTTGCTTTAGAATATTAAACATTTACAAATGCTTGTAAATGTTTAATGTGCACTATTTTTGTTATTTAACGTGTAGCAGTGAGGCGTCTGGGCAGGACTGGGACTACAGAATTTGGGGAAGTGGGATTAATCCTTTCCACACACCCACAATTTACCCCTTCCTGGAAGCTGCTGCTAGTCTTGTGAGGGGATTATCCTCCCAAGACTTATAGCAGCTTCTGGAAAGGGCTGGGGGGGGGAGGCTTAGCAGGACAGTAGCCTGCCCCCCTCCCTGTGTGCAGTGCTCCCAGTTCTACTGCTCTTTAGAGAACAAGAACTATGCACATTTAATACATGCATTTAGCATCTAATCAAGAGTTGGCTTGGTTTTTGTTCCTTCTTTTTCTCCAAGAAAAAATGCTTTGGAATCGTTTTAGAAGTTCTTGCCTTCTTCTTCTTTTTAAATTTTATTGTTACCATTCACATTGACACACCATACAGAAAAAGAAAATAAATTCCATCGCCACCAAAGAAAAAAAGAGAATTAATACATCAACTAATAACCTTCAAAACATAAAATAAGTGGTCTTTTTCTATGCGCCAGACTTCCCGTCTATTCCTTATTACAGATTCTGTATTAATTGTTCGCTGCCATTGCATAATGAGTTTTCTTCAATTTCAATATCCCTTAATCCATTCATTGGTTTTACCACATTTTTAACACTGCTACTGAAATTATTCGAACGCTGCGTATGACCTTAAACTACTATTATTATTTTTCAAGTATATTTTTAAAACTTATCTCTTCTGACATGCTATCTAATTCCACGTATTCAGCCATTTTTTTAATCCATTCTAATCTTGATGGGACTTTATCGCTTTTATAATTTGCCGCAAAAACTTTGTGGAAGTTATTGCCTTCTAATTGTGGGAATCTGAGTTAAACTGTGAGCTCTTCATGAAATCATAAACAAGAAAGCATCTACAGATTTTTATTTTTTTTAATGTTCAGGTTCCTGTCAAACTTACCGTATTTTTTGCTGTATAAGACTCACTTTTTCCCTCCTAAAAAGTAAGGGAAAATGTGTGTGCGTCTTATGGAGCGAATGCAGGCTGCGCAGCTATCCCAGAAGCCAGAACAGCAAGAGGGATTGCTGCTTTCACTGCGCAGCAATCCCTCTTGTTGTTCTGGCTTTTGAGATTCAGAATATTTTTTTTCTTGTTTTCCTCCTCCAGAAACTAGGTGCGTCTTATGGTCTGGTACGTCTTATAGAGCGAAAAATACGGTATCTGGAAGGTGGTGGAATTAGAGGCAAAGTAAATGTGATGCTAAATGTGTTACTCCAAAGCATATCTGGGTGGGGTTAATTCTTAGGATTTCAGCAGACAGGGAGAGGGAACCAATTCCCCATTGGTGTCAAGCACTGTGTTTTCCTTTGCTGATGAGAAGGGACGAGATGAAGAAACAGAGTGAAATAAAGTTTTACCCTTTTTTGGCTGTTGTGCTGCCCTAAAATGAAAGTAAATGTCTGTATGCATGTGTGTTTTAAAGAAGGGGATAAAAGAATTGGGATATACAATAATCTGTCATTGCTAACTGTTCCCCCCTCCCTTGGTACTGTATATAGCTCTATGAAGCCTTTACTTTTCTGAAAAGTCTTGGAGCTGTAATCATGGTCCATGCTGAAAATGGAGATTTGATAGCTCAGGTGAGAAAAACTTTTCTTCTACATTTATTCTTTGAACTGTCTGATACCCTTGATAGATAGATTCGTTGGGCACAGATGTTTGCCATCTTATCCACCCATTTGGTTGTAGATTAGTACTGCAGTGTGGCAGTAGCAATGGTCATCAAGCCCTCGCAAAATGTAATGAGTGCTGAATGTCATGGTTGTGACAGGGAGTGATAGAAAATGAGCCCTACTTGGCGCCATGAAAAATTAAAATAAGATGTAATCCTGAACATAGAAAAATCTACTGATATCAATTGGACAGATGTGCTTAATTGTGTGCTTCACCAGGACTTAATGGATGCTAGCCTTTCTCTGGATTGGACTGCTCACACTGGGCTGTGTTTAAACCATGCTGTGATTGCAGAAAGGTACCCAAAACATGTAGACATTATTATTTGGCCCAAAGTTCAGTACTGGATGCCGATGATGATGATGCTAGTATCAAAAAGAGGTTCTTCATTGCATAACTGTCCCAGAAAGACCTATGTGACATATTGGTACCAATTCAAGTGCCACCTGGCCTTAGATGTCCATGTTTAGAACCAGGTAGATCTTAAGTGATGAAACAGTCAAGAAGGGAGGGCTTGGAACAGGTGGACATTTTAAAAATTCTGTCAGGCAGGTAGCATATAGAATCTGTAATAATTATCAGTGCATTTTAGTTGTGGTGGAATAAGCGAATGGGCCTCTGAGTTTGCCATAAATTTAATTTATTTCATTTAATTTTTGAGTTTTTGTGGTGCTATTCATGGCCAGAAACAGTTCCAGCTAAAAGCAAACAACAACAACAACAACAACATGCTGCCCAAATGACTGGGTTGCCATCCACTATGGGCAGCTTCCAACAAAATATAAAAAACACAATAAAATATTAAACATTAAAAACTTCCCTGTACAGGGCTGCCTTTTGACATGTGATGGGAGGCTATTCCACAGGGCAGGGACAACTACTGAGAAGGCCTTCTGCCTGGTTCCTTGTAACTTTGCTTCTCACAGTGAGGGAACCACTAGAAGGCCCTCAGAGCTGGACCTCAGTTTCTGGGCTGAACGATGCAGGTGGAGATGCTCCTTCATATATACAGGGCTGAGGCCATTTAGGGCTTGAAAGGTCAGTACCAACACTTTGAGTTGTGCTCAGAAATGTTCTGGGAGCCAACATAGATCCTTTAGGACAGGTGTTATATGGTCCCAGTGGCCCTCCCAGTCACCAGTCTAGCTGCCGCATTCCGGATTAGCTGTAGTTTCTGAGTCACCTTCAAAGGTAGCCCCACATAGCACACATTGCAGTAGTTGCAAGCAGGGAATAACTGTTGCATGTCCCACTCTGTGAGACAGAGTGCAGGCAGGAAGGGTCTCAGCCTTCATACCAGATGGCGCTGGTAGACAGCCACCCTGGACACAGAATTAAGCTGTGCTTCCATGGACAGCTGTGAGTCCAAAATAACCCCAAGGCTGCACACCTGGTCCTTTAGGGGCAGAGTTACCTCATACAAGACCAGGAAGTCCTTCACACCTGACTGCCCCCCCCCGTCCCCCAGAAGCAGTACCTCTGTCTTGTCAGGATTCAACCTGAATCCATTGATTGCTGTCCATCCTCCAGCCACCTCCAGACACATAGGACCAGGTTCGTCACATTCACTGTTTCTGATTTAAATGAGAAGTAGAGCTGGTGTCATCTGCCTATTGGTGAACACCCAGCCCAAACCACCTGATGACCTTTCCCAGCAGTTTCATATGGATGTTAAAAAGCATGAGAGAGGGTGGAGTCATGAGGTACCCCACAAGTGAGTGTTGAAGGGTCTGAGCACTCATCTCCCCACGCGACTTCCTGGACATGACCCAGGAAGGAGTGGAACCATTGCATAACAGTCCCCCCCCACTCCCAGCCTTCCTAGATGGTACAGAAGGATGCCATGGTTGATGGTATCAAAAGCAGCTGAGAGATCCAGCAGAACCAGGAAACAGCTTTCACCTCTGTCCCTAACCTGCCAGAGATCATTGACCAGTCAACCAGGGTGGTTTCTGTCCCGTGGTGGAGCCTGAATCCTGATTGGAAGGGATCCAAATGGTCCACATCCTCCAGACATGCCTGTAGTTTAAAACAATTTAAAAATAAAACAGGCACCTAGCATAATACATAGTTAAAACAGTAGCAGTTAAAATTATAAATCAGGAACATTCTGCAGTAAAAGCAGCTTGGAATATCCGAAATCTGTAAACTACGCAGAATACATAGTTGATTGGATGGTATTTAAATGCTAACAATAAATATCGTTCCTTAACCAACAGACATGACTGAATACAGTGTATACGAGAGACTTTTGATACATATCAATTGATATACCGGTATTTGTAACCTGTTGGCCATCAACTTTTGTCTATTACCTCCTCAGGAACAAAAGCGTATGCTGGAGATGGGCATCACTGGACCAGAGGGCCACGCCTTGAGCAGGCCAGAGGAGGTGAGAGCTGTGTTCAAGTTCAGTCTAAGGGCTGCAGGAGCCATGCGTTAAAGTTTGTACAATTTTTTTCTAGCAGAACTAACCAAACCAAGAGAAATCCATAAGCACTTCACATCACTTTTTGATTCTGTGATAATAATACCTCAATACAGTGGTGCCTCGCAGGACGAAATTAATTCGTTCTGCGAGTTTTTTCATCTTGCGAATTTTTCGTCTTGCGAAGCACAGTCAAGTCGCAACTGCACCTCTTCAAGCGGTTTTAAGAAAAAGGAAACAAACTTGCAAGACGTTTTCGTCTTGCGAAGCAAGCCCATAGGGAAATTCGTCTTGCGAAGCAACTCAAAAAACGAAAAACTCTTTCGTCTTGCGAGTTTTTCGTCTTCCGAGGCATTCGTCTTGCGAGGTACCACTGTACAGAACACCTTAATAACAAAATTTTAAGCTGTGGCCTTGAAGCTGATTACCTGCAAATGTTCCATTGACTTCTATGAGAATATTAAAGGGGTCGCTCTGCTGATGAACACTTCAGTATAGCAGTTGCTTGCAAGGTGGCAAGCTGATTACATTCAGTTTTTAATGTTTTTGAAGTCGTAGGAGTTTTTTCAGGTACCACCTTGAGCCATTCATGCCATTTAGATCAGGGGTGAGAAATCTTTTTTTCTGTAAGCAGTATTCTGAAATTTGTGTATAGCTTCAAATTAATTCTGCTTGGAGAAAAAGCAAAGCGTGAAGTAGCAGGAAAGGTTATATTTTTGTAAGTCAGTTAAAAGAGGAAGGGGGTTGAGGGATGAGGAACTGTTCATAAAGCAGAAGAGGAAAGTGGCTGGAATCTGGGAAATACCTGTGTGAAAAATTTGCAAGGTAATGATGAAGTTACTTTGACTGAATTTCTTTCCTTATTTAAGCTTGAAGCAGAAGCTGTTTTCCGAGCCATCACCATAGCTAGTCGCATCAACTGTCCGTTGTATATCACCAAGGTCATGAGCAAGAGTGCAGCTGACATCATTTCACTGGCTAGAAAGAAAGGTACAGAATGCAGCCTTTCATACTGTCATGAGAGAAAAACTGCTCCTTTTCCCTTATGGGGTATCCTCAGCCCATAGAGAATCTTTTTGTAGGTTCTCTACCGGTAGGAGAAAAAACACAGAGACCAACCAGAGAATATTGAGAAGCAAAGCAGCTAGTAAGCCTGATCATTATTAAAGTTGTTGCAACAGGGTGCTCCTCCCCACACACAGGAGGGGGTGTGTGTTTTTTCTTCCTGTCTGCCAGGTTACCTGATTGGATTACCTGGGCATCCTGGCCACTCTTTTGTTATGATAACTACTCAATTCCTGAATCCAGGTCACAGGTTTACACCCTATTCATATTTTTAAAAAGGTAAAGGGACCCCTGACCATTAGGTCCAGTCGTGACCGACTCCGGGGTTGCGGCGCTCATCTTGCTTTATTGGCTGAGGGAGCCGACGTACAGCTTCCGGGTCATGTGGCCAGCATGACTAAGCCGCTTCTGGCGAACCAGAGCAGTGCACGGAAACGCCATTTACCTTCCTGCCGGAACGGCACCTATTTATCTACTTGCAATTTTCGGGGTGCTTTTGAACTGCTAGGTTGGCAGGAGCAGGGACCGAGCAACGGGAGCTCACCCCGTCACAGGGATTCGAACCGCGACCTTCTGATCGGCAAGTCCTGGGCTCTGTGGTTTGACCCAGATGTGCCCTTAAGACAGGATTTGTGAAAGAGACAATGCGGAGATTTCCCATTTTTTTCGACCTTGCAGAGTAATATTTGAGGTCATTTTGGGAGAGAGAAAATGGTTTCAGGACTTTTCTGTGGGTTTCACACATGTGGTTTACATATTTGTATGTGTTTGCTTGGTACATTTATGAACATCTATTTATGTATATTTATGAACGCGGGTGGCGCTGTGGTCTAAACCACAGAGCCTAAGGCTTGCTGATCAGAAGGTTGGCGGTTCAAATCCCCGCGACGGGGTGAGCTCCCATTGCTGCTGGTTGAGCGCTGCCTCATATATCCTTGCAAATTGCTACTTGATACTGCAGTGAGTCATCAAGTGATGAATACCTATGTGGGAACCAGCAGGAATCACTAAGAAAGTAAAATGGTAATGACAGAGAAGCTAAAGGGTTGTTGAATGCTCTGAGCTGGTTCTGTGCAGCTTCACATCCCCTTTTCCAGTGCTCCTTTCCTTTTGGTTCTTTTGGACCACCCCTCTTCTGGTGAGGAAATATTTTATTCTGTTTAAACAGGTCTCTCTGGAGCTCTTTATATATCTATAATTTTATATAATATCTATAATTTTCCATTACAGATTTTCAAATTCAAATCAATATAACCACAATCATTTACTTTCCTTCCCCTCCTCCATGGTTTGTTTTAGTTATCCATTACTAGTGCATATTCTAATTACTCCATATATTTTATTTCATCTCCTTTCTCATTAAATCTTCACTTAATTAAACTGCTGAATTTACTCTAACCCTGCTAACATTTTAACTTGTTTACAATAATTATTCAAATATTCTACAAACATTTTCCAATCTTCCTTAAAGGCTCCTTCTTCCTGTTCTCTTATTCTGTTAGTTAATTTTGCTAATTCTGCATACTCCATCAGTTTCATCTGCTATTCCTCCTTTGTTGGTGGTTTTCTCTTCTTCCATTTCTGAGCATATATCATTCAGGCTGCCATGGCTGTGCAGAGAAACAAATTCTCTCTGGAGCTCTTTGTTTGTTCCTGCCACTTACTTAGAAGCAAAAATAACCAAGAGACTTGTGGCACCTTAAATGCTAACCGATTTATTGTAGCAGAAGCTTTTACAGACTAGAGTCCATGTCTCAGAAAACACAAAGTTCTAGTTACAGGTAGGTAGCTGTGTTGGTCTGCCATAGTCGAAACAAAATAAAAAAAATCTTTCCAGTAGCACCTTAGAGACTACTCTATGGGGCGAATACAGGCTTTCGCTGAAGCTTGGAGTGCGCACCGACCCCTCTTGCTCTCCAGGCTTCAGGAAGCTATCAGCAAGCCTGGGGAGCCTGCGGGAGGTCCCGCAGGGCTCCCCACGCTGCGGATAGCAGCCTGCCGCCCAGCGCACAAGACACCCTGAAGCAGAGCGCCCCTCGCGCCGGGCAGACATTGGCCAGCCCCATAAGCTCGGGGGACAGCGGGGAGGCGGAGCGCCGCCATACCGCTGTTCCCCAACCTGGTTCCCCGACCTGCTTTCCTTAGACCGGAAAACCTAACTTCTGTCATCTATGCTCTGGTGATCTCTAGGTAAGATTGCAGCAACACGTTATACATAGGGCTACCTGAGGATGGTTTGGAAACTTCAGCTGGTTCAGAATTTGGTGTCCAGGTTGCTCACCAGGGCATGAAAGGTTAAGCATATTACACCGATCCTGGCCTGAATGCACTGACTGCCGATTAGTTTCTGGGCTCAATTCAAAGTGCTGGTTTTGACCCATAAAATCTTAAATGGCTCACAACTGCAATACCTCAAGGACTGTCTCTTCCCATGTGAACCAGTTCAGACCCTGCAATCATCTTCTAAGGCCTTCCTTCGTGTGCCTCCTCCACGAGAGATCTGGAGGGTGGCAACATAAGAACATGCCTTCTCTGTGGTGGCTCCCCGTTTGGGGAATGCTATCCCCAAGGAGCCTTGCCTGGTGCCCTCCTTCCATATCTTTAGGCACCGGGCAAAAACTTTTCTCTTTAATCAGGCCTTTGGTTGATTAACATACTATGTCCTTTTAAATGTGTTTGTGGGAGGTGGGGTGATTAGTTTGCTTTTGTCTATTTTGTAATTTGTGTTCTCATTTTGTATTTTTATGTTTTGAACCACCTTGTGATCTTCAGATGAAGGGTGGTATATAAATTTAAAAAATAAATTAAAAGGATGGTATAATCAGTTGTGTGTTTCCATTCCCCAAGGTGCTCTTGTTTTCGGGGAACCAATCACTGCCAGCCTGGGGACAGACGGGACACATTATTGGAGCAAAAATTGGGCCAAGGCTGCAGCATTTGTGACCTCACCGCCTCTGAGTCTGGATCCTACAACACCTGATCATTTGACCTCACTTTTAGCATGGTATTAAACTGCAACTGCTTGTAAACCACCAATTCAGCCAAGGGAGTCCTTGGATGTGAGCTAAAGTGCAGAAGTAATATGTAATAACAGACAAGTATTTTGATGTGGTTTGATTATTGTCAGATTTGTTCTTGTTTCTAAGGGAATAGCAAATACTGTATTTAGCTCAGAGTGAACTTAGACATTATGCAGGAGACATGTGACCCCCCCCACCACAGGGGGAGGATTCTGCTTAGCCCTTTCCCTTCCTGACCTTTCCCTGTTCAGAATTACCCCAGACAGCTTACTCTCTTCCCCTTTGACAAGAAAATCGGCTCAGAAAGGATGGTTTTAAGTGACAGGAAGGAAAAGGATGAAATAGCCTCATCCCCACAGAAGACTGGTAGTCTTCTGTGACTGCTTTTCAGTACAAATCAATCAATCAGTCCGTCATCAGGTGGTTCACAGGCCTCCCATGGAACATCTAACTAGGTCCTTAGTGGGATGATTATATAGAGTGAGTTTTTTAAAAAATAATCTGTAAACAAACTTGCTGTTCAGTTTCACTTTGGTTTGCCTTACTGATGCTGTTACAGAGACCTGAAAAACACTAGGAAAGATACCCAAAGAACAATACTTTGGAGAATAGTGTTGATGTGAATGTGGAAGCAGAGACTGGAGAGGTTAACAGAATTGAAAAGCAGTAGTTAACCATATACATTCCTGAATGAATGTGTGGCACCAATAGCTAGAAACACAAATGGTAGGCAACCCACATCCTTGCCTCCAGCCTTTAAAAATATTTCTGTCTCCTCTCTGTGTTCCTTCAGTGGTGACCTGCAAGTGACTGGAAGCGCCCACTGTACCTATAGCACAGCCCAGAAAGCGGTTGGGAAGGACAACTTCACTCTGATTCCAGAAGGAGTAAATGGAATTGAAGAAAGAATGACCGTGGTCTGGGATAAGTGTGTGGTAAGCAAAGGCAACCGCTGCTTCACACCAGGTCCTGCCTTGTACTGCTCAGAGATTTCCAAATCTAACTCTTAGCTAGAGGGGGCTGGGGTCAGCGGGCCAACACCCAGGGCCTTTTATTTGCACTCACACACCGGGGCCTCAGGGCACACAACTCCACCAGCCTGGGCTGCTGTAATGCTCTACTGTGATGCTGGAACTGCATTTAAAGGCGACCAGGAAACTTTGTTTTTGTACAAAGTGTGGCTGCCAAAATGTTTATGGGAGACAGAAGCTTTGCGCCACCACACATCAGTGGCACTAGTTACCAGGGCTGTCTTAAGCATATGCGGTGCCGGGGTACAAAGATCCACCCGGCGGCCCCCCCCTCCAGGTTGCCCAGTCCCAGGCATGCAGGAGGGCGGAGCCAGCCAGCCGGCCGCCTCAGCGTCTTGCTGGCTCAGTCACCCCTAAACTCACAGCTTAGAGCTGCCCACAGCAGAAGAGCCTGCCGCGGCACTCCAGACCCCTTTCCAGACTCAACTCTCGGGCCCCGGACTCTCGGCCTGGCGCCCCTGAGAGCCTGGCACCCGGGTGCCCCGCACCCCTAGCACCTATGGGTAAGACGGCACTGCTAGTTACCAGTCTGCTTCTGGACTCAGTTAAAATGCTGATATTATTATTATTTCTTCTACTCCCAATTCAATTCTGTTGGTGCTGTCACTTGCATTGCCAAAACAACTACACACACACACACACACACACAGAGAGAATCAGCAGGCTTGGGATAAACCCAAGGTTTGCAGAAGTATAAGCGGGCAGCAGCACTGGATTTAGGGCAGTGCAACCAGTTCCCCCATACTGGGCACCGAGCCAAGGGGACGCCTTCCCAAAGCCCAGTAAACATTTGGCTGGCTTTGGGAATGGGGCATAAGGGCTCTGGCAGTGTCCTAGAGCCATCCCACCTCCTTTCCAAAGCTGGGAAAGCACTTGCTAGGCCCTGCCTGGAGCCACCACAAAAGGCCTCGTGGGCCACATATTGGACCACCCTGATCTGAGCGATTGTGGTGGAGCATAGGGACTCAGGCAATCCCAAAGGTACTTGGACCCCAGTTGTTGAAGTCATCTGTGGGTCCTTTGCACCAAGTTCATGCATGTGGTGAGACCTGCCCGAAACGAGGTGCTGGGGGCAGTGTCAAGCTCTCAGTGGTTTTCTCCCCTTGCCTCTGCAGCTTGGCTAGCCTATTCTCTTGCTCACTGAGGCACATTGTTCTTTTTTTTCCTTTGAAACCAAGCCTATCTCATTGCCCCTATTCCCAAGTACTACTTGTATGCCCCATGAATATTGCGGCAGCTTCTGGAAGCTGAATACTCACATAGTCCCGAGATCTTAAGTGATGCTTCCTCCGTCTCCTCCCAGCAATCTCTCTTGTATCCATCAGCACCATCATCTCGCCCCTCCCACACGCTTCATCTCTGCTTAAAAGGGACGCAGGTGGCGCTGTGGTCTAAACCACTGAGTCTCTTGGACTTGCCGATCAGAAGGTTGGCGGTTCAAATCCCTGCGACGGGGTGAACTCCTGCTGCTCCCTCCCAGCTCCTGCAGTTTGAAAGCACACCAGTGCAAGTAGATAAATAGGTACTGCTGCGGCAGGAAGGTAAACGGCATTTCCGTGTGCTCTGTCTTCTGTCACGGTGTCCCGTTGTGCCAGAAGTGGTTTTGTCCTGCTGGCCACATGACCTGAAAAGCTGTCTGTGGACAAACACCAGCTCCCTTGGCCTGAAGTGAGATGAGCACCGCACCCCATAGTTGCCTTTGACTGGACTTAACCATCCAGGGGTCCTTTGCCTTTATCTTCCCTTACAATCTCTACTTGCTCCACTCCTTGTTCTGGTGGCAGCCTCCTTCAGAGCTTAACATCTTCGGTCAGCCTTCATTAACCTGGTGCGCTCCGGTTTTATTGAGCTACAACTCACATCATCCTTGGCCACTGGCCAGGCTAGCTGGAGCTTATGGCTCCAGATTTAGTAGAGGGCAGCAGGTTGGGGAAGGACAAATAGCCCAGTTAACCCACCAGGTTCATCATCCTTTATTCTAACAGGGCCAAAAAGTCATTTTACCCACAACAGCCACTATAACTAAGCAAATCAACAGGCTTCTTCCACCTGTCAGGCATTTTGCCCTCTGAATTCCAAGTCTCAACTGCTAGCTTCATTTGCCATCTGCTGGTATGTTAAGAATTATTTTTTTTAACTCAGTTACCTTTTTTAAAAAAATTAATAAATCCAGAACTAATTCCAGGAAGAACCACTAAATCTAATACCTGTCTACGTCCGCATACATATTCCTGGTGGCTCTTAATTTGCTGCAGGAAAGAATACTGATGATTTAAAGGCAGGTCTTGTCCATTTGTTTCCAGTGACTTAGATGTACTCTGAGTAAAATTTTGTTGATCACCACCTCTAATCTCTGTTGTATGTACACTTATACCACTATTCTTAAGATACGTTACTCATGGAAAATTTATCTTAGTCTTCAGGTAAAATGGATGAAAACCAGTTTGTTGCCATTACTAGTACCAATGCAGCCAAAATCTTTAACCTCTATCCGCGAAAGGGTAGAATCGCTGTGGGTTCGGATGCTGACATTGTGATCTGGGACCCAGAGAAGGCGAAGACCATCACAGCCAAAAGCCATAAGTCGGTAAGAGGAAAAGCTCTTCAATTTTTTTGAGAACTACTTAAGGCACTATTGCTGCAGGCTGTCAAAGAATACCCTCAACCACGGCAGCACAATATGTGCCCAATTGCTCCTTACTGCATGTGTGCGTCACCCAATTGTGTCTAGAGAATGGATGCCAGTGCTGCTACCATCAAAGATACACAGGCAGCAGGGCCGGCCCACCTGTGAGGCGGGGTGAAGCACCCACCTTGGATGACAGAAGCACCCACTGGCAGAAAAGCGCCACCAGCTTCTGTGCCAATTTCCGGTGAGGCTTTGCCGAAACCTGCCATCATTGCTGCCACTTTGTGCCACCACACTGTGACGTTTTAATGGTTTTGACTCCCTGACTATTAAAGAAAATTAACTATCATGTTTAACACCTTCTACAATTTAATGTAGTATAAATCATTCATGCCTATCAGTAAATGAGAATTAATTGCATGTTCTGGTCTCCCCATTGCAGGCTGTTGAATATAATATATTTGAAGGCATGGAATGTCACGGTGCTCCCCTCATAGTCATTAGCCAAGGGAAGATTGTGTTTGAAGATGGAAATCTCCATGTAAGCAAAGGAATGGGCCGCTTCATTCCCCGGAAGCCCTTCCCTGAATATCTTTATCAACGCATCAAAATTAGGAATAAGGTAGGTTTGTAAAAATATCCAAACTTCTTGTTGCTAATCATTTCTATAACATGTTATAATGTACAGATGCTTGAATGTATATATTTTTGTAGAATGATGGGTCATTTCATCTGGCTGTTTGAGCCCAACCAGGGATGGCTGTGGGCAGGATTCCTGCATTACAGGGAACTGGACTAGATGACCCTTGGAGTCTCTTCCATCTCTTCAGTTCTGTAATTCAGAGAGAGCAACGTGCCTGAGGAAATACGCAGTGGCTGTATCATTCCAGAGATCCACTGCCCAGTTCCAATCCATTTTGAGACACGAGTTTTGCCATTGTAAAGGTAAAGGGACCCCTGGCCGTTAGGGACCCTCCAAGTGCCCTTATTTTCCAGGGACAGTCCTGGATTTACAGAAGCCGCCCCGCTTTCTGATTTGATCCTGGAATGTCCTCCTTTTCCTTAGAGGTAAAGGGACCCCTGACCATTAGGTCCAGTCATGGCCGACTCTGGGGTTGCGGCGCTCATCTCGCTTTATTGGCCGAGCTTCCGGGTCACATGGCCAGCATGACTAAGCCGCTTCTGACGAACCAGAGCAGCACACAGAAACACTGTTTACCTTCCTGCCGAAGCGGTACCTATTTATCTACTTGCACTTTGACGTGCTTTGTGTTGGATACTGCCAGGGAGACAAAGTTCATCATGGCCCCCAAGCCGGCTGCCGGACGATCCATCGATCTCCCGTAGATACAGTATCAGCAATTAGCAACACGAGTTTCCAGAAATAGCTTGCCACATTCCAGAGCTCATGCACACTCAATCAGCAGATAATTCACAGCAGAAGTTGCATGCAGGAGAGCATTATTTACAAGTTTTATTCAGCGTTGATCAGAACAAAGAAAAACATGACTGCCTGCTTCAGTGTCTCCAGACACAGAGAGAAAACGAAAGCAATAGGAAACATAAACATCCTGTGAACAGGGCATGCGCAGACTCTGTGACTCACAAAGCCTGCTCCCTTTTAAGGTGGAACGGAAATATCCTAACACGAGTTTTGCCATTGTAAAGGTAAAGGGACCCCGGACCGTTAGGGACCCTCCAAGTGCCCTTATTTTCCAGGGACAGTCCTGGATTTAAAGAAGCCGCCCCGCTTTCTGATTTGATCCTGGAATGTCCTCCTTTTCCTTAGAGGTAAAGGGACCCCTGACCGTTAGGTCCAGTCATGGCCGACTCTGGGGTTGCAGCGCTCATCTCGCTTTATTGGCCGAGCTTCCGGGTCACATGGCCAGCATGATTAAGCCACTTCTGACGAACCAGAGCAGCACACAGAAACGCTGTTTGCCTTCCTGCCGAAGCGGTACCTATTTATCTACTTGCACTTTGACGTGCTTTGGAACTGCTAGGTTGGCAAGAGCAGGGACCGAGCAACGGGAGCTCACCCCGTCACGGGGATTCGAACCGCCAACCTTCTGATCGGCAAGCCCTAGGCTCTGTGGTTTAACCCACAGAGCTACCCGCGTCCCATTATACATGTGAATAAAAGTTAAATAAAAAAATGAGAATGCTGGCTGAAACTTTGTCATTTTACAGGGATGAGGGAAATATTGAAAATGATCCATTGATCATTTGTGGGCCCTCAGGGAATTTCAGGTTGGCATACCCAGTGCCTGGCATTATCAATCAATCTTTATTACGGTCCAGAGACCCAACAAATCGTTACAAATCAATGCACAATTCAGACAGCCTACCTCCAGGTTAAACAAGCATTTTGTTCAGACTTAAAGATAGGGATCGTTGTTTCTTGCAAACATCGATAAAAACGTCGCCATTGCTAATGTTCTAGCGTTTGTCCAGTCTTTCAATAGGAACCTGACATAGTGAGCCTCTGATTTTCCTGGGAAAGGTACCAGCAAGGGTAATATCAGTTCAGCCCTGGCTTGCTCATATTTCACACAGTGCAGCAAATTATGTTTTATAGAATTGATGTCTTGAGCACACGAGCAAAGTCTGTCCTGGTAGGGAACTCCTCTCAACTTGCCATCCAACACTGCAGAAGGAAAGACGTTTAGTCTGGCTTTGGTGAATAACCTTTGATAATTTGGTACTGTCAGGTTTTTAATGTAAGGTGTTAACTTAAAGACATGCCCATATTGTACTCCTACTGCTACAGGCTGCGTGTGATCGAGATCACAAGTCACTGTGTGTATTATCCCATAATCTTTGCTTTAACGTCTTTAGGGCTCCTTCATAACCCAGGTAATAAAGTTGGGGGGGGGGGGACAGACCAATAGAGGTGGCTTTTCTAGCCATGGTTTTCTGCCATTTGCTGACAAACGCCTCATTGGTTAGGTGTTGGTACAAACCCTTCCCTAGATCAAACACTGAAATCCTGAGCCAATGTTTTAGGGCAGCCCACCACGCTTTAGTTGAAATTGGGCATTCACCAGCTTCTAACAGAAGTATGGAGTTGGGGACACAGTTGGGTATCTGCAGCAGAGATCGTAGAAATTTTGCCTGAAAGCCATCTAACTTAGGCAGGTCCCCATTATGCCAGACATTTGCAGCGTACAGGAGTTGGGAAACGGATTTTGCGTTGAAAACTCTTAAGGCTGCTGGAACATATTTGCTGCCCTTTGTGAAAAAGAATCTGAGTATGGCCAGCTTTGTGATCTCCGCCTTTTGAAGGGAGGTTTGCCAGTGGTGCTTCCAAGATCCTGTATGATGGAATGTGAGCCCTAGATAACTGCAGTATTTTATCTGTTCAAGGTTATGGCCATCCAGCACCCATTTAGACCTGGAGAAGCTTCTTTCGAAGACTAAAATTTTAGATTTTTCATAATTAATGGATAAACCATTTCCAGAAAACTTCCTCAGCAGATATTTCAAACCCAGTCTGGAGATGATGGCCACATCATCCGCATATAACAACAAGGGGGTCCTTCTCATTCCTATTTTTGGAAGGTGTCCATCTGGGTCCATTAAGCTCTCTTCTAGGTCATTTAAGAATAGGCAAAACAGTGTGGGGGCCAAAATGCATCCCTGTCTCACCCCCCTAGTCATCCCGATACTGTTCGATAACAGTCCCTGCCGACCACATCGGACCTGCAGTTTGGTTCCATTGTACAGGGCTTTTATAAGAAAGAGGAGTCGTTTGTCCTGCAAAATCAGATTTAATTTGGACCATAGCTGGGATCTGGGGATGGAATCGAACACTGATTTCAGATCCATGAAGGCCACGAAGAGTTTACCCTGTAGAGGCCTGGTGTACTTCTCAGCTAGGAAGGACAGCATTAGACAGTGGTCTGATGTTGAATGGTTCTCACGAAAGGCTGCCTGGGCTTCAGATAGTATATTATGTTCATTTAGAAAAATTGTCAGTTTGCTACTGAGGAATCGGGCATACAGCTTCCCAATTATTGAAAGCAGGCTAATTGGCCTATAATTGGAAGGTACATTTGGGTGGCCTCTCTTAAAGATTGGAACTACTATAGCATGTTTCCAGCTATATGGTACTTTGCCCGAGTTATTTACTACCGTAAAAAGTTCTGCCAGAAGTGGAGCCCACCAGTGCTGTTTTGATGTAATCAATTCCACTGGGATAAAGTCTTTCCCCGGAGCCTTTCCGCTCTTCAGATTCCCAATTAATGTATAGACTTCCTCCACAGTAACTGTCTTCCAATGAGGGAGCAATGACAATTCTGACTGGCATTATTGTCAGTGCCCACTTTGTCTTCCATTCTTAGCAGAAGATGGAAGGAGCTTCTCTCTGTGACCAATCACGGTGCCAACAGGGGAGAGGGGCAGGCTTTCACCACTTTGTGGTCCTTTTTGAGATGTGGCTTTTTGAGATGTGGCAGCCATTTTGGGACTAGTGCCCACTGCACCTTTTCAAAATGCCAAAGGGGCCTTCTGGCCCAATCAGGCTGGCAACCCTTTCTTAGATTGCATGGCACTTCACTTTTAGGTGCTTAGAAAATACTAAATCTTACGATGTGCAAATCTCCCCACTTTGGGAACAGAAGATGGAAGTGATGATGGAGGAAGTGGGACTCATCAACCTTGCTCTGTTGCATACATTTTTGCATTGATCTTATGTGTGAGACAGGTGGGTCAAATGCCAGGCCACTGAAATGTACCGTAATTGCATTTCTGTTTGTGATACACAGGTAACAGAATTGCAAGGTGTCTCCCGAGGAATGTACGATGGGCCAGTCTATGAAGTTCCAGCAACACCAAAATATGCAACTCCTGCACCTTCCACTAAATCGTCTCCTGCCAAAAACCAGCCTCCACCAATCAGGAACCTCCATCAATCTAACTTTAGCTTATCAGGTGTGACAAACTATCAGTATCAGCAACCTTTTTTTTGGAAAACAGGGTCCACTGCAGAGAATTGCGTAGTATAAATCCATCCATAAGTAATTTAGTCAGGACTAGCATTGATGACTTACTGGCAGAAGGAGGAGATTTTTAGTATAAGGGGAAGCCCAGAGGGAACTGCGGCCTTGTGATGTGCTGTACATGTCTCTTCATTTTCAGTGCTGCACCTCCATGCTCAGGTTTGGATAAAGGATGCCCACTCCCAGAAGTCTTGTGTGCAGGTGTAGCTCAAAGACAACTGCACAGAGGAATCCACAATGGTTTTCTGTAGATGGACCCATGTTTCTACTAGTGCAGTAGGCAAATACCCATTAGCCTTGATGAAAAGCCACAGCAGACTTAGGATTCAGTGTCCGATGAAAGTTTGAGCACTGTCGCTTCAGAGTGCCATATCCTAAATATTATGTCACAGGGGTGTACTTTGTAAAATCAGTATTTGTGTGGGTCAGGCCTCATTTTCAGTATAAAAGGGCAAGATGTTTAGCTCATATGAAGCATTTGCAATTACTTGTGCCATTGATTTCTGAGTAAATGAAAGGCTGGAGAACCTATTAACTCTCACCTTGTTTCTGGATTGCTGTTGCACAGGTGCTCAGGTAGATGATAACAACCCACGTCGCACTGGGCATCGCATTGTTGCACCTCCTGGTGGTCGCTCCAATATTACTAGTCTTGGATGAACTCAGATGGAAACAGAAACCAAGAATAAAGGCTCATAGGAACAATTATTATTTCCTTTCTATGTCTGTGTTGTTGATCCCACACTTTTATTCGGTACTTGTGTGTGTGTGTGCGTGTGTGTGTGTGACAGGGAATCTCTCCTCCTCCCCAAGAAAAGTGAATAGAAAGAAGTCATCATTGTGTAGCGTGTTTGCTTGGAATAAATTGCCTCACAATTGTGCTTTCATACCTTTGCCACCTTTTAAAGCATGGTGCTTCCATTTCTCCATTAGTGATGGATGCTTTTAGCTTTGTCTCGTAATGACCTGATAGTTCGTTTGCACCCCTCACCCGTTAGCCGTGCTAGAGTAGTTGATGCATGTTACTAAGTTATTGATGCAAGCTGCAGTTTGTGAGTGAGTCCACTTTAGAAAGAACACTTTGCCAATAATTACCACGATGCCAAGGTAAGAAGAAAGACTGGTCATTTTTAAAATATGCAGAATAGGACAGGAGTCTTTCTTTTAATGTTATTTTTTAATTTATTAAATCCCAAGAAACCTCAGTAGAGGAGGGCCTAGTGGCTCTGACCCACTTAGTACATTCCAAGTCTGTGTCTTTGCTTTTAGAAAGAGCCATAATTTCCACATAGTGACGCTGTTGCCATTTTGTTCAGGGGATTTCTACAACTGGCCAGTAGCGCTCACCTTTTGCATGAAATATTTGGTACTTCTAAAGAATTCAATTTGCTGTTGGATTTTTAATGTTTTTGTACAAAGTTTTTTCTCCTTTATAAATCACGTTCATTTTTACTTATTATAATGTATCAGATCTACTAGTTGTGGTTCATTTTTTTTGAATTGAAGGCTTGTGAAATAAAAGAAGATGAAATGAAGTGCTTTGCCTCTTTTTGCTTCCAGTTCATAAACAAGCTTCTCATTCAGGGCGTAAGCAGAGAGCAGGTTGGGAGCCACAGTGTGGGGAGATGGGTGGGAAGGAAGAACCACTTTAGCCAATACCAAAAGGTTAAAGGACACTTACGGTTGACCTGGTTTCTCACTGCAAAGGCTAGCCACCATCTCCAGAGACCCCTTAATGTACGTCTGTGAAGACCCCCTGCCCAATGTATTCACCAAAACACTTATTCGCTGCAGGACTGAGGAAAACGGGATGTGGCAGAGGATGGTCACAGGCACTGGGTGCTCCTAAGGCGGACACAGCACGGCAGCACCCAGAATGGTATGGGGTGGGCAGGTAGAGGCCTAATTCTTCCACCTTGCAAGCTCACTTTGAAGTGTTGCCAGCCCAACATGCATGGAGGGGAGACTGATGAGGGAAAGGGGCCCAGGTCCTGTTCTCCCAGGGGGCCAAACATCCGCCAGCACCACAAGGGGCTGGTGTGGACTGGTGCACCCAGCCCTACTTCAGACGTACATTCTACATCTAAAGGTAAAGTGACCCCCTGACCATTAGGTCCAGTCATGGCCGACTCTGGGGTCGTTTTATTGGCTGAGGGAGCCGGCATACAGCTTCCGGGTCATGTGGCCAGCATGACTAAGCCGCTTCCGGCGAACCAGAGCAGCACACGGAAACGCTGTTTACCTTCCCGCCGGAGTGCTACCTATTTATCTACTTACACTTTGACGTGCTTTCGAACTGCTAGTTTGGCAGGAGCAGGGACCGAGCAACGGGAGCTCACCCTGTTGCCGGGGGATTGAACCGCTGACCTTCTGATCGGCAAGTCCTAGGCTCTGTGGTTTAACCCACAGCGCCACCCGCGTCCTTCTACATTCTACATCTACTAGCAGGCATATTCCCCACAGCCTTATCGTGCCATGAAGCTGCTCCCTCAGTGGTGAAGGTCTCATCATTGCCAGGGCTCTGGTCCACAAAAGCTGGGTCACGGGCCTCCACCTCATCCCTTTCCGCCTGGAAGGCAGGCAGGCGTCAGAGGAGGCTGAGGAGACCTTCTTTGCCCCCAGCCTGAGCCACAGAGGCTTCTATGCCCCCCAACACATCCTATGGGGTGGGGGGAAGCACTCGCCTTGCATAGTTGGACAGCTGGGTCCATCCAGACCCCGTTATTACCACCATCATTGTAACAGTGCCTCTGCCCCCAAGAGGGCTGACCCTCTAAATTTCAACCAAGGAGGGCAACCAGAAAGGACATGGCATAACAGGAGACAGGAGGAGATTAGGAAGGTCCTAACTCCTCAGACCAGCTCTGGTCTCCATGAACAGAGCGGTGTTCCTCCACCTGTACACTCCAAGTTTCCTTTACAACAGCAACCATGAGAGATGCCAAGTTGGAGGAGATGGGGGTTGAGGGAGAGGAAATGGGCCTAGAACCATCACCGTCATCACAGAGAGCCTGTGTGGCTGAAGTATTCCCACTTCTAAATTGCAAGGCAGGTCATGCACATCAGCCCCCGTAACAATCCTCACACTCCCTTTACTCTGCACCACAGCCTTGCCTCCCGCAAAATCTTAACACGTGATGAAAAAACCCAGACTCCAGAAGCATCGCCCTTCCTTGCAAACTGTGTTGTGCATCTGTGCACGAGTATATTTTATGCCTTGGAACTGAATGTTTTATGGCTGGCCAGAGCTCAGTGGTACAACACACATCTGCAAATGTCCCAGGTTGAAACCCAACGATCCAGGTAGGGCTAGGAAAGACTCCATGAAGGCAACGCTGATAAAGCAAGGGTCTGACAATATGCAACTGGTAGCTTCCTACGCGCTTGTGTGGTTGTGTATGAATGCAAGTGTGGGTGTGTGCATGCAGGCTGAAGAAGACCGGCTCTCTTTTGCACTGGCGCTGCCCACCTCCGGCACGAGGCAGCTAAAAGGTGAGTTACAATACATCTCTCTCCCCCCGCCCCTGCACTACACTGCTGAAAGCTTTTGCCAACCACAGAAAGCTATCTAAATTGAAAGCATGGGGCGTTTCAGCAGTGGATCTGCTTGTGGGTAAGCAGACTGCTATTTGTGGTTAAAGGAAGGTTTTCATTCCAGGCAATCCAACGTGCACCAAGGAATGCAAAATTCTGCATTCTATATCAATCAGGCAAGGGAAAAATAAAGAAGGAGTTGATGAATAAATAAAAAGCTTTTGTTTATTTATTTTTGTTTATTCTTATGGTTTTTTTTTCTTGTTTACAGCAAGAAAGGAACACACCATTTCATAAAGCTTCAGTCTGCATGTTTTGGGACGGTTCCATACAACTCATCACAATGGAAACGACAATTCCAATGTCCCGTGTTGCCACTGCTGCAGTTGAACCAGGAACTAAAACCCACTTTTACAGACAGAGAAATAGAACAAATACTGTATTCATAAAATAATGGTGCTTATTTGTTTTAAATCAACTCCTATCTTGTACTAACAAGTTCAAGCATTTTCCAGAAAGTACAGTAAACAGGTAAGAAAGATTGCTTGCTTCATGAAAAGATTTTGCTCATGTCCATCCTGCTGGTTCCAGCAGAATGTGTGTTCAGGATTGCAATTTCAAAGTTTTCTCAGCTAGCTGGAACGGAAACAATTCAGAGACTAATGTTCTATACTTTATTAATATAACTGTCATCTATGCACAACAATGTCATAAAAGATCTTTCCAGTAAGAAAAAATACATATAGCATGCAAAACTTGGAAGAATCTTACTCATAGTAAGTTATACGACTAGTGGGCTGTGGGTTCTGTTTGTTTTGACAAAGAGGGTAGTTTACTGTAGTCTAGACAGAAACTATATCCATACATTCATGTTAGCGATCCACAGCCGGTGCTTTGTGCTGTAAGGACTTTTCAGCTATTCAGTTCAGGTAGTTTGAAAATCTGGAAGCGATTGTTCCCAGCTTGAGATGTGCAGACCAGACCAGGAATTGCTGCTCTCTTCTTCTCTTGTGAAGACAGTTGCTTATTAGCGCATTTTATAGGAATTAGATACAGAAATTTCACAGAGCTGCCCTTTGAAATCCAAATCTACTGTGAAATCCAAGTCACGCTGTAATGCAGATTAAGAATAATTTTTGTGTGGCATAGGACTATATCTTAGCACTTGAAAGGTTCTGCTTCAAAGCTTCCTCCTTTCTTAAATTCAGTAGGCGACTTAGCCAAAAAACAAAGACAAGAAACAAAATCCTAGCCCTTTTCTGAATACAGGGAAACATATCTGGGGGTCTTCAGCATGTGACTCGGCTTGTGCTCCCCCACTTGCATCCTTCAAGTACTTAGCAGGAACAATTTATGCAGAGTTATGAAAATATTTACGCCCCCATGATCTATAAATAACATAGCGTGGGAACGTAACTTAATATAAAAGCAGCTGACCAAATCACACAATGAACAGTACATACTAAGATACACCATCAAACAAATATTCTCTCACAACTAATGTAAGGTACAGAAGTATCGGGGTAGACGAATATTTCTGTTTTGGAGGTGGTGCAGAATTCTTTCATGGAATTCCTATTAGCTGTCCCTCAAGGCACCTCTGCGCCTCTTTTAAAGGCAGAAACAGGATTGCTTTCTATAGAAACTTTTGCTCGTGTTATACTTGCTTTGCACTGGCTGAAGTTGGTATGTGTGAATGGTTCTCGCCTGCTCCCCCTGCCCCCCAACACTTTCAAGAACAACTCCAGACTTCAGCCCCAAACTCTTGGGTAAACTCTGTTTGAACCAACCTGTATGCTTATGGGATTAATATGGAAGTTAATCCACTTTCTCTTCTACCAAAGTTAAATAGTTTTTCAAAGAAGGAATAAATGTTTATTCTAAATGATAAGACATTTATTCAATCAGATAAATGTAATAATCGTTATCCTATTTGCTGCCCTTTATATAAAATGGCATTTGGTTTGGAGCAATACTTTACTACAGCTCCTTTGAGAAAATCAGTTTTATGGCTTTGGTGGATGTACTCTGTAGGAAGTTGTATTTGTGAGTCCAGTGAAGTTGAGGATATCTCACTGTTTGAGTCCCCAAGGTATAAATTTTGCACCCATCTCCTCTGCCTCCTGTCAAACAGATACGCCGCTGGAACATATAAGTACATTGCTAGAAAACAGTGACATTTCTGTTACCATCCAGATTGCAAAATGTGTTCTGTCTGCTAGAAAATTAAGAGCCAGACATAAAAAAAACTTAGTGGAGTGAATGGGATGCTTGTAGTATCTAGGCCAGTGGTGTCCAAACTTTTTTCAAAGAGGGCCAGATTTGATAGTTGTTGAGCTTTTCTATGATTTTACCCCAAGGTTGTTGACTGGTGGGCTGGATTAGGCCCCTGAAATGGACTTTGGACATGCCTGATCTAGGCACAAATTTGTATGGTCAGTGTCCCTTTACTTCGTGTCTTGATTGATGGAATATGTTAACTGAACTGTATTTTCACATGTATTTTATCTTGAATCGTGGTGGCCTATGGGTTTGAACAATAAAATGTTTAATTAAAAAACATAAAATGTATGGGCAAATAAATACCGTATTTTTCGCCCTATAAGACGCACTTTTTCCCCTCCAAAAATGAAGGGGAAATGTGTGTGCGTCCTATGGGGCGAAAGCAGGCTTTCGCTGAAGCTTGGAGAGCGAGGGGGTCGGTGAGCACCGACCCCTCTCGCTCTCCAGGCTTCAGGAAGCTATCCGCTAGCCGTGGGAGACCCAGCTCTCCCAGGGCTAGCGGAGACCTTGCCAGCACCCAGAAGCTTGGGGCGCGCTGAGCTCCACACGCCCCAAGCTTCGGGATTAGCGCAGCGGTCCGCTAGCCCTGGGAGAGCCGCGCGAAGTCGCAGAGCTCTCCCACGGCTAGCGGAGACCTTGCCAGGACCCAGAAGCTTGGGGCGCGCTGAGCTCCGCACGCCCCAAGCTTCGGGATTAGCGCAGCCGTCCGCTAGCCCTGGGAGAGCCGCGGGGCTCTTCCATGGCTAGCGGAGACCTTGCCGGCACCCAGAAGCTTGGGGCGCGCTGAGCTCTGCACACCCCAAGCTTCGGGATTAGCGCAGCGCTCCGCTAGCCGTGGGAGAGTCGCGGGGCTCTCCCACGGCTAGCGGAGACCTTGCCGGCACCAAGAACCTTGGGGCGCGCTGAGCTCCGCATGCCCCAAGCTTCGGGCTTAGCACAGCACACCTGGGGGGGAAATAAATTTTTTTTCCTTTATTTCCCCCCAAAAAAACTAGGTGCGTCCTATGGGCCGGTGCGTCCTATGGGGCGAAAAATACGGTAAGTCTTAAGCTGGTGCCAAAATGTTGGTGTTGTGTCTTTTACGGGAGAGCATCTGGCAGATTGGGGTGGGGGGCATCATGGAGAAGCCTCTACCCTGGTACCTCAGAAGGTATTTTGCTTCTGGAAGGAGCACAAAGAGCATTTCTACATAATTAGGGCCAGCTCGGCCATTAGGCATACTGAGGCAGCTGCCTTAGGCAGCAGAAGCCCCAAGGCAAGAGCTCTGCAGGCACAGACGCACCACTGGTAGCAGTGATGATTTGGGCTGAAGCCACGCAAGATTGTGTGCAAGATCTCACCTCCCCAAAACTGCGGAAGCGGCAGGGCGGGCAGAGAAGCAGCAACAGGCATGGTGGTGGCAGGAGTGGCATGGCAGGGAAAGGCAGCTCCATAATTCTGCATTCTGCCATTCTGACCTCTGACCTCCAGAGGAGGGCAACCAAAATGGTCAAAGGCCTTGGAAACGATGCCTTATGAGGAACGGCTAAGGGAGCTGGGCATGTTTAGCCTGGAGAAGAGGAGGTTAAGGGGTGATATGATAGCCATGTTCAAATATATAAAAGGATGTCATATAGAGGAGGGAGAAAGGTTGTTTTCTGCTGCTCCAGAGAAGCGGACACGGAGCAATGGATCCAAACTACAAGAAAGAAGATTCCACCTAAACATTAGGAAGAACTTCCTGACAGTAAGAGCTGTTTGACAGTGGAATTTGCTGCCAAGGAGTGTGGTGGAGTCTCCTTTGGAGGTCTTTAAGCAGAGGCTTGACAACCATATGTCAGGAGTGCTCTGATGGTGTTTCCTGCTTGGCAGGGGGTTGGACTCGATGGCCCTTGTGGTCTCTTCCAACTCTATGATTCTATGATTCTATGTATCTGTGTTCACATCTGCCAATTCTTTTCTTCCCCCCTCTTTTTCTGTTGGAATGGGTCTGAAGGGAGAGGTTGCAGCTGCCGGCAGCCATTGCAGGAGGAAGAGGTGGCCATGTGATCAGAGTTGAGGTAAAGCAATTATTCCAATACTTCTACGTTCTCCACTGAACTTAATGGGGCCTGCTTTTGGAGAAGGATTGCACTGTGAAATAATAGCTTTGTAACATGGTGGCTTTTGGTTAACCAGAACAACTGACAGATCTTGAAACCTGATTGGATGTTGAAAAAAATCAGATCCATTTTTTAAATATGATCTACTAAAGGGTCAAAAGTCAAATCAGACAATCAAAAATGATTGCGTCCTGAGGCAGTTTCAGGTACTTTTCAACAAATATCCATGAACAAATGTTTCAGAAATACCTGTCCCAGACACCCATAGGTTCCTAAGCTGATCATCTAAATTCAGTTACGTGAACCCAACTTACCACATTTTTTTCATTTGGCTTTATGGATATACTTCCGTAGAGTTCTTCACCCCTTCTTACAGTTAGGTAGTCCTCCAGGTAGAAGACAGTTTGCTTCCAGTGGGTGTAAGGGGCATCTGGTGCTAGAAAAGGAGACAGGTTATATGCAAGAAATTCCCCACCAATCTAATATTGTTTATATTTTCACCAATGAAATGGAGATGATTTAACAAAGTATCTTCACACTGGCATTATTGTCAGGTGATTCCATGGTGAACAATGTAACATCTGTAAATTTCTTTACATAATAGTTTGTCTTTTAGCTAATGTTATTTAACTCCTATGCCATTAATGTCACTTAATGTTATTAAAATATTTGTTAATTGCCCTGATCTTCCCTACAAAAATAATCAAGAAGCACACCACAATAATCCTTTCCTTTTATTGTGTTTTAAAATATGTTATTAATGTGATCATTTTCTAAACTCAAGAATTTATCCCTTAAAACCCCACTCAGTGTTATCACGTTTCTGACCCTGATGTCTGTAATTGGAGACAGAACCCACATGAAGCCAAAGAAAGAACTTACCTGTAGAAAACCCTATTTTCTTGTGGCACTTTGTAAATTCTATATTAAAGTAAGTAACCAAGGCGTGAATGTAGTCATTGCGCTGAATTTGGAGGCAAAAGGCAGAGGTAAACACCAGGTCCTCAGTCTTCACTGTATAAATATCCACTTCCTATATTGTTGGGGGTTGCAGAAGAAGAAGAGAGAAGCCATAGAAAACATCAATATAAAATACCAGGGCTAGGCAGTTTATATTACCTGGGTAAGCAAGTCTGCTTGTTTAACTAGAATGATCTCCTGTATCTGGCCTGTTATATCCCTGGTGAAGTTGCCCTTGCGTTCCTTGCCCAAACCCCTTGTGAAAACACAACCTCTTGCATCTGCCCTGATGTGAGTCCTCGACTGGAACCTGCCTAGGAAGTGGCACCTTCTCTGTCCAAACTAATGTTGCCAAAACTTCCTCTGCCACCTGGGTTGCTGCAACGGTACCTCTATTAGGTCCACTGCTTACAAAAGGTCTATAACAGGCTTCCTCAACCTCGGCCCTCCAGATGTTTTTGGCCTACAACTCCCATGATCCCTAGCTAGCAGGACCTGGGGCGATAGGAATTATAGTCTGAAAACATCTGGAGGGCCGAGGTTGGAGGAGCCTGGTCTATAACTTCCCCTTCCTGGGAACCCCCCAGCAGGGAGTGGTACAACAGGCAATGGTTTGCAAAACCCCTTTGAACTCGCTGCAAAGAAGCAGAGCAGACAGAGGAAAGTAACACCCACAACGAACACCTTTTAATTTTCAAAAGAAATTTTGGGCTAGCCTATTAATATTGCATACTTATCTAATCATACTGAGGTAAAGAAAGGAGGAGGGGAACACACAAAAAACTCATTACGCACTCTTCAAGTGGCAAGGCTGTCCACATGTTACAAACAACACATTCCAGGTTAACAACACATGCCTCAAGCCACCTTTGCTTCCTGTATTCCTCCACCAGGACTGTTGCAAAGCATGTGTCTGAACCCCCCACAGGTGCGTGTGTCCAGCACTCGTGTGTATTCACACACACTTCTGAGAAGAATCCCAAAAAATCTACAGAAAGCGAGTGTGACAATTTTGTCACAGAACCCACACAAATGGCAAGTCAAGAAACAGAGTAGGGTAGGTTCTTTGTTGCAGCTAATGGGATGAGTTTCATCCCACTGTTGTGGAGGAAGAATATTGAGCAAAGACACAGTATTCCCATATGGCATTCGGGTGGGAGGACAGTTGTAGCAATGATCCATTACAGCAAGTGTTCCTCTCTTCCCATGTTTACTAGTGTAGGTTGCTGCGCCCTGGCATTCAATAATAATAATAATAATAATAATAATAATAATAATAATAATAATAATAATAATTTATTTATACCCCGCCCATTTGACTGGGTTTCCCTAGCCACTATGGGCGGCTTCCAATATTAAACACAATATTAAAATACAGTAATGCATCAAACATTAAAAGCTTCCCTAAACAGGGCTGCCTTCAGATGTCTTCTAAAAGTCTGGTAGTTGTTGTGCTCTTTGACATCTGGTGGGAGGGCGTTCCACAGGGCGGGTGCCACTACCGAGAAGGCCCTCTGCCTAGTTTCCTGTAACCTCACTTCTTGCAGTGAGGGAACCGCCAGAAGGCTCTTGGAACTGGACCTCAGTGGTAGAACGATGGGGGTGGAGATGCTCCTTCAAGACTTGGTGTAGTGAAGTGAAAGTTGCTGTTGGCTCTTTGTGCCTGAGTATTGAGGCAGAGTACATGCTAAATAAAAAGACTTTTGAGTTTTAGCAATGTGAGCAAGTTCTTAGGAGTGATCAAGAGGCAAATTGCTTGCAAAGTCCCCCCCCTTTTGTGCTCTTGTGTAAACTGTTCTTTCTCCACAGTTCTCCAACACAAGAGTTCCCTCTTGGGAGCTAGGTACATAGACAACAACTGTGTGTACATCACAGTGTGGTGTTTTTGGGTACACCACATCCTGACCCCTGCCGTTCCCAAGTGGGTGGGATGACAGAAACAGCACGTGGATGTTTCGCCATAACTGTAAAACCCACAAATTTCTCACTGGTGCTTTTGCAATGCTATTAATTACAAATCTCTACAAAAGAAAAGAAAAAACATGCTAAAATATATTACTGTTGGTAACAGACTAAAATATATCATCACTACAAACTGGTTTCAATTAACATACAGCTACAGTAATTTGAATACATAAAAATTCTTCACACGTACAAAGGATTCAATTATGAGCATCTCTAATATAGCAACATCTCTTAAGACTTTATATACATTAATATTAAGCTCCCCAGTAAGCCAAAGGCTCACCAGAATGAAGGGGAAGCTGGCTATAGACATTCAGAAATGGCAAGCTGTCGTGAGGCAGGCACTGCCCCTCTCCACCACCAAGGGCGGATGCACATTTACAACTTCCCCTTAACCCATTTTTCCTGGACTAGACCATGCATAGTAATTATCCTTTCCATTAGTTAGTGGCATTTACTAGCTGCAACTTTCGACCAGAGGGGACTGAAGCCACCAGCATTATGGCCTGTGCCATAGTACAATGGAACACCGCCGTGTGGCTTTTATATAGAAGGGTCAACATTTGAAGCTGATTAGCAGCATGAAAAGTCAGAGCGAAAGGACAAAGACCAAAGTACTAGATCCCTGAAGTCACAGAAATCTTTTTAAAGTAACACTATTTTAAATTTATACTTTTAGAAACGCCAAACCTTTATTAAACAGGCATTGGTCACCACCTGCTTTGGGTCTACAATGTCCACCAAGGGTTCCTTTATGGCAACATCCCTGATACAGGTCATATCAAAGCCATATACATTCTCCCACCCTGTCAAAACAAATGGAGAAGGTCAAAGGTCAGTACAAATAAAGGGGAAACATTTGCAATTCGTGCAAGTTTAGCCTAGGGAAGAGAAGATTAAGGGACAAATGCTGTTTTCAAATATCTAAAGGGCTGTCACACAGTAGATGAAGCAGATGTTCTTTTGCTCCAGACAGCAGGACTAAAGGCTGGAAGTTTCTAAAAAGCAGATTTTGGTTAAACATGAGGAGAAATGTAATAGCAAAGCTTTTTGGAAATGGAAGTCAAAAGCAGAATTTTGAGTCTGGAGACCTCAGGAACCTGCTGTGGCAAGGTTACAAGGCACTTTTAGGACAAAGTTGCTCACATTCAGACAGAGCGTGATGCAAGTCTCTTGAAGTTGTTTGGCCAACCTTAGGGATGCTCGGCCCTTGTCCAATTGTGTGTGTTAGGCCTTGACCTCCTTGGACTTGCATACAGGCTGCACTTGATGGAGGAATACAATAATCCTCTACACAGCAATATCAGCTAACAAACAGCTTGTATCTGAAGAAGTGTGCATGCACACGAAAGCTCATACCAAGAACAAACTTAGTTGGTCTTTAAGGTGCTACTGGAAGGATTTTTTTTATTTAAACAGCTTGTATGAAATGCATAGAAGACTTGTAATATCTACATACTTACAGTGGATTTTGAAGTCTTTGTACTGCCTGTCTTCAATTGCTACCACATACAATGCAGCCCGGTCTGGAAACATAAGCCCCCCAGGTTTCTGTTGATGAATTATGGGGAGATAGATCTTATAATCTAGTCACTTGACAAAGACATCATATTTTTGAACTGCTCCTACAAAACACCCACCTTTGCTTTCTTTGAAATCCTTCATGTCACTAAGTCACGGGGTTGTTACATGAATTACTTCTAGAGAACTGCAGGGTGTCACTCCAAAATGAAGCTTTGATTCTAAAAATCAAACAGATCTATTTCTCTGTTTATTTCACCCTCTTTGCAGATCTTTTAGAGAGTCTCAGAATGACTCCCATTCCAACAAGCTAACGGGGTATTGATGGGGGGAGGACAATGACTGGCAAACTGATGGCCATTCATTCCAGCAACAGGTGTGATATACAAAGCACCTACCAGCCACTTGTCTCGAGCGAAGATGACAGTGTTAAGCATGGACTCATAGAGAAGTGAGTAACCCATCCATTCACTGACGATGATGTCTACTTTGTCCACAGGCAATTCAACTTCTTCTACTTTACCCTTAAATATTGTGATTACTGTAAGGAGCAAAAAAGAACAGATTTCATATAAAATGAAAAAAGGTTTCCTTTTTCTAAACAAATCAAGGCTTCCAGCCCCCAAACTCTGCCTGTAACCTCGCAGCTACTCTACAGGGCCTTCTGCAACTGCAAATTCTGTCAGGACAGAAAACATCAGAGCAATTTTTTCCCTTCTCCATAATGGTGAATGGTGCAACTTACTTTCCAGCAAAACAGCTTTAGACACAAAACACAACTTGAACTCAGCAGAGGAACTCAGAGCAGCTTGTGCTGCTTTCCAAAGTGACAGATACAGATATGAGCTGAGTCTTCTGTCCAACAAGATCTGGAAAGTGCCTGAGGTTTACTTTTTATCGAACAAAGTTTTATCAGTTTATTTTGGTAATTTATGATCTGGTATTAATGAAAATCATACCCAGATCTTAGAACAACATATAAATATATAAAATGTAATAAAATACATAATAAATGATTTAAAAAAACAAACAAACAAAAAACCCTAACATAGTAGCAAACGGAAACAATGCCCCTCCCCCATTAAAAAAGGCTATATGTTGTTAAATTAGCCAAAGGCCTGGGAGAGCAATGGTAAGTTCCAGACTTAGACCAAGCTGTCAGTGCAATTTCACCCGTGTTTCCAAATTTCACCAACATCACCCACCTATGAAACACCTGGTGCTGTTAGAGGATGACTTTAAGCCCACGGCTGCAAAGGAAGAACTAGGCACATACTTAGGGCATCTTCCCAATTCTTCCTTTTGAATTTAGTGGTATGTTTTTACTTGTCCTCCTGTGCATTATACTCACACCTGATGACAGGTGGGCATGGTTTGGAGTCTGCTGGGCTGAATAAGCCAGAGATTCCCAACCATGGGACTAGATGAATTATTGGTCTGATCCAACAGGACTCTACCCTTTTCTTAGATGTTTTCATGTATGTGAATACACTGGTTCTTTTTAGTGAATATTTATAGAAGGACTGTAATCTAGAAAAAAAGGGACGCGGGTGGTGCTGTGGGTTAAACCACAGAGCCTTGCCCATCAGAAGGTTGGCGGTTCGAATCCCTAAGACGGGGTGAGCTCCCGTTGCTCAGTCCCTGCTCCTGCCCACCTAGCAGTTCAAAAGCCCATCAAAGTGTAAGTAAATAAATAGGTACCGCTCCGGCGGGAAGGTAAACGGCATTTCCGTGCGCTGCTCTGGTTTGCCAGAAGCGGCTTAGTCATGCTGGCCACATGACCCGGAAGTGTACGCTGCGGCGCTTCCTCGGCCTAGAGAGCGAGATGAGCGCCACAACCCCAGAGTCGGCCACGACTGGACCTAATGGTCAGGGGTCCCTTTACCTTTACCCTAGAAAGGTATGTGTATGTGTGTTAAAAAAATTAATCACAATAAATCCATAAACCAAAATGCAAACATGGATATGTAAATACATCAGAAACACTAGGCACAACTAATTTCCTTAAATATGTCTTACTGTGGTCCAAGTGATTTGCCTTGACAATTTTTTCCGAGTAGTCAGATATACTGGAGCATTCAATCTAAAGGATGCAGGAGAGAAAGAGAAAGTGTTTTGCATTAAGTATTGCAGAACCAATGAGAGGCATTTTATTTGAATCATGCCAGAAACTGTATGGAGAGAGAAAAAACAGAATATGAAAATATGTATCTAGAAGAAGCGGGAAATACAAATTTAAGTTTTTAGTGTATATATGCTCATTGAGGCATAGTCTTCATTTTCTTTTCTCCCATTTAGGACAAAATACTGAACCACCTTCTTTCCAGATCTGGGGCCACAGAAGTCATGATTCCATCATTCCATCCCTTTAAGAACCCCAGTTCAACCCTTTGAGACCCCCAAAATGATAGCTTGGTTTCGTATCATGACTTCCTTCATGACTTCCGGCAATTGCTGACTACTGGTTAGCGAAGTGAGGAATCTGTTAGAGTCTTTTAGTCTGTAGTGCAAACATAGACCAACTGTGCTTTAGTAAATAATGTGATATGCATCTTTCATTTTTTCTCATTTTAACATTTTAATTACCGTAAATCAGTAACAAAGCATTCACAAAACAATTACAGTGGTACCTCAGTTTACAAACATAATCTGTTCCGGAAGTCTGTTCTTAAACCAAAACCGTTCTTAAATCGAGGCGCACTTTCCCTAATGAGGCCTCCCACTGCTGGTGCCCTTCCACCGCTCAGATTCCGTTCTTAGACCGAGGTAAAGTTCGCAAACCGGGACACTACCTCCGGTTCTGCAGAGTTCGTAAACCGAATTGTTCGTAAACAGGACTGTTCTTAAACCAAGGCACCACTGTATTGTAATTTCTTTGTACAAACATAAATAATAAACCATGACAAAACTAACAAAAAAAATGAATCACTAGGAGGGAGAATACAAAACATAATAATGAGGTGATTACAAAAAAAATCAATGGATTATTCAATAAATCAAATTGGAACTAAAGAATATTGCCTGCTTATCCATGCCATAATACAGTATATGTTTTAGGTATTTGTCATCCATGTAATATTTCATTTGTATAGTTAATAAAATCATACCATAGAGTGTAAACATTATTTTATTTTTCTGTGCCCTTGCCATGTTCAGTTCTTGTGACAACTTTTCCATTATGTCTGTTGCCAGAATATATTATACCAATGATCTATATTCAGTAATGGCAATGTTTTCCAAGTTCTGGCTATTACCATTCTGGTTGCTGTTAATAAATGTGTACCGTATTTTTCGCCCTATAGGGAGCACTGGCCCATAGGGCGCACCTAGGTTTTTTTTGGGGGGGGGGGGAGAAAAAAATATTTTCCCCCAGGCGCGGGGCTGGGGCGGGGGAAGCCCGAGCTTCCCCCAACCCAGCCCCCAGAACAGGCTGCTATCCGCAAGCCTAGGGAGCCCGGCAGGAACTCCCGCGGGCTCCCAAGGATTGCGGATAGCTTCCTGAAGCCTGCATTCGCCCCATAGGACACACACACATTTCCCCTTCATTTTTGGAGGGGAAAAAGTGTGTCCTATAGGGTGAAAAATACAGCAATTAATTCCTTACTTCTTAATTGGTGCATATCTAAAGTATATAAATTAAGCAAGACTAATGCTGGGGTTATTGGGATTGTCTGAGCTGTAATCTGAGATAGCTCTTAAAAGACAATTCCATTTTTCCCTATTTGTGGACATTCCCATCACATGTGTTCATATGTACTATAATTTCGTATCCTCTCCATTGGACTTTACATAAGAAGCTATTGGACTTTACATAAGAAACACCATCCATGCACAATTTTTAGTGAACATTTACTAGTAGTTGCTGACAGAGATGTATATGGTTGCATTTATCCTTATCAATATTTATATCCCAATTTAGTTCTCACCAGTTTTTTAGATTTTGTTCTCAAAACTGGTTCTCAATCAAGGTTTTGTATAGAAGGGAAATTAATCCCTTAGTCATTATGCTTCCTCTTATCTTTTCAAATTCTGTTAGTTTCCTCATAGCTTCCTTTTTAATTAATCCTTTTAAATTTGTATATGTGTAGGAAACTGATATCCTAACAACCATAAAATCTGATTATTTTCTAAACGTAATCTCTGCTGCTGTAAGAGGTTGTCCCTTGCTATAAAAACCTTTCAAATAATATAACTGGTCTTCTTTCCATACTGTCAGGGAACTGACATCGGAGCTAGAGGCGGAGGGAAGGCTCTCAAATGATGCTGGAGAAGGGCCCAGCAGGGAGAGAGGCAGCTCCGCAGATGGGGAAGTAAATCAGCGCAACACCAGGGATATAGAGGGGCTGATGGGCGAATCGGCGAGAGGGCTCCAGGACTCTTCACCGGACACCAGCGGGGAGAGCACGGGTCCTCCGCTACCCACGCCCACCCTGCGCAGAAGACTTCCGCACAGAGAGAGTAGGAGGAGACTGGGTGTCAAACAACTTTTATGTTGGAAAAGATTTAAGAAACGCCCACTGACGGATTCTGCTAGCGACTGAGGCAGCCACGAAGTGAAGGACTGCCCAGACTGAAAGGTTTAGCAAGGCAACAAAGCCTGGAGAGGCAGCAACTTACGCACGAGCAACCCATACACATTACACATACAATCACATTTTATTATCTATTTTTATTTTGAGATAAAGGAAGATGCTGTACTGAACTTAAAGTGACAGTGACAGTACTGGGGCTAAAACTTTTGCCCATTTCCCCCATATTCTAAATGACATAAGAGTATAAGGCTTAGCAAGCCAACTCAACTATCAAAACGTATTTTTCATTAATGCTAATACCCCTGTTTGAACACCATCCAATTTCTATATCCTTCAGTGTTGACAACTGGGTTCTCTTACTGGATGACCTCAATTCCATATGATTAAGTTGGATTGCTTCATAATAGCTACTTAGTTACTTAAGTTTGGAATGCCCCAACTGGGCAATAAAGATTTTTAAAAATGTGGTTGGTCCAATTCTACTGATTGTTCAGATGAGCTATTGGTATTCAACCTTGCAGCGTTTGAAAGAAAAAGAGCAATTAAGGTGCAATCATAATTTTGGATGTGGCCAGTCTGTCTGTAATGGAGAGTCTCATTTTATTCCAATGTATCTGTACATATGTTTTTTCAAGCAGTGCTATAATTATACTAACATTCAAATTATAGGTCTTTTGTACCCCCAACGATCTAAAACTTTTCCTAGCTATTGGACTCTTCAACATTGTTTTAAGTGTCTGTGTATATGGAGTGGTGTATGAAAAGACATTACCTCTGATTTCTGAAAATTAACTTGCAATCCGGAGACCCTGGAGAACTGCTCCAATTCCGTACATAATATGTTGCCTGCTATAATAGGGTCAGAGGTGCATAAAATTATATTATGTGCATAGAGGCCTAAATTTTGTTCTTTTCCGTTTATAACCACTTCCATTTATAACCACTCCCGTACCAGAGAGGCCATTGTGTAATTTAATTGCTAATGGTTCTAAAATTAAGACAAAACAGAGGCAACAGAGAGCAATCTGTTTCATTCCACAACTAAGAGCACATTTTGGAGAATCTGAATTATTTATTCGAATTGCAGCCTGTCTTCTATCATATATGCCTTCCAGAAGTTTTTATAAGTTTTTTTTTTTTTTTTACAAATCCAAATTTTAAACTACTTCCATTAGATAATTTGGATCTACACATTCAAATGCTTAAAAAAATATCAAGTGAGACACTTGCTAAAGGTGATGATATTCCCTTTCTCTACTAAAATGAAGAATGTTTAATCATTTTCTTATTGAATCAGTAATTATTGGACCTGGAACAAAACCAGATTGGTCGAAGTGTACAGCCAGTGATCATTTTAGGTTTGTCCAATATGTGTGCAACCCCGCAAGCATGCATCATACCAACCCTGGAAGTGACCCAAAAAGTCAAAAAGGGGGCAGAACGGGGCCAGCTTACACAGGCCCTGCCAACGAGTCTGGGAGTCTGGAACATAACCCCTCACAAATCAGTCGCTGCCTTTATATAAAGGTAAAGGTAAAGGGACCCCTGACCATTAGGTCCAGTAGTGGCCAACTCTGGGGTTGTAGCACTCATCTCGCTTTATTGGTTGAGGGAGCCGGCGTACAGCTTCTGGGTCATGTGGCCAGCATGACTAAGCCGCTTCTGGCAAACCAGAGCAGTGCACGGAAACGCCGTTTACCTTCCCGCCGGAGTGGTACCTATTTATCTACTTGCACTTTGACGTGCTTTCGAACTGCTAGGTTGGCAGGAGCAGGGACCAAGCAACGGGAGCTCACTCTGTCACGGGGATTCGAACTGCCGACCTTCCAATCGGCAAGCCCTAGGCTCTGTCCCTTTATATAGCTGCCAATAAATGTTTTAAATCTATTAGCCATAAATATTTTATAGCCTAGATTTAACAAAGAAATAGGTCAGTCTGACTCAACATGGGGGGGCTCATTGTTTCCACATTGCAGGAAGTTGGTGACCAGCTAAAATATCCTTACAGTAAGCCTGCAACTTGCGTGGGGGTTACATTCCGGGGATCGTGCCCAAGGCCAAACTTGTATATAGTCAAAACTCATGGAGCTCAGTGACGGACGGGGGGGGGGTGGGGGGGCTTGCCAAGGCCATTTTTCCTGGAACCTGGCCCCCTTTCTAATACTTCTGGACAGCACTGTAGTATTGTTTCTAAATCAGTCTGAGGGAGTTAGCATGCTCACTGTCTCTTTACCAAGTGGATTTTTAATGGAAAACCCAAGTGTGGCACTGTATTTGAGTAATGTGTGACAGGTATTTAGTTTGCTAAAACTTTAGTCAGGAGTTTGGGTGTAACCTTTGACGCCTCCCTCTCTATGGAGGCGCAGGTTGCAGCTACAGCAAAGGCGATATTTTTCCACCTTTGCCGTGCTAAGCAGCTGGTCCCTTACCTTTCTCGCCCTCATGTAGCCACAGTGATCCATGCTACGGTCTCCTCCAGGCCCGATTACTGTAACTCGCTCTACGCGGGGCTGCCCTTGAAGCTGACCCAGAAATTCCAGCGGGTGCAGAATGTCGCGGCGAGGGTCCTTATGGGGTCCTTGCCGTGGGACCACATTCATCCAGTGCTATACCAGCTGCACTGGCTCCTGGTAGAGTACAGGGTCAGGTTTAAGGTCCTGGTTTTGACCTTTAAAGCCCTATGCGGCCCAGGACCCTAGTAATATGGGACCACCTCTCCTGGTATTCCCCACGGAGGACCTCACGGTCCACAATTAATAATACCTTGGAGGTCCCGGGCCTCAAGGAGGTTAAACTAAACCAGAACCAAGGCCTTTTCGGCTTTGGCCCCAGCCTGGTGGAACACTCTATCACAGGAGACCATGGCCCTGCAGGACTTGACATCCTTCCGCAGACGGATCTGTTCCGCCTGGCCTTCAGTTCGGGCGCAGTTTGACCCCCCTCTATGGAACCCTGTAAGTTACCTCTTTTATCAGCTCATGTGGGACCAACATGGATAGCTGGCCCTGATGAATACTTGAGGTTCCCGACCCCTATGGTTGTAATTTCATGGGAAGTCATTTAATTTAATCCTGATTCTAATTTTTAAACTGTATTTTAATCAATTGTTTGATTGTGTTTTAATGTATTTGACATTTGATGTTAGCCGCCCTAAGCCCGGTCTTGGACAGCGAGGGCGGGGTATAAATAAAAATTTACTTACTACTTAGTTATTGTCATATTATTGCTTGCTTATTACTATTATTGATAATATTACTATACCGCTATTCTATCATTAATAATTTTATTATGTATACCTCACCCATCTGGCTGGGTTGCGCCACCACTCTGGGCGGCTTCCAACACACTTATATACTATTACTGCATTTTCATAACATAGATAATTGTATATTTATCCCTTTTTGTTTGTTTTTTATTATTTGAACTTCTTTTAAATTAGTGCTTTGGCAGTGTATGTTAGTGACAGGAGGAAATACAAAATGCTTTGTATTTTGATATTACCTGGATGTTGTTGTAAGCTGCTTCCGGCTCAGCTTAGTCTGGAAGAGAGCCAAAGAAATAAAGCGCCAAGTGTGGGGGAAGAGTGACTGGCTGTCAGAAAGTTCTGATGAGAGGTTAGAACCTTCCCCAAGAAATCACTCTAGAGTTACTGACACCCTTTTCCACAGTGAAATCTTTTTCTAACCCACCCCCTTCCAGCCTGACTGGCTGTTATGTACTGAAGTTCTCACCCTGGGCCAGCAGGGGGATACTGTAGATAGTTATGCAAATGAAGGATCGAAAGTGACGTTCAATGATTGGATAGTTTTAGAAAGTTGTTACAGTAACGTGGTACTGGAGCTCTATATAAGCAGGCTGACTGAGCCCTTCAGTTCAGTTCTGTTCTGGCCTCTGAATAAAGAAGAGCTGTTTGAAGAATCGCTGTGTCGTCTGATATGTTCGCCCACAACTTAACACTGGCAGATCTAATTCTCATCAATTTCCAGAAAATATTTCAAAGGAATCTGAACCAGGAAGTGCAGAGTCACAATCTCAATATGCAGCTGCCATGTTAGAAATTGTGAGGGGAACTTGTTCAACTTGAGTCACCTTGTTTACCACTAAACAAATGTCTGACTCCAACCTCACAGATATTAGGACACACCATGTGGCTGAAAAGAGCCAAAGGAATTATCTGTAGGTACAATCCTATGCACATTTCCTTGTCGGTAGGCCCTGTTGCAAATTGTGGGACTTGCAGAAAACACACAAAAGAAAACACACGAAAGAAGTGACATGTAGCAAGAAAAGAAATGGATGAGAATGACACCAAGATGGAAAGAATATCTAGTGCAGATCCTTTCTAAGGAGGGTTGCCAACTTGGTTGGGGGAGGGGAACTGACCTGGCTGATTTTTTGGCCAATTGCTAGAATTTGTAATATAAAAGCCAGACATTTTGATTGATTGCCAGAACATTTTGCCTGGCTCCATATCCTGACTAGTCAGAGTCCATTGAACGTCACTGTGGGCATCTAAATTTTTAAAATCAAAAGTTGGCAACGCTGCTACAAAGCTGCAAAAATATACATGCAAATGTGGCGGGATTTTTCAGAAAATGCTCTTCTTACCCCATAAACTTTCTTGGCTCCTGCCTTTGCTGCAAACATTGAAAGGATCCCTGTGCCACTTCCAACATCCAATACAATCTTATCCTTAAAAACATGTTTATTATGATACATGGAGTTCCTGTACGTTAATGTGCGCACCTCATCCTTCAACATTTCCTGTGTTAGAAAAAGGCACCATATGTTTACTTGAAAATACACGATTTACTTGTGTTCCATTTTTAAAAATCATCATATGTTTTAGCTAGCAAAAACGTTCTCAACTTTGGGGAGAAAACACTTGGAACTTTTCACAGATTCGTGGATTTTGCAGCTATATCTTGGAGGTCGTTTAGTCCATCCCTTGCTCACGTTCCACAGTAACATGAACAACATCAGTAAAATCGCTGTTCAATTATCCGTACTATCTATTGTTTGATCTAACATGGAATTAGGCAAGTGGAAGTTTCTGAGCAAAGTTTTGCAGCCATTTTAGCTACCGTATTTTTTGCACCATAACACTCACTTTTTTCCTCCTAGAAAGTAAGGGGAAATGTCTGTGCGTGTTATGGAGGGAATGCCTACGGGTGGCATGCCTACGGATTTTCCTCCTCTAAAAACTACGTGCGTGTTATGGTCGGGTGCGTGTTATAGAGCGAAAAATACGGTATATAGTCAAAGCAGCTAACAGTGCCGCTGTAGATAGTTCAGTTGGTTAGAGGGTGGAGCTGATGGCTAATACATTTTCAAGATAAGGCAGGGTGAGTCCACCTGCTCAACTACTTCCCTGCGCCTCAGGACCTGCTTCAAATGTGTGTCACATTTTAAACTGACTATTGGTGATGGTGAGCTGGTGGCCTGCAGGCTACATCTCTCAGCCACTACATCAAAGGTGATGCTGCCTGAAATCTCCACCAAATTTTACAAGTTACAGGGAACCAGGCAGAGGGCCTTCTCGGTAGTGGCGCCCACCCTGTGTAACACCCTCCCACCAGATGTCAAAGAGAACAACAACTACCAGACTTTTAGAAGACATCTGAAGGCAGCCCTGTTTAGGGAAGCTTTTAATGTTTGATGGATTACTGTATTTTAATATTTTGTTGGAAGCCGCCCAGATGGGCGGGGTATAAATTATTATTATTATTATTAATCAAAGCATTATACACACATACAAATTCATGTATGAGGGACTGAGGTATAAGTCCTTGACCCTTCTTGATTTTGATCACTGTAATATTTATTACATATAACTACATAAAAGTGGCATGGTTTCTCCCCCCCCCCAAGAGCAGCCTGGGAGTGCGGGACAGCAGTGCACAGCCAGCCCGCTGCTCCCAAGCCTACCCCGCTGCCGGCTGTGGGGGGAGTAGTGCTGGGAGGCGGTAGTGCCAGGAGGTGGGTCGCACCTACAAATAAGCCTTGAATTTTAAAGGAGCGGCTTATTTGCGGGTGCGGCTTATATTCGAGCCAATACGGTAGTGTTTTTTTAAGGGATTACCTCATGAATTCCAAAGTGGGCATATGAATCAAAGTAATAATCCCTTGATGTCATCTCTTCTGGATTGAGGAATTTTGCTATTTTCCCTCTGCCTGGAACAGGAATGGTGGATTGGACAGGCTTTGGAACAGCTGGAGGCTGAATGGGTGGGGAAGGACCACTGCCAACCTGGAAAAGAAGAAGAATTATGGAAATTCTCACTCTGTCGTGAGAGAACTGCATAGATTTAAAATCACAAAATACGCAGCAAAGTATGGAAATATAGGCTGTAAAACACTCATAAGTCCTAGCCACTCTTCTGCGCACACATCAGAAGAGAAAACTCATATCTAGAATAGATCTAATTTAGATTTAGTATATTCCTTAGAATTTCAGTGGATGAGATCCATGGCCTGTATAGACCATTTTTCATCTGTTGGGGGAATTCTACATTCATCTCCAGGTGGCCTCAGTGCTCTGGCTCAGGACTTAATGGCCTCCATGAGAACCACAGGGCTGTCCCAATATGGCAGAACATGACCTGATTTTTGCAACAAAGCTGATTTGAGCACACGGTCATGGACAAATCATTCCCTGGATGCGCCTCTCTGCCTCTGCAGAGGAGGAGAACCATTGAGATAGTTTGCCCTGGAGAATGATAGAATCAGGTTGTTTCCTGAATGCTCTGAAGAATTTTCTAGCCGATACAGCTGGCACTCCTGTTGAGGCCGTTCTCTTACTGTGGGAATCGTGAGATGTGTAGGCCTTCAATGTAATTGTTCCTGGGTATCCTTGCCAACACCATGAAGTACTCGGAGACGTGCATGTGATGAAGGAGGAAGGGTGACTACGGGAACGCAGTGGTACAAAGCTGAGTCTGACTGAATATGGGTTAACAGTGTATTATTGTGGAAGCAATGATAAGGGAAACTTATTTCTCCACCACCTGCATCCTCTAGCAATTATTTCATGTAGTCAATGGCTTTCTGTCATATGGCCAGCAGAGCAGTGTTATTGTTCCCCATGCTACTTATATGAAGCCATTTTGAGATGATGCCAAATCAGGGAATTTGGACTGAGGTGGCACCCAATGCTGATGACACCAGCTTTACCCCTCCACACCATCAGAATCAGGAAAAGAAGACCAGGAGGGTGGCTTCATGGGGGGGGGGTCCATGAGGTGTGGACACCTTCCCTGGATTAAGGCTGCACTTCCCTTGAAGAAGCAGGTCAGTCTAACAAGATCAAACATCAATGGTACCCACCTGCTCTTGTTAATAGTTAATAGTTAGTAATCACTTTCAAAATAGCCATCAGTCATTGGTTATCAGTTATTCAGGAAATCAATTAAGGCTTATCAGTTCAATGAGTCATCTGTTCATTAGTTCTTGTTTACAGGGTAGTTTTTAGATAATAGTAAAGGTAATTAAGTTCAGTTGCGAACGCCTCTGGGGTTGCGGCGCTCATCTCGCTTTAAAGGCCGGGGGAGCCGGCATTTGTCTGCTTCCGCAGACAGTTTTTCCAGGTCATGTGGCCAGCATGTCTAAGTCACTTCTGGCGAACCAGAGCAGTGCACGGAAATGCTGTTTACCTTCCCGCTGGAGCGGTACCTATTTATCTACTTGCACTGTGTGCTTTCAAACTGGTAGGTTGGCAGGAGCTGGGACCAAACAACGGGAGCTCACCCCGTCACAGGGCTTCGAACCGCCGACCTTTCAATCAGCAAGCCCAAGCGGAACAGTGGTTTAACCCACAGCGCCAGTTGTCAACTTGCTAGTCACCAGAAGAAATCAAATCTATGAAGCTGAACCAGAGTATTATCAAGTTTGTTAATTAATGGAATTCCTTGGTACAATATGCCTCTTATATCTTTATGACTAATTAATGGCAGGTACATTGTTGGTCACTGAAAATATCAGTTATAAAAGACAATAAGTTGACTCAGCAAGCAGTTAAAGTTTAACCAGTGAGAAAACAGATTCTGTAGTCTTAATTTGAAAGAAGCAGAATCATAAAGCACCTGATACATCATCTGACAGAGGTCAATAGTAGACTACATTAGTAGATAATTATTTGAAGATAACATTAAATGTAGGTGTTAGGTCCAAGTTAACAAATATAGGCTTGACAGACCCACCATAATTACTTACTCATTTTTAAACAATATTTATTCAAACAGAGATGTCTGAAGTTTCTTCAAACAATGACTGAAGCAGTGGTGTGTGGTGAAATTTTTCATAGGGAACAGTTAGGACCAGAGGTGCTAGCTTGTGAGAGGCATGGGGAGTCGGTGTCATGCGTGTGCATGACGTCCTAATGAGCATCGCACCTCCCTCCCTAAGCAGGGCAGAGGCTTCCCAGGACAGGGAAGGAGGGACCAGGGGAACATTTAGGAGACTAGCCTAGTCCCTTAGTCCAATGACCGCACGGCACTGGACTGAAGTAACAAAAGCGATCAGTCATCAGTGAGTTTATGGTTAAGGTGAGATTTGATACTTGCAGAAGCACCCTTGAACGCCTTAACTTCACAACAGAAGAGGGTGGGTTATAACATAGAGCTAGTAAGGTAAGAACTACGGATATGTTGTAAGAGATAAACTTACCGTTATCTTGTTAACTCTATCTTCAGTAGAGAATAGCTACCCATTTTTAATTAGTTTATAATGTTACTCTCCCTTTAGCAAACATTTAACTTCAATATGAGAAGAGCCTGCAGAATCTAAGCAGAAATCTTTGCAGCCAAACAGATCACAATCGTCACCTGGTATTCTGGGGCATGTTGTTTTGAACATGGAGGTTCTACCCGGCTGCCACAGGTCATTTGGATGCAGCCTAAGGAGGGCAAACTCATTGCTTTCCGTTTCCAAGCTGAACATTTTCTACCTGCCTTCACAGGGTGAGGAGGATGGGAGAACATAACGTTGTTCAAATAATTAAAGTTTAAGGTCTCAGCTAATACGCTCCCCCACCTTCAAGCATCTCATCTTAGGTAAAACAACTCTAACCAGCCAGGCTGTGACCTTCATTCGAACCCCAGTTGCAGGCGGCGCGCGGCTCCTCCGGCACTTTGCAGATGCTCCGCCCGCCCGCCTGGTGCTGTTTTTAGCATCGTCTCCCTCACAAAGTGTTTGCAGGAGCTTCCATGCAGCACCTGCCATGTGGCTCCCGCCTCGATTTTTTTTTTTGCTTTAATCATTCTCCTTTGAGATCATTCCAGCCGCCTCGCGTTCAGGCGCATTTAGAAATCTTTCTTGCACGTAGGCGAAGAGTTGTGGAGCTCCGATTGGAGGCAGATTGCGATGCGGGGGGAATTAAAGATTTCCAGGACACCCTCCTCCCCCCGCAAGAGCCAAGACCCAGGCAAAGTAGGTCAGCGCCCTGCGCGAGCCTGGCCAAACGGCCGGCCGGTCGGAAGTCTTCGGGAAGAGGAGCCCGGCGTACAAGCTGCGGGCGGAAAGGGACGTGGGCTCCTCGGGCGCCCGCCTGCGCGCAGCCCCCAGTCCCGGGAAGGCCCTTCCCGCCCCAAGGAGTTTCCGACTCCGCGGCGAGGCTGCTTCGCCACGTGGAGCCGGCCGACCCGACCCGATCGCGCGCCCTGCCGCTCGCTCCCTCTGCGGCGCCCGGGCCAGCTCCGCCGGGCACTGCGGGCTGCATCCTGCCCTCGCCGCTCCAGGCAGCCGCGCTGCCGGAGGCGCTGGAGAGCAGCCCGAGGCGCCCCGCCTGTCCCGCCCGGGAAGGAGCCGGAGAGGAGGGAGCCCCGGCCGGGCTGGGAGAAGGTGGTCCTGCCGGCCGGCCGGGAGACCCTCCGCTACCACTCTGCGCAAAAAGGAGTCAGCCCCGCGCGCCCCCGGGCAGGGAGAAGCCCCGGCGGACCCCTCGGCGAGGGGCCGGAGGGAAGGCGAGAGGGGCCCGTCTCGGCGGCGCTGCCCTTTCTTCGCCGGCCGGGGAGCCGAGGCTGGGCGCCGGCGACGCCGGGCTCCGGGGCGCGCTCAGGTGGGCGCCTGCCAAGGGGCCGGGGGGGGGGTGCGCGTCGCCCGCTTTCTCACCTCGGTGTTCTCCGCCGCCGCGCTCTCCGCCATTTTCCTCCTGAGGAGCAGGCAGCGCGAAGAGTGTTTGGTGCCCATCGGAGCCGGCCGAGGGGTCCGGGGGCGGCAGCTGGCTGGCTTCCTCAGCCCTCGGCCAGGCTGGCGCGCTCCGGCGGTGCGTCCGCGCGTGCCTTTCGGCTGCCCCGCCAAGGCTCCGGCGCCCGTCGGCTCCGCATCCAGGCTCCCCGGGCTCCCTCTCCAGCCCGGCCGACTTTGCCCGCCTCGAACTGCCGCCGCCGCCCGGGGCGAGCAACAGGCGCTTCAGGCGTCTCCGGAGGCCCCGAGGAAGAGCGAAGAGCCGACGCCGCGGAACTTGGGCGGACATGGATCAGCTGCCCCGTCTGGGGATCCGGAGGCGACGCGGAGCGCCAGGGGGGCCGGCGGGCGGCATGGCCCGGGACTGCTCGCCCGCTCGAAGGCGCCCTCGGTGCGGCTCCGCTCTGGGTCCGCTCGCCTCTCCGGAGAAGATTTTGTGGGTCAGCCCATTAACTCCTCTCCCTCCGGCTCGGCAGAAGGGAGCTCACGTCGTGCTTGCGCCGCCAGTCTCTATGGCAACTCCCGGGCTTCCCCGCTGGGCTCTTGTGCCGGGGCTGCGCTGCAGAGTCCCCGCTCCGGGCCCGCCGGCAGCCAAGGGACGGCGCGCCTTCCAGTGGCGTAGCGTGGGTTGTCAGCACCCGGGGCAAGGCAAGTAATTTGCGCCCCCTAACCCGTGGATTTGCGCCCCCTAACCCTAACCCCCAGATGTTGCGCCTGGTGCTGCCGGCCCCCCTTGCACCCCCCACGCTAGGCCACCGCCGCCTTCCTTCCTGAAGAGCCCCAGCTTCCCAAGGACGGGTCCTGAGCCCCATAGAAGCAAGCGCGCCTTCCCGCCTTGGAAATGGTGCGGGGCTGCATTACCTTGCGCTGCACTTGTTGCAGCATCTGGGGATGAGGCGGGAAGATAAAAATAGAAAACAATAGAGGTGCCCCCCCCCTCCAGCTGGAAGTGAAAGCACCTGACACTCCCGTTCTGCTCTGTCCTCAGAAGACCTCTTTGGCAGGCAGTGCAGCAGAAGCGCAGGCTGGCGTTGGGCGAGGAGACCGCCAGCTCCATTGAAGGGCAGCTTAGGGAGCAGTGTCAAAAGCTCCCTTCCTCCATTCCCGGGCAGAGTCGACCATTAGGCAGCGCAAACAAATTTGAGGGTCTAATTGAAAGGGCAACCGATCGATCACTGTTCAGCTTATCTATATGGCTAGATCGGTTTGGCTTTTCTGCCTCAAGCCTCATCTCTCCAGGAGTGTAAGCAGAAAGGGGAAGGGTACTGAAGGTACATTACCCCACCTCCTCCAACTATACCCATTTAGCAATACAACTAAGCACGTGCAGAGTATCTTTCCGTTTTCACTGGGCAACTGCAGCCTCTGCACAGTCAGAACTGGGGAGTTGGGCTTCCTTGCAAGGCAAGATTGCACAGGTGGCTTCCATGCAGATGTTGAAGGAACCCATTGAAAGCATACTGAGGACCCCCCCCCCCCACACCTTTAGTGGTATTCCCCTAGCAAATCACTGTAACTCCAACAGTTTTACTCTACTCCCAATGGCACACTTTCCCATTGTCTCTCAAATCAAAAGGGTGGCAACTAGTAATTGCTGAGGGGCATATAGTCCAACCCTTTGCAATGAAGGAATCTCAGCCAAGTTCATTACCACACCCTGGGAATGCAGAGAGATAAATCACAAACTAAACAACTCGATGTACTTTACAAAAATTCATTAACAACAATGTGCAGCACTTCAATACCATGAAATCTTCATACATACCCAACTCCTTCAACCATTCCTCATCAGGCTTTGCTTCTAGACTCTCCTCTGCACACCTTCCAGCTTGTCAACATCCTTTTTAAATTGTGGCACCCAAAACTGGATGCAGTATTCCAGGTGGGGTCTGACCAGGGCAGAATACAGTGGAACTATTACTTCCCTTGACCTGGACACTAGACTTCTGTTGATGCAGCCTAGAATAGCATTGGCTTCATATCACAGACCAGCCTTTTATGTTGCCAGTCTTAGCCATATTGAACTTATTTGAAGGTGCTAACGAAGATGTCACATTCAAAGACTCAGTATTTGTTTGTTTTAGTAACAGCACACCTAGAAATAGTGCACTAAAGGCTCGCATTAGAAGATACTTTCCTTGGACTCATGGTATGGTAGGCTTTGGACCATTGCTCTAGCTGAAAGAGTAACATATCAACTTCAAAAAAGCACAAGGACACACAGAAAGAGCCAAATTTCCCATCATTTCATATTCAGTTTTTAATTGAATTACGAACCAGGCAGAGGGCCTTCTAGGTAGTGGCGCCCTTCCTGTGGAACTCCCACCAATCAGATGTCAAGGAGATAAAGAACAGCACAACTTTTAGAAGACATCTGAAGGCAGCCTTGTATCAGGAAGTTTTTTTAATGTTTGATGTTTTATTATGTTTTTATACTTGCTGGAAAGGGTATAAATAATAAATTTTTCTCTTTCTTTCTTTCTTTCTTTCTGCTTACACTGAATACTTAGATATTCTGAAAGGTTGCAGGGCCCTTATGGTCTTGCATTTAAAAGTTTGAAAACATTTGTTTTTCAAACAATCTATTTTGAAAATTGTCTTTGTTTGCTTCTCATGTGGGCCCCTGCTGGAATACTGGGATTCGATTAGCTTTTTGAGGCTCTCCAAAGTCCCACCTTCTCATAGGTTTCCTGATGCCCATTCGACTGCTTCAATCATCAGAACTGGCATTTTTACAGGTGCCACATAATACCCACACTATCTGTAATGACTAGATCTTTTTATGTGGCAGCACCAACACTTTGGAACTCCCTGTCTATGGAGGTCAGGCAGGCACCTTCCCTGTATTCTTTTCAGTGCCTGCTAAACACACTGCTATTTAGACAAGCCTATTCAGGTGTTTAGGAAGTTTGTGTGAGTTATGATTTGTTTTAGTCTATTCTATTGCCTGAACTTTCTGTATGGTTTAAACTATGGCTGTAACTTTCTTTATAAAAAAAAATTAAAATCTTTTTGTAAACTCTTTTGGTTTCCCCCACCCCCTGCAGTCAAGTTGCAGATACATTTTATGAAATAGATAAATAAATGCCAACCACCCAGGCTGTCCATAGTTGTCATTGTGTTCAAGTGTACTCAAAAGAATTCGCAGTAGAATTAGACACATTCATATGCATAGACCTCTAAAAGCAGTAGCTTTTAGTAGCTCTGTTCCTACACCGTAAGAATATGATACATGTATCAGAAAGACAAAAATGCACAAATAGTGATGCCCAGCCCTTTTGGGTATGTGTGGCCCAGGTTAGACCAACCACAGGTCAAGTCCTTATGCCAGATACATAACTGCTTCCTGTTAGCCACACATAGGCCACAACCAGAACCACAAACTTTTTGCAGTAGCTGAGGAGTGTCACAAATTTATATATGTATAAAAGGCAAAGAAAAACACATATAAAACTCTGCACATGGTTATTAAAAATGAACAAAACAAGAAGCTTTGCTTCAACCTTTAATATAAATGCAAATCAACAGTTGTATATGCTTAAAATGTTTTTGCTCAATATGAAATTTTATTTAAAAACATGCTAAAAGTGTGTAGTTAAATAATCAAAGCAACATTTGTTTTCTTTTTGAGGAAATGCATACCCACCCCCCAGATGCATACCCACCCACCAAAAACGTAGTTTTAAAATAAAGTCAGTCAGCATCCCTTTTGCCAAACAGTTACAGGACAATTAGTATTCATTAAGAGTATAATCCAATGATTTCCCTTGAAATATCTGGTTTTCTTAACTCAAGAACAGTATTGCTTTTGTGTTGTCTATGCAGCAACCTGCCCTGCCCTATGTGGGGTACAATTCCACCCACTCCCATGCTAAGTGGAGCTCTTTTCCTTTTGTTCTGGCCCCCCATTGGCATCACTACCTGCAATGGGGGACTCACATACACCTCCCACATGCCAACTGAGTCCTCTTTTTCCTCCCCCAGGGCATGAGCACAGGGGACTCCGGCGAGCCCAAGGCTCCAGAGTGCCCAACACCAGCTTTCCATGGCTATCCGTGGTTTGTTTCATTCTCGGCAGCATGGTCTGGATAATGCTTAAAAGACTACAGGAAATATCTATGTGCTATGCATTCATAAAATGTAAGTGAGCACTCTACAAAAAATAAGGTTTAAAAGAAGGCAAAATGGCCAGCTATCTGATCCTAGGCCTTGTTGTTAGTGAGGAGGTAAAGTAGTATCTGGGCTATACCACTGTGCATTCATGGTTTCTTCCTACATGGAAAACATTAGCATGTCAGGGAGAAGGATAGCCTAGAATCCTTTTCCCTGGCACCTAATTTCTATATATGGTGGGACTGTGTGAGCCACATGCTGCCTGAAATGGAACAGCTCTGATTCAGCTTTAGCCACCTCAGTGAAAATTAGCAGGGTGTCCTAGTGCACCGTCAGAGACCAAGACATAATCCAGGGATTGCAATCAGATAATCTGATTATCCATTAGGAACAGGGTATAGAGGTGCTTCACAATTCAGATATACAGAGACAGGTGTTTAAGTATAGATATCTGTTGTTAACACGTTTACACATTTGCTGGAAGAAACCTAAGTCTACCAATGCACAACATGTGGAGCTGCTGTTGGTTATCAGTGAATTAGGCTTTTTCTGCCTTATAGTTAACAATTATATATTTTTTTTAATGGAAACCCTGAAAAAAAAAATCACCGGAGATTAACATTCAACAGATACCACTGTGCAACTTTGAAAGGATTTTCAATTCATATTGCTGCTTGCTTTTCTGTGAGGTAGCAAGAGCTGGTTCAAGGATAACACTTGTGTTAATTAATTCCTCTAACATTCTAGAGAAAGGTATTCACAAACTCACGAGTATGAATGCCATATTAGGGGATAAATGCAGACAAACGTAAAGCACATGAAGGCAGAATTAGCTAGAATGAAGAACACGGAACTTTCTGCCCAACCCAGTAAAACTAAGTTCTCCCTTCTGCCCCAGCAACATCTCTTTATTTATTTTCTTGCGTTTATATCCCCTTACGTCCATCATAGAACTCAAGTGACCCCTGTACAGTTTAGTAATGAAACCTATCACACTGTGATCACATTGCACATTCCATCCCATACAGACAATGCCAGTGATTTGGAATGGGAGAAGGAAAATGCGTTATAGCAGAGCATTATAACAGAGCTGAATCTCTCAGGTGATCAGAATCATGTCATGAGGGAAGAGGGGGATCTCCCTCCAGGGATCCTGGAGCTATTTAAATCACGCGGTGGGCAGAGGTGTGGAGAACAGACTCCCCACTTCCGACCTTTGTATCATACATGGAGCGTGATGGAACAGCAAGCAGAGTTGTGCTCTAAGCTCCATAACTATGTTGTGAATGAGAAAGAAGGGGGACTTGCCCTTTTTAGCAGAAGCTTAATGTTCCTTGGCAGATCTAGTTCTATCTTGGATACAGGAAGAGAGTTGTAAGATGACATCGGTTTAATCTTACACTACGAAGCATTTGTCTTAGACTTGAAGCATTTGTCCTGCAGACAAGTGCCAATTTATTCCCCCCCCCCCCCCGCCCGCCCCATCCAATGGCAACATGTAATTGAGCCACTGGTAAGTGACATACTGATCTACATCTCTGAAGTCAAGCCTCAGGAAATGATATGGAGGAGTGATGGACTCCTTGGGGCTGGAGAGATACAATCTGGATTTTTCACCTCTTGTTTTCTTTTCTTTCTTTTTATTCTAATGCCTGCTTAATTGACATAAGAATGTGCGATTTGGGAGAGAGTGGGAATAGTTTAACTTAACTGGATGAGGGAAAATCTATGGTAAAAATGAGAAAGAGGTAGAGATGTGGCGTAATATTTAATAACGGAAACAATTTTTTAAAGCACTCATTCACACATACACCTTGGGCACCTGTCCATTCATAAATCCCAACTCAGAACAAATCAGACATAACTCTTAATACACGTGGTCCCATTTCCCCCAATTTAAAAGTAAGCCATCTTCTTGCAACCTCATCTGAGTATCTCAGGTCTTAAAAAGTAAATATGAATGAAAAAATATTTCCCAATATGGCTCGTAGAGCATCAGCAAGGCATCACTGCAAGGACTTACACCTTTATCTGAGAACCAGTAAGTCCTGACAGTATGTAAAAGCCTATCATTCTGAGGCTGCTGTACACACAGCACAACTGTACATATGAAGAGCCTCAATACAGGGGCAGAGACAGCAGAAATGAGAAAGCAAAAAAGGAATGGGGAGCAGCAAGTGTGGACAGAACAGAAGCCAAAAGCACTCACTGCAGGAGGAGACAGCAGGACACTCCCTTTACTTCCTTGGTAAGCAACCTGTAAGTCTGTGCCAAACTTTTAGAATTTGAAGAGTTCTAAACCTTTTTGATTCCATGGGTCAGCTCATTATCAGGCTTGGCTGCTCAAGGAAAATTCGACAGATTGGGCAACCTACCTTTCAATCACATGATGTTAACATGACATTTCATGGTTTACAGGCAGGTTGTCTCACTCACTTTTCAAAATCCCTTGCATGGTGTTCCCAAGCACCTGACAGTGCTTTGGAATGTGTGGATCATGCAAGCTTCTCAAAGCCTGCACTTAAGAGCTTCTCCCTGGCTGTGCGCAAGGAGCACTGGATGGTTTTAATGTTGCTCAGTTTCGCTGTGCACACCTATTCCCAGCAGGCTTCTGTCTGTTATCTCCCCCCACATGGAGAGCAGAAATTAGCACTTTGCCAGCCCTGTGGCTGGTGCTCACCAGAGAAGTACCAATCCAGCCATAGAGTTTGGGAAGGCCTTTATTTCTTCCTTCCCCTGGAAGGTACCTGTAACTAAACGGAGCGTAATTTAACCCCCACTCATCAGCTGATGAGTGAAGGTTACATCTTGCTGCATTATGTGCTGCCAGACTTGAACCGTGCCCTCCTGCCCATCAGTTGACATCACAAGTGATGTCAGGTGATTGACAGGAGTGTGTGCTTTGGAGGAAATAGCATTGTTGGGCCAAGACTGGCTTGGAGGTTCCCCAAGCTGGATTGCAGAAACCAAGCCAGAAAGGAAGCATGTGACTCTGCATATGCTTCATAAATACCCCCTGATATGAGTACATACATACCCTGCATACTCCATACATACCCCCTGATATGAGTGGTGACTGCTTTCATGGTGAGTGTTCTTGTACCCTGTAGCTGTACCCTCTGATGGTTGGTCCAATCCACTTCTGGACTGGGTGAGTATAAGAGAATGTTGTCAGTTCTGGCGAATGTCAGAAATAAGGGAGCTACACAGCTACTTTGGGGCCAATAAGCACAGTTGAAAGGACAACACCTAACTGAAGCAACACTACAAGCAAGTCGACCAAAGTGGTTCAGCTTTCTTTTCCATTCACATCTTCTTTTTATGGAGCAGCAAAATAAACAGAAATCCCCTTGTGAAACTGAGATCAAAGAGAGGGCATTACTGCAAGAAACAGCAAGGTTCAAGGACATGCAGGAATGTTGACAAAAAAGTGTGCAATGTGCGGTGCAATTCTGAACAACCTTTGAAAATGGAAGGCAGAGCAGCCGTCTTGTGTGCAAAGACACACATACACATTTGAAATGAACAAAAGCTATCCCTAGTAAACATATTGAGCAACACACCAAATTCACCCCCTTGCAGTCATTTCTATTTGGATCTGCCACACACTTTACTTGCTTCTCATCCCCTTCATCTCCTTTGTTGAAATGCAAAGTTTGGAATAATTGCAAATATTATGAAACTGTTTCTCAGAAAAACTAACAATTACGATCCTTGAAGGGCAAGATGGTGCTATCCTTATTTCAAGCTTCACAAAACTCATGGAATTAGAATGAACAGCCCAGCTTGGGACTTTAAATTTGTGCACCAGTATTCTCATGCAGATCTCTTTAGGACCCATATATACAGTTAAGTGGCAAATAATTTCCATGACTTTGGGCAGCAGGAAGGGATTGTGTATTTGTCTGGACAGCCTATATATCAAGACCAAGGCTTCATTTCTGATATTCTATTTTATGTGTATGAATGATTAGTTTTGGTGATTTTAGAAGAGGGATTATTTGAGCATGCCATCTCCTCCCCATCCGCAGCCTAAATGGCACAGTCCTGGAAAATCTTTATTACTTGATTAGCTTGATAAGGCAGGCATTTTGTAAAGGGCCATCCCACAGTTTATTTTTAACATGGAGGTCCATTTCTAAGTTGTAAAATGTGAAGCAAAAACTCCTGTGCGAATGTTTCAGAACTACGGGAGGAACTGTTATTAATAGAAATAAAAAAATATATTATGCTACCCAACGTAAGAGGGCTTTTAAATAGCAGGGGCAATGTAAATTTTCATTTTCCACAATTCATCACTCTTTTAGAACCTCCACGACTTGCCAAGGATGTCATCTGCATGGTGAGCACGCGGATTTCAAGTAAGTTTATTACAGTTCTGCATTGAAAGAATTGGAGAATGAGAAAAATGGTAGCGCTTAGATATTTCTTTCATTTCTTTTGACCAGTTTCTACTTCACAACAGCAGTTCAAACGGTTAACACTGATTTGCAAGATTGTTTACGTTTCTAATTAAAAGGTTGCATATCAGCTGACTGTTAAAGCTCAATATATTTTACCAGTTGAACCGATGCAATGCAGTTCACTGCCTGGAAACATATAAATTGGGTAAAATGGACCAAAACACTGTCTGCGTTTTTGAATTCTCCCTGGCAGTATGCCTGGGGACTGTAATGATGAGCCTGTCAAAATTTACTACTACACTCGCAAGGTGCATTAGGATTCAGAACAATGAATAGGTTCGGTTTTTATGCTTGAGATTTTTTAGGCTTTGCTGAAGGTTTTGTAAAAAAATAACCTAGGCTGGACCTCAGCACTCACCTGTCAACTCACAGGACTCCAGGGCTTAGAAGGATGGAGAGGGCTGGCAATCTGCATTAAACATGTACTGGTTTAATAATACACAATTCCCCAAACTCTGATAGCGGAAGCACAGTTTTTCTGGAAAAAGTTCATTCTTAAACCACAAAAAGCCTGAATGTGTTAAAATTCACCCCCTTCAGAGGAGACCCTTCCACATCTCTCTTAACCAGCAGGTAATTCTGCTGTTTTCTCTGTGACTGGGAGTGAGCAAATAATCCAGCCACATGCCTTGCAGCAACTGTGCCCCATATGGTGTCTGAATGAAAGCAGGAAAAGCAAAACCAGGGAATCATTCAGAAGTATAGTGGGCTGCCTCTGGTTAGGTAACTGGAGCTCATAGGAACCTTTACATATTGTGGTATAGTAGCAGTTACCTTCACACAAAGTTTGGGAGTTGCTCTTTTAAGGTCTGATGTTTCTTGTTATGGAGAATCATAGGTCATATTCCCTTTCTGTCTCACAGATGAAAACCCTGGTGTGGTATTTTTAAATGCATACTAACAGAATTATCAAAAGTATTGGCCTGAAGGGATCACAGCCAGTTCTGACTCTCTCACGAACGTGCTTTGCTTCAATCTCACATTAGATGTACGTTTAAAAAATCTTAGGCATGTATCTTAAAAAGTGATATGTGACCCAGGCCCCATCATGACATCAGGGCTGAGCTAAGAGTAACACAATGACTGTGAGTCATTTAGCTCCAGCTGCACCTTTCTTTCTGGATATAAACTGCAAACACTAAAAATGGCATCCATCAAAGACTGCACAGTAGAACTCTGAAAAAAAAGCATAAGAAAAAGGAGAGAAACGGTAAAAATGTATAAACCAGGGTACTAAATTCTAGTATACACAGTAAGATAATAATAAGATATTCCCCTTCAAAAACAAAAACCCTACACCCCAAGCAGCTCAAATTCACAGGATCTCCATTTGCGTGGCTTTTTCAAGTCTCCCAGTATTATGTTCGGCAAAAGCTGCTTGTGACCCGTGAGATGGAAACGATTTTTTCCTAGAAGTTAAACACACACCAGTCGGGTTATCCTCAATGGTCTAATACAGATAGCAATGTAAAGGTTGTTCCTTAAATAATGTTAGAGAGCAGTATAAACAGTGGGTCTACAAAGTAGTGCAGAAAGCTGATTTGCTCTCAGTAAATTTCCTTTCTTCTTTGGCAAAAATGGTAAATGAACAGAAACGAAAAGGAAGTCCAGTAATACATTGTGCTTAGTCACGTGATGGATGGTAAGATGGAGGCCCCAAGCAGGTATAGCTTGATTTTCTTTTTCAGAGTTGTTTTTCTTCCTCCTGCACCCGCAGTGCCAAGAGAGAAGTCCTGGCGCAGTTAACAATGTAATGTTTCTTAGGCATCGTATTTTTTACCAGTCCTGTGAATCTGCTGGAAGAGAGTCATGGAAAAAGCCATGCCTAGTATCTGAAAGAGAACAGAGGGAATAATTCAGGAATTAGAATTTGAATGGCACTCTTTAATGGTTCGGACTAGCACACCACACAAATCTCAGCAATCTTTACAATAATCCCATAAGGCTATTGTAAGACTATCATGATGGGTTGGCTGTACAGAGGAGAATTGTGACTCGTCTGAGGCAAGTGAAATTCAAAGCAAACTGAAAGCAATTTTAGACCGTTTTCTCAAATTGAAACACTTCAAAGAAAGCTCAAAGTGTTTTTTGATAAAATTCCCCAGAATATTTCCCCACTTCACACATCTGAAGAGAGCTCCGTTCCTCACGTGCCTCCTGTGCAGCTTTAGAAAAAGAGGACTTGTAAGCACACGGGTTCTTCTGCATAATCGGGACCTCTTGCTCAAGGTAGATTTCCAGCCACAAGGAAAACACACAGGATGCTTCCTCAGTAATGTTTAACATGCAACTGGTAGATGAGTTAGAAGCTGGGGGTTGGGGTTGGCCAGTGGGGACGGTCCTGCTCCTCACAAACACGTTCTAGGTGTACATGGATTATATCCCTCTAGTATGTTTGCAGTGAGGTGAAAAACATTTAAAATATCCTGCTCATTCTGGTTGTTCTTTTCTGCACCTCTTTCAGCTCTATAATATCATTTTTGAGAAGTGGTGAGCAAAGTAATCCAAATGTGGTTGCCCTGTATATATTTATTTTATTGGCACCTATATTTATGACCCTTTTCCTAATGGAATTTGCCTTTTTCACAGCTGCCATATAGTTTAAATCAATCAATCAATCAATCAATCAATCAGTACTTGCTGGAATAGGGAGCAGAAAGGGACGTGGCTCAGGACCTCTTGCTGCAGCATCCGGTCCAGGAGTAGGAATGAGACAGGTGACATGGTTGCAGAAGAAACATAACTACATTTCATATCCCTGGATTCTCTCCTGAGCCTCCTGAAGCACATTTTAATGGCTGCCTTGAGAAGGCTTGTCAAGCTTTCTTCCCCCAACAGTGAGAGAAGAAAATGGAGAGGAAATAAGTGCTGCCTGCCCTCTGGGGCCTTGTCCGCGACTTCTTGGCTCTCCTCTCTGCACCAGTCCCATGGCTGGTGGCTGCCTGGTCTGCGAGGACACAGCCATCTCTCTTGAGTTTAAGGGCTGTGTAAAGGTGGGGGGGGGGGGACTGGTCTTGCTCCAGTCCAGTGTGCTAGGCTGGGGAAGGATGCTGAAGGGTTGTGGCTGGTACTGATAAGCACAACAGCCCCCTGCCCCCACTGTTACTTGGGGGGGGGGAGAAACACCTGTTCAAAAGTCCAAGTTAGAGAGGACTTTGTTTTGTTTTCTTCAACCACGTCTGTCACAGGCTCAGAACATACCGTATTTTTCGTTCTATAGGACGCACATTTCCCCCTCCAAAAATTAAGGGGAAATGTGTGTGCATCCTATAGAGCGAATGCAGGCTGCGCCGCTAAGCCCAAAGCCAGAACAGGAAGACGGAGCACTGCGGAGCGCTCCGTCTCGCTGCTCTAGCTTGGGGACGGTGCCTTCACCCCGCTGTCCTGCAGAAGCTAGCAAGGCTGTTCCCAAGCCAGAACAGTGCTTCCCCCCACCGCCAGCCCCACAAGCTCTGGTGAATGTACCTTGAACACACCTTGTTTTAGAGGGGGAGAACAAGAAAATTTTTTTCCCTGTTTTCCCCCTCCTATGGTCCGGTGCGTCCTATGGAGCGAAAAATATGGTAAACACCAACTGGGGATAAGCGAGACATTCTGTTGTCACATTTATTGCATTATTCCATGGACCATAGCAAAAATGAGGCCCAAACGAGGACCCTATGAGCCACCTACCTGCATAATGAGAATACACATCCCAACCGTCCCGAGTATATGCTTATTATCATCAAACCACATCTTGACTTTTTCATAGCAGCCCTGAAAGGGGAAGTGAAAAAGGATTTGAAAATATATAAATTAAAACAATCATTTTGATAGAAGCATCCCCAAATGATGGGAAGTTCATGTTGTATCAACAACAAAACCTGAAAGCTTCATACATATTCTTTGTCCTGCTCAATCGTGATGAAGCCTGCTTTGGCTTCTCATATTAAATATGAATACATTTAAACACATTCATGTTGACCAAATGGGTTTTGTTCATTTTAAAAAATGAGTGAGTTAAAGATACCACCAATGTTTGTTTTATATGTTGAAAAAGCAGATTGTAAGGCCATGGCAGAATGCCTCAGGGTGTTTTATTTAGAAGGCAACTTTGGCTGGCTTGTGCCAAAACCTGGGGTGCCTCCTTTCTACATTGCCACTTGATGTCAGTTTGGAACGTTAGAAAAGAATATGATAATATTATTTTTAGTGGGACTGTCCCCCTGACCATGCAGAAAAATCAATTTCAGTTTATCTGATTTGTTTAACCATACCAGATGGGACTCTACTTGACTTGCATTTTTACTTTTAGGGATTTTGTTTTTACTATTTTTGTATTATATCCCAGAGGGGCCTCAAAGGATGGAGCCCTTAGAAGTCACAGACCCTGCTTACTTTCAGCAAGATTTTTGCATTGCTTACCTTCAGCCCATGTCCTAGGTCACAGTGGTGACCGAACAATGGTTGTAAAATAGTCTCTTAAATTGAAATATCTCTGTACCTAATACCTGCGCTTGAATGGTGTTCATGCAAGGATACCTTTTCCACAAGGAAAGAAATTAAGTTAAACTAAAGAAAAAAATTCAGATTATTATGTAAGCTAAAATTACCGTTTTCCACACTAAATTCATATTAGTGGAATTCCGGCCACAGTCTTCAGAATTTTCTATGCAACATCTGTCAGGGACAGTGTTTTCACCCAGTACAAGGTACCAGTCTTTGTAATCAGTAACCCCACAGCAGTGCATCTAGGAGACAAGGACAAGATGAGACACAATGCAGTCTGGAACGGAAAGAACATTTTAGGATTTTTGAAAAGGCTGTGTTACCTTGGACACTAGCAAGCGCAAGTCTGAGTGATAACTGCAAAGAATTAGCCTCTTGGAAAATCACTACTGTGTATTTTAAACCCCAAACCTTATTTGTCACCACTTTCAGCTCATCCCACCTGTTTATTGTCACCTGATCACCTACTGAACATGTCAATCTCTGATCCCCTTGATTAGGGGACAAAATGTCATTCCATGAGTGTAGAGCGAGGGCCCCGTCTCCTCACAGTCAGAAAGGACACTTCTTTTCCTGAAACTGTCCTGGACTGTGTGGAGAAAGACACAAAACCCATTTTTAAAGGCAGTGCTGACGGTGTGGAGGGATTAGGACTTGGTTTTTGCCCCCAGACCCTCGCCATTGACTCCACTATTAGACCATCCATCATTCCGACCGGAAGATAAATAGGGACAATTTTAAAAATTTGAAAAGAGAGGAATCTATCACATAAGTGACTTTCTTTCTAGACGTAAAGCAGTATCTGAGCATGAGCTAATAGAAAAGTTGGATGATGCCCAGTTAACTCGGCTTCAATCTCTTCAATTATGCACATTTGCAAGATATTTGGAACACAAGGGCCTTGGTTCTCTTACGTTATTTGAGTCTCTGTAACAAATCAAAATATGACATAAAAGGAGCTGCATCTTCAGTTTATAGCATTCTTTTAGAACAATACGCAGGCGATACAGGAGGTCTCCGGACAGTATCGGAAAAAGACTTAGGGATCATAACTGGATATCATAAATGACAATCAGTTTGGCACAACCCACCCCTACGAACAATCTCTGCTCATTTGCAGGAGGCTTCTCTCAAAATTATATTTTCCTGGCACTGGACTCCATCACATCTAGCCAAAATAAACACTAGCATCTCTCCCCTGTGCTGGAAAGGCTGTGGAGAGATTGGCTCGTATTTTCATCCATGATGGACTTGCATGTTGGTATACACCTTTTGGGAAAGGGTGTTTCACATTAATTCCAAAATTACGCAGTGAGCCCTCCCACCCTATTTGGGTCCCTCCTTGTTATGGTTAGACTCAAATTTAAACAGTAAAATTATATGCAGAGATTTTGTATTTTTTTCTGTTATCAACAGTCTGAATAACAATAGTCCAATATTGGAAACAATCCTTAGAAATCCCATTTGAAATCTGCTTAAATACTATTTGGAATGCCTTATTCGCCACTTCAAAGATAGACACTTTGGGTCAGACTTATGTTCCTTTCTTTTCCTTTATAAATGGGGCAGAATATACTTTTATTCCACCCTCAACACAAGAATCTCTGTGGGGAGGATACCTGAACTGATAATACATAAATAAAAGTACAGCTTGTGTACTTTGTACTGCATATGAAACTGCTTAAGACTGTAAGAACTGGACAAGTCATTGAAGTTGCATGTTGTTCTTGTATTATATGAAAAGCAATATAATTATTTTTTTTTAAAAAAAGTTTTCTGCTTGGGGGATGTTTGATAATGTTATAAACGACACGAGCCAATGCACAAACTACCATATAGCAATTCATTATAAATCGTGACATATCTGCATCTTAGAAAGACTGAGACCTCCGAGTATATTTACATCTTACCTTTTTCTGCAGCATGGAACTCAAAGCAGCAAACATGGAGTTCCCAGGTCTCCCAGCTTAAATTCACCAGACCCAAAACTGCTTAACTTCAGCAAGGCAATCACATCATGTCCCCTCAGACAATAGGACTGTCCCATGAGATGTATTAACAGGGCAGCGTGTGGGGGTCATTTGCAAAAAATAAATAAAATGTTCATGTCATTACCTCTGCCTGAATGATATTCCAAGCATTCTTCAGCCCAACATTATTTTCCGTGTTGTACAGCTTGAGCCCTTCTTTCAAATCCTGCTTCGCATTTTCATTAACCTATTTCGTATAAACAAACACCAACAAGGTCACAGTCATTACATAAATAGTGCAACCTTTTGGTATGATCTGATTAGGAATGTATATGTGTGGGAAAGCAACAGACTCTCTTCCCTATCATATCAGAGTCTTCATGCTGAGGCTGAAAGCCATTTGCAGAAATAAAATACCTACCACATAGTGACAATTCTAGATTAAAAGACACGTTAAAATATCCTCCGAGGTATGTGAAGAGTAGGCTGAACGGAAAGCACATCTGGTGCCTTCTCCTAATAGTTTCAAGGGGTGCAATGTTTTTTTTGGGGGGGTTGCCGCATAATTTTAACACTGTATGTATAGATGTCCTACTCAAGATAACAAATATGTGAGTATATATTTCAGTAAAAGGAAGTTTTGTCTTTTTCCAATAGACATGCTTTTGGGACCAGTGCAATGGTTATAGTGTTGGAATGCTTGCCAATCAGGATTCTGGACACAATTCAAAGTGCTGGTGTTGACCTATAAAGACTTAAATAGCTCAGGACCACAATACCACAAGGTCCGCCTCTCCCCCATATGAACTGGCCCAGACCCTGAGATCATCATCTGAGGCCCTTCTTCATGTGCCTCCTCCATGAGAAGTCCAGAGGGTGGCAACACAAGAACGGGCCTTTTCTGCAGTGGCTCCCCGTCTGTGGAATGCTCTCCCCAGGGAGATCTGCCTGGCACCTTCACTACATATCTTTAGGCATCAGAAAACCTTCCGTCTCTTTTGTGCTCTTCAAAGCATTGTGGCTTCCACAGGAGCCAAACAGTCAGGGGCATACTCAAGGTGCCAGCCAGACTTCTAAATTTCCCTTCTGCCTGGTTCTTGCAGCAGTTCTCTAATGTGCTGATTGGCACCTTTCTGCAGGACCTTCTTTGATATGTCTATTTTAATGCCAGTTATCTGGGGAGGGAGCTGGGGGAGGAATACTCATAAGAAAGTAGCTCAGCTTCTGAGATAACGGAGCTCTGTGAATGCCTACCTTGTCCATATAAACGAAGAACAAAATGAGTAGTATCAGCTCAGCCAGGAGAATGATCAGCAAAACAATAAAAAACTGCGGAAGCAAAAGAAAGAAGAATGTTGCAATCACTTGAAGCTTTAATATACCTTATGTAAATGGCAGTGTGGTAAATAGTAACATACTTAGTAACATAATTAAATATTGCAATTAAAGTAGCATTGAAATGTATCACCATTTTCTTATGTTCTTTGAAATTATTAAGTGGAAATTCTTAAGGTTATTCTCAGACCACCTTGTGAACTTTTTTGTTTTAATTTTATCGGGAAAGTGTGTATTACACAAAAAACAAAAACCTTGTGTATTGTGAATGCACTGTACATTTGCTTGCATTGATGCATGAACCATTCCAAAGTTCATTCACCTTTTCTACAGGGCATGATCATGACTTAGTGCAAACATAATAATAATAAATAAATAATAATAAAATTTTATTTATATCCCGTCCTCCCCAGCCGAAGCCGGGCTCAGAGCGGCTAACAACAATAAAAGTAACACAGCATTCTAAAATTAATTCAAAATCAAATGAATGGCAACATGCAGATTCCTGGAGAGAAGATTGGCCATTTTACACCTCCTCCTGCTGCTGCCGCCATGCTGCTGAGCTAAGCCATGGTTTACTTGACAGTTGTGTCCAGACTAGGCCTGGGTGATATATCGATACATCGCCCAGGACCAGTTTGAGGAGTAGACTGCGATGTCGGGCTCACTCAGCGGTATATCGCTGGTGAAACTGCCACTTCTCCGGAGTTGCTTTGCTAGCAGCGTCCGCTGGAGTGTGTGTCAAGAGTTCCATGCTCCAGCGGGTGCGACTCAGAAGCGGTGGTGGTTTCACCAGCGATATACCGCTGAGTGAACCTGACATCGCGGTCGGCTCCTCATACAACGCAGAGGGAGAAACAAGCTGTATTGGGGAGGTGCTGATATAGCTTGTTCCTCCCTCTGCATCTTTAACCTGCTCGACTGAGGAGTGTGCAGCTGCCCTTGCCCCAGCTTAGCAGTTTAAGGAGCCCTGATGCTCCTGCTGCCCGCATGTGAGCGGGGAGAGCCCTGGGGCTGTCTCAGCTGGGGAGGGGGAACAAGCTGCGTTGTCCAGCCCATGAGCGCCTGGGTGAAACCGCCTCGGCTCCTGAGGTGAGAGCTGCGGCAGTTTCACCCGGTGCCTCGCGGGCAGAGGCCAATGCACCTTGTTTTTTCAGCATCGCATTGTATTGCCAAACCTCGATGTTGAAAAGCTGATAACCCAGCCCTAGTCCAGCCCCCGACTTGTGGTTTATCTCACTTACGCTTAGGAGGAGGCACTTGTTTTCCTTGATAGCACCCAAGCAGCCTAGGAAGCCAGTCACCATGATGATCGTACCAATGGCAATGACCAGGTTTGCTGCCGACAGTGAAGGGAAGCTGGGAGAAAAGGTGGCAAAGTTTCCTTGTGACACGGACAGCCATATTCCCACACCCAAGAGACCGCAGCCACATAACTGAAAAGAAAGACAAAAACAAAGATGCAATTTTTAAAAAGCCAGCCCCAAAACGGTGTATGTTGAATCTCCTAGACAGCAGCTGCAATTAAAGCTGTTTAGATGTGGGTCTGTCTTTGATTTTACGGGTTTTGATTTAAGAACTTACTGATCTACTGACCACCTTTTCAGGTTTTCTCCTGTACGTTCTATTAAGGATAAGGATTTTGAACACATGAAAACAACTTTTTTTTCAAGAACCCCCTCCCCCATTCTTTTCCATCAGACTAAAAAAATTTGCATATTATTGAACACCAAGCACAGACCATCATCGAACACTAATTTATAGAGTAATAGGGATAAATTGTCAGCAAGATGAGTGGGGGGAATCACTCCAGAAGGAGGAGTGCTGCCTTGACAAAGAAGAAGGAAACGGGTAGGAAAACGTAAAGTTTTGAATAATAGAATTTGGGGTACCCAATGAAATTGATTGCAGAAGGTTCAGGACAGACAAAAGAAATTACTTCTGCACACAGCACAGTATAAACTTGAGCTCCTGGCCACAATATGTAGTGATGGTCACTCGGTTTGTTGGGTTTAAAAGAAGGCTACACAAATTCTTAAATGACAAATCTATCCCTGATTATTAACCATGTTTTTTAAACAGAATTATGCTCAGTTTAAACATTCATTTGAATATCAGATGCTATAGATGAGGGATGGGGAACATGTGGCACTTTGTGTGGTGGAGTCCCATTCGCCCCAGCTAAAATGGCCAATGGTTGAAGAATGAAGAAATCCCAACGAAAGAGCAGGGGCAAGAAAAACTGATGGGCTGTGCGTAATTGGCCAAGTTGACATATAAACTGCTTGACAAGGACAACTGTGACTTCAAGGAAGAATGGGAACTTTTTACAAATTATCTAAAAAGACAACAAAATGATTTGGACTCCTTGGCAGGTTTGGAATAAACATACACAAATTTATTAGTTGAATATATGATAGATAAGACAATGATATGTACAATTTTACAACTCTGCATTATTAATTTACGCTGCGTGTCCAATATGTGCAAAGAAACCAGAGATGGGAGCTGAGGGAAGTCCGGGGGGGGGCAGGGGGGGAGAGGGAGGGGAAGGGGGAAAGGGGGGAAGGAAATGTAAATGGTTATATTGATTGATAATTTGTTTGTTTATACACACACACATACACACACGAATGGGCAATGGTTAGGGATGATCGGAGTGGCGTTAGATAATAAAGGGCCACATATTTTCCCCTCCTGTTGTAGGCCAACAACTGAGAAGGACTCTTGCCTTCATGCCCTCATTTTATTTATTTAACAAAATTTATATTTAGCTTGACTTCGGTAAAACCTCTAAGCAATTCACAAGAAATATTAAAATTATCAATAAAAAAGTTAAAAGCAATTAAAATATTTAAAATTAACAGCCAAAGCCGTTGAAACATTATCAACATCCTGGAGTGATCTGGCTGACTACTGTACTAGATATTATAATGAAATATGATATCACATAATATAATGATACCCAAGTGTGTGTTGGGTGTTCAGCTTTTAGCAGGCTGGTGTAGGTTTTGCCCTTTTTATGTTATTACATTAGGAACACCTTTATCTATTTATTTTAAATTTTGTACCATGGATGATTTTATAAGTGTAAGTCACTCTGAGGCTAATGCTAATGTTAATAACAATATACTGTGAGAAATGGGATGCTACAACAAGTTGTCTCTTGAAACAGGGCTTTCAGCATCTTCAGCATCTCAGCTCCTGCGACACCAGTGCTCTGGGCTGGTTATACATGGCAAGGACATGTGAAGGCTGCTGTGCTGGTCCAAATGCTGTCACCCGACACACACACATCCCAGCCTGAACATGATCAGCTGACCCCCCAAACCAGAGAAGATCCCCAGGCCCTATAAAGCCCCATCTTTCTGGGAAGGTCCAGCGGATGGACCTCTCTCTCCTTGTGCCTTGTGTCTCTTCTTCAGTCTGACATGAGACCATCAGCCCATCCATGGCAATGCTTCCTGCCTCTTGACCTCTGTTCCTGTTGACCAGGTATAGTACCAGACTTCATGTCAGTACCTGACATGACTGTATACCTCTGGCCCATGACTGTATACCTCTGGCCCATGACTGTATACCTCTGGCTCATGCAGTCACTGCCTTCCCACGCTCCACGCCTGACCGAAACAGGGAGCACTTGACTTTGCTTCAGCAGGGCTCTTCTTACCTTGTTAGAGCAGTCCTGTTGCCACCAGTCTTGCTGGACTGCGCTGTGTCGAAATGCTTGGCATTCCTGCCTCACTTTGTTCAGCTCCCTGTGAGTCTGCTATAACCTGTCCTTGAATCCCCACAGTTAGAATGATTCTATCACCCCCCGAGAATCTGTCTGATAGCCCACCTGCCCTGGTTGTTAAATGAGAAGGTCAGGCATTTGTTCAGGCTCAAAGCAAAAGTCCCAAACTTCAGAGGGTTCGAAAACACCTCTCCATGTGCAAATTGTATTGTGATATTCCATTACAAATGACATTAATCTGCTTAAAGGACCACCTGTGGATGGGGGGAAAGCACTATTTTTAATCCCACAGCACAGGAAGCCATCAAAATGAATATGCAGTGTGTGTTTAGTAATTTACTGATCATCTAAAGTGAAGAATTAGAATATTGGCCTAGTTGTGCTTGGAGCCTCTTAGGTCCTTGTGGGTGAATTACATCACTGGAATACTAGAAGCTATTCATAATAAATGTGGATTTCATACTGGAGTATGGAAATATTTAAGCTTAAAAAATAAACACCTCACTACCCAGTGGAGGCAGTAGGTGCTGAACATTCTTATCCAAATGGTTGCTTTAAAAAACACATTAAAATTTACTGCTGTGTTTACAATTTTACCAGTTTTCATTCTCTGTCTATCCGGCATCTCTCTGATGCAGTACAGTATATGACTACAAATTGTCAGGAGCAGTGGCTTCCAGGGGCTGAGCCCTTTTGCCCCCCTCCCTATATTTTTGGGGAGGGATCGGGCCTCCAGTGTCTGGCACCTTCTCCTCTCCTCATCTTGCCACAGACGGGAAGCAGATCCCTTTCTCTCTTAGCTCTGTTGGTGCCGGCTTAGATTGTACAGTGGTACCTCTGGTTGCGAATGGGATCCGTTCCGGAGGCCTGTTTGCAACATGAGCAGAACGCAACCCGCATCTGCGCACGTGTGGGTCACAATCCGCCGCTTCTGCATATGCGCGTGACATCATTTTGCGCGTCTGCGCATGCGCGAGCGATGAAACCCGGAAGTAACCCTTGTCTGGTCTTGTTTTCATTCACCATTTTATCAGCCTCATCTCTAATTACTTTTAGAAGAAGAAGAAGAAGAGTTTGGATTTGATATCCCGCCTTTCACTCCCTTTAAGGAGTCTCAAAGCGGCTAACATTCTCCTTTCCCTTCCTCCCCCACAACAAACACCCTGTGAGGTGAGTGGGGCTGAGAGACTTCAAAGAAGTGTGACTGGCCCAAGGTCACCCAGCAGCTGCATGTGGAGGAGCAGAGACGCGAACCCGGTTTCCCAGATTACGAGACTACCGCTCTTAACCACTACACCACACCAATAATTGCTGGACTGCAGTAATTAGTTTGGGCAAGATCACGGCTGCAGTTTCAGCCACTTCCAATACACAAGGCAGTCCTTCCACCCTGCAAGCAACAACTTTCAAAGCAACAAGAAGTTAATCCCTTTGTTTTAATTTCTTATTTGAAGTGAAAGCTGACAGCCAAACATACGTTTGGCTATCATCAAATGCCACACTGCTATCTCCATCGGCAAGGAGCTGACAAAAGATCTTCAGAATACTATGAATTCCTCCCTGCAAATCCTTTTATCTTAACACACACACACACACACACACACACACACACACACACACACACAAACACACACACCATAGTGTGTGCAGGGGGTGTGCCCAGGCAAACCCTAAAGTTTCAACTCCAAACCCCAAACCAAGGATCAATGGAAGCAGGCACAGAGAGCTGCAGGCAGAATAAAAAGGCTAGGATTAGGGTTAGGTATTTGCTATGTATTTGTTAGGTGCATCTTAGATATTAGGTGTTGGGATTAGGTTAGGGGGTTGTTATGGAGGTTAGGATTAGAGTTTAGGATTAGGGTTAGGGTGTTAGCTTAAGGGTTGGTCTTAGGCCAAGGTTTAGGGTTTGGGGTTAGGGCTTGGGCTAGAGCTAGAGCTAGAGCTAGCAATAGGAGTTAGGGTAAAGATTAGGGTGAGTGTGTCTGTTTAAGATGAAGATTGGGTTAGGAATAAAGTTGATTTAGAATGAGGGGGAGGGTTAAGTGTACGGGTCAATTAGTTTTAGGGTAAAGTTTGGGTTATGGCTGGGGTGGTAGTAAAGGTTTGGGATTAGGCTTTGGGCAAGATGTTAGGGTTGGGGTCAGGGTTAAGGGTTAGGGTTATGAGGGAATGTGGGTCTGCTTTTTATTTTATTTGAATGACATGCTCTCATGACTGTGGCTAATGCTTAAGGCATCATTCTTAATGGCATCACTAGGGGCTGCCCATAGACTCAGGTTTGGGCCCTGACACAGCGCTGCTTCGGCGTGGCATGGCGGAGGCGGGCGAGGGTGGTGAGCTGATGCCGGGAGGTGCCTTGTCCAGCCTCCGCCTTTTCCCTGGCACCCTCCAGAACATGGTGCACTGGCACCCCACGCCACTAGTCTCTATGGGTAAGACACCCCTGTGCTTAAACATGCTAAAATAAAAAAAACATTTCCTCCACTTTAGCAGGGTTTGAATGAAAGCTGAATTTACTATTTTGTCCAAATATACTGTTGCACGCTACCCCAATCTCTGAGTGGTGCAAGATTCCAGGGGTTCCAGGTGCTTACCCAGAGTTCAGTTTCCTTGGAATGAAGCACAGCAGAGACTGTGGTGTCTTTATGATGTATGATTTACACATATATACAACCTGCACCTACGATGGATGGTCTCACAACACTTACAGCCCAGAAGGTCTTGCTTCTCCCACAGTCACAGACTTGGATTCCAGCAGAAGTAAGCTCTCACCACTCTGGCCTGTCTTAGAATCATAGAATCATAGAATCATAGAGTTGGAAGAGACCACAAGGGCCATCGAGTCCAACCCCCTGCCAGGCAGGAAACACCATCAGAGCACTCCTGACATATGGTTGTCAAGCCTCTGCTTAAAGACCTCCAAAAGAGGAGACTCCACCACACTCCTTGGCAGCAAATTCCACTGTCAAACAGCTCTTACTGTCAGGAAGTTCTTCCTAATGTTTAGGTGGGATCTTCTTTCTTGTAGTTTGGATCCATTGCTCCGTGTCCGCTTCTCTGGAGCAGCAGAAAACAACCTTTCTCCCTCCTCTATGTGACATCCTTTTATATATTTGAACATGGCTATCATATCACCCCTTAACCTCCTCTTCTCCAGGCTAAACATGCCCAGCTCCCTTAGCCGTTCCTCATAAGGCATCGTCTTCTTCACTACCAGCCCATTCACCTGCCCTCTGGTACAGAGTAGCTTCCTTTGTCAGTCTAAGGACAATACTTAGGTGGTATCCATGACCCTTGCTTGGCTAATTCAATAGTGGAATTCTACATTAGATTTTAACCCTCACCGGAACCAAGACTCCAACAATTTCAAGAGACTTGGGCATCAGGCCAACTAACCCCTCAAACTCAAAACAATATGTTGAGAAATTGTTGAAGCTAGACAAAGCCTTGCCTTGCTGGGAAGTGCTACTGCTGACACCTGTCATTTTAATTCCTCAGCAATGACAGATTTATATGGCCAGTTAGAAAACCTAGAGTGAATCATGAAGGACATGAAATTCTTAATTTACCACTACAAAATTGCATGCATAACAGACAAAGGCGATTCAGGAACTAAAAATGTTGAACACCCCTTCTGTAAAATTCCTCTACATTCCATTCTCTGGAGCACAAAGAGGAAAATACAAATAATTCTTTTAAAAAGTTTCAAAATGTTATACTTAATACATTACTGTCCACATGGGACAGTGATCACAGTAGGATTTCACCCTCAATCTCACAACTTGCTCCAGTTTTTAGAGATCCAGACTCCAATCGCCATGAACATACTGGAAGTTCTGATTTATTGAATAAAACATATTGTTACCTAAACTTCATTTGATGGATTTTGAAATAATTTGTGGCCAGGCACAAAGTTCTTTTAAATATATATATTGTATATTAGTATACATGAACACTACAGCTGTAACACATTATAAACGAAGATGAAAAAAAGATCTAGAAGGAAAATTTCTTACAAGGCTTGGTCTTTCCTTTTCAGACCTATAAATTAATTTACTGTGACCTCATGACTGAGAGAGAACTGCATAAAAATGACAATAAAAATACCATTTAACACCTCTGAAATTACCTATAAAGATGAGAATAGTCATTGCTGGCACTATGCCAAAAACAGAGTACTGCAGATTTCCTCATGTAGTGGACATGTCACACAGCTCAAGCATTTTGGAAAACGATTATCAGCGCATTATCCTTCTTTACCATTGTCAATGTGCCTATGGTTCTGATGGTCTGTCTTCTTAATTTTATACTGGACCTAGTTTTCAGAACAAAACACGTTGTAGTATTAAATACACTAGAGGTTGCTAGAGTGATTTGTGCTTATCATTGGATATGAATAGAGCTACCTTTGAAATAATAATAGCTGGGGAAATGGTGGGATGCTCTTTTATTAATCAAACTGATGGTGCTCAAGAAATCTCTCAATGCATTTTAACATGTCTGTGACATGGGAGCGCAGATGCTGTTTCTATAAGGAACTCTTTGGACCTGAGCTATAACCATGCTGAATGCTTAAACCCCATACAGGAGGTAATATTATGCCTATTGTAAATGTGTTTTATATAAGAGAAATATGGCTTTGATATGGGGTGTATATCTTTTAAACTTTTGTATGTTTTGAATACTTATATGAAATAAAATTATAAAAATCTATTTACACAGTCAACGTCACTAACTCAGAAAGCTGAACTGGAAGTAAAAATACATTTTAAAAAGAAATGAACGTAAAAACATTTTAAAAAGATTAATTAGTATATAGGTGCATAACATTTCACGTTGCGCATACTTAACACACCACATATCTTATTTTTCAAAACTGCACGGCTTGAGCTCTAGAAGCAACAGCTGCCTGCTGATCTTTTTTTTTAAATAAAATATTTATTAAAGTTTCAGAAAAAGGAGTTACATAAAAGCAAAAAATACAAAAGTACAAGACAAAAATAAAAATACAAGAAAAATACAGAATAAAAAAGAAAATAAATACACTTACAGGAAAAAAAAAATAAAAAATAAAAAAATCAACCTTTCCATATCTTACATTCATATCCTTGTTTCCCTGACCTCCTCGTACCTCCCTTTTTTGTGTTCCAATTCAATTAATTAATTCAGCAATTTCTTTCCCTCCTTATTATCCTGATCTTTGATCTTAATACTTTATAACATTAAATTTTCACCTATTTAGAAATCAAATTTTTCCATATTCTTTTATATCATTACAGCTAGAAACCGCTTAACTTCAATCAAACATCATTCTAACATTCATTAATTTTGCAATACTTCTGTAAATAGTCTTTAAATTTCTTCCAATCTTCTTCCACCGACTCTTCTCCCTGGTCTCGGGATCTTCCCTTCCCATTCTTTTAAATGGGATCTTCCCTTCCCATTCTTTTAAATGGGCTTCAGATACTTCTCGCAGACACACAAATCAGATGGCTGCTTATTTAAAGATTTGACTCGGCTGATATTTTTTTCTAAGTGGTCATTTGCAGGCTGAGTCATGCCACCTGGGAGCCAAATTTCACTCCCCCCACCATCTTGTTCTATTTTACGAAAATAAAACAGCATTCATTTGTAATTAATGGACCCGCTTAATTCAGGAAGTAAATCTTGTTTCCACAACTGTCTTTCATCAGCTTTATACCAAGTTATTTTTATATCCTCATAGCTTCATAAATTGGTAGAGTAAGATATAAGATGCCCTCATCTGCTCAAAGAGAAGGCAGGACATCTGCCAGTCAAGTTAACATAAGCAATATTCTGGCTTATGGCACTTTGTGCCATAGCTCAAGGAAGATTTCAAAAGGTTACAGAATGATCTGTTCAACCTCATCCTCTTGTCCAGTTTGAGAGATTCACGTGGCAAGCATGCTTTTTCAAAATCAGGATGCCAAAATGGGCACTGCTTGAGAGGAGATAAAGCTAGCTGGCTGGACCCATAAAGACTGCAAAACATCAGCCTGCGCTTATTTCACTGGGAGAGAGAGAGAGAGCGCATGCATTCCTTAATGTTCTCCACATGCATGTATATTGTTACAATAAAATGAGGGAGCAATTTCATTTCGCTGGGTTTAAAATTAGAAGCTTGCCAAGTTGCTCTGAACTCCTGGCAGGTGGATGAAATATTTCTGGATGGCGTCTGTAATGCTTGGCGTTGTAGCTAGGGAACAGCTGACTTTCACTGCAATGACATTATTAATACTGTTCCTCCTGCCAAATGTCTGTCTCAGCTGAGCCTCTGCAATATCCCTTCATTAAGCAGTCCATGCAGGGCTCTTCAAACCGCTCATACAGTAAAGGTATCTATCTAGTTTCTGTACACCCACCAAGAAGAAGGTCAGCTTGAGTCCAGCCAAGCTCACATCTGATTGTAAGGAACTGCTATATATGGGCCAAAGGTAGCTTGGCAAACTGGGGGGCGGCCAGTTCTCTCAGCTTCACCTGATGCCAGCTTGGGATTGAATTTGCACCATCTTAACTTCTAGGACAGCAACTTTTGTTTTGGCTAATGTCTAAAAAAACCCTCGAGAAACACAAAAGGGGCACGGAAATATTCACGTAAATGCAACTTATAAATTGTGGATAATTATAGTTTGATGGCATATGAAGCAGAGTTGCCATACATCTGGCAAATTTCCTTAAAAATAGCTCAAAAAGTTTTTTTTTTTTTTAGATTTTGCCCCCCCCCCAAAAGACTCAAAAACTTTGGCCAAAACTAAAAAAAAAAAAAAAAGTTCGACAACATTTCTGTCTGGATTATCACTTTTTGAAATATGGCAACCCTAATATGAAGCCCTTTCTATAATTTTGAAACAGAATGTAACCACTCTTCTTTATATAATTTAATTGCAATGCTTCAGTAGCCAGCCATTTTTAAGGAAACAAATGGAGCGTTGATGCCTCTTATTGTAAATGGAGCCTTTACATAACTACTCAGAAGTAAGTCCAACTGTATTCAGTGAAGCTTACTCCCATGTAACTGGGTAAAGACTTACACTGCAATCCTAAGCATTTTTACTTAGAACTAAGTCTCATTGAGTTCAATAGGATTTACTCTCTGGTATGTTCCTGATCATTCCCACACTTTCTATTTCTTCTATTATTATTATTATTATTATTATTATTATTATTATTATTATTATTATTATTATATCCCACCTTCTTCCCTGACAGGGACTTGAGGCAGCTTACAGCTAAAATTTAATTTCATTCCATTTATCTGTTGAAGGTGTGGTATACGACCCCTTCCCTTGCACATTTTGCTTTACAACAATCTTGTGAGGTTGGTTCAGCAGACAGCTGTAACTGGCTCAAGGTGACAGGTGCATGTGTATATCAGGGGTCATCAAACTTTTTCAGCAGGGGGCCGGTCCACTGTCCCTCAGATCATGGGTGGGCCGAACTATATTTTGAAGTAAGAAAGAAAAAGAACGAATTGCTATGCTCCACAAATAACCCAGAGATGCATTTTAAATAAAAGGACACATTCTACTCATGTAAAAACAAGCTGATTCCCGGACCGCCCGTGGGCCGTATTTAGAAGGCGATTGGGCCGGATCCGGCCCCCGGGCCTTAGTTTGCCTACCCATGGTGTATATGGTGAGATCAAATGCAGAAGAAGCTTCTTGATGTAGAAGAGGCAGTCCCTATTTTCACCTGAGAAATGTTGGAGGCTCTGCCAGGCACCTCAAAGAATTGGTGAAGCTGGCACACCAGTTTTAATTGTGCAAATACACTCCTGGCTACCACAGAGACTTGGGCATCCATGCTAAGGGCCGAGTCCAGGAGCAAAGCAAACCTGCGAACCTGGGTCCAATGAACCGCTATTTAAGACTGTACATATCTTGCAATATCTTTAATGCAGCCACTTTTTAGTACCTTCCCTTCTCCAAAAGAGATTTTTTAAAGGCCTGTGGGCTACACTTTGTGTCCTGTCTTTTTCAGGTGGAGAGGCCTCCTTACGATTTCCAAGATCCATGGCCTGCCGCACCATCATTTCCAAAAGGCCTTTATCCTCAACACACACTGCTCTTTTAAAAACAGGAGGAGGAACACGGGCGCCACCACACCACACAAAAGAAGTGGCATAAAACATAATAACAAGAATGACGCATTTACACCAGTGGCGTAGCGTGGGTTGTCAGCACCCGGGGCAAGGCAAGTAATTTGCGCCCCCTAACCTGTGGATTTGCGCCCCCTAACCCTAACCCCCAGATGTTGCGCCCGGTGCGGCCGCCCCCCTGCACCCCCCACACTACACCACTGATTTACACATATGCAGCACAATATTATATTTATATAAAATAAGCACCATACATTTGAAAGATGGTTTTAGGAGAGGCTAAAGCACATTCCCCGCCCCCATCTTGCCATAATTCAGGTGCTGACCTTTGAAGGTGCTGACCTTTCAAGCCCTAAACGGCCTCGGCCCAGTATACCTGAAGGAGCATCTCCACCCCCATCGTTCTGCCCGGACACTGATATCCAGCTCCAAGGGCCTTCTGGTGGTTCCCTCACTGCGAGAAGCCAAGTTACAGGGAACCAGGCAGAGGGCCTTCTCGGTAGTGGCACCCGCCCTGTGGAACGCCCTCCCACCAGATGTCAAAGAGAACAACAACTACCAGACTTTTAGACGACATCTGAAGGCAGCCCTGTTTAGGGAAGCTTTTAATGTTTGATGCATTACTGTATTTTAATATTGTCTTGGAAGCTGCCCAGAGTGGCTGGGGAAACCCAGCCAGATGGGTGGGGTATAAATAAATAAATACATTAATAATAATAATAACAACAACAACAACAACAACAACAACAACAACACCCTGTCCATCAAAAATAAAAAGTGTCCTCAATCAAGGATGCATGCTAACCCATCAGAGCTTTCACCCCCTCCAGAAAAAGGTAACAGAAGCAAATGAGTATTCCCCAATATAAGTAATATAAGTAGAAAAGAAAGACTAACACTTTGTGCATCAGTGCTCTGCACTCTTGCTTCCCCGCCCCCCACAAGCACCAAAGATCCATCATGTGTCAAAATCAATAGTAGCAAAAGAAATATTGCTTTGCTCACATGCTGGCTGGGCAAAATATGGCTTCTTCTGCTACTCAGCAAGCTGCCTTGCAAAGAAACGGAAGAGTGATTTTACTGGGCCAGGATTCAAGATGTTGCTATTACTGTATGGTATAAAGCCCTGCGACGGGGTGAGCTCCCGTTGCTCGGTCCCAGCTCCTGCCAACCTAGCAGTTCGAAAGCACATCAAAGTGTAAGTAGATAAATAGGTAGCGCTCCGGCGGGAAGGTAAACGGCGTTTCCATGTGCTGCTCTGGTTCGCCAGAAGCGGCTTAGTCCTGCTGGCCACATGACCCGGAAGCTGTACGCCGGCTCCCTCGGCCAATAAAGCAAGATGAGCACTGCAACCCCAGAGTCGGCCATGACTGGACCTAATGGTCAGATGTCCCTTTACCTTTTTTATAAAGCCCTTAAGATCTCGTGACCAGTTTCCCTATAAGGTCACCTTACCCCACACGTGCCCCAGCAACCATTTCAATCGGTGAAGTTGGCCACACAACCGCACTTGTAAGAACACAATTGTTTTGTGTGGCAGAACTTGCCCTTTGGGTCTCCGGCCTACTGAGATCAAGCTGGTGCCTCGCAGCACAGAGAGAGAGACAGTGGGTGGTGAGAGACAACCAACAAGCTGAAAATATGATAAAATATCTTCAACTTTCAACATCAGTGAAGCTGGCTGATGGTACCATATGATTTCGCATAAGTGCGGTTTTCTGCTCCCAAGGCAATTAAAGGTGGCCTGTTTGGCAAGGCTGGTTCTGTTTTACATTTTTATAGTTACCAATTACATTAGTCCAGTCTTAAACAAAAGCCTCCAGGAAGGCCCAGGTTTGCAAGCCAGGAAGGCTGTTCCAGGCTTTATCAAAGTCACAAAACCATTTGCCTGATCTCCCAGCAACTACTCTGTGCTCCTTAAAAACCCTCTCATTCCATGTTAGAAGCCTGACCTCAGGAGTAGAAAGAGTTGGAGCTGAGGTTGCCCTATTCCAAGAGCACCCAGACATAATTATGTTGCAGGAAACTCATCAGCACCTATCCTCCGAGTCACCATTACTTAAGGGTGGAAGGCTCAGTGAGCAACTCTTTGTCTTTTCCAAAAGTAGGGGTGTGAATAAATGCTGATGGGAATTTTCATCTGTTTTACTATAATAAATTCTAGCATGTTTTGATGTATTATTTTACCTTTTTGGGGTTTTTTTTAGGGCTTTTTTAAAAATTTACAATCAAGGGGTTGATCAATTTAAATAGATAGATGATAGATAGATAGAGAGGCTTGAGTCAAAAGTCCAGGCAATGCCACCATGCTCATGATTATCAAGTTCTTTAGTTTCTAAATTAGATTTTTGGGGTTGAACGTTACCTTATAATGAAATTGTTCTGTCTTGTAGAGTGAAAAGCTACAAAAGCAACCCAAATCCTATTCTGGAATTCCTGTCTCTATCCTACCTCCCACCCCAATCACACGGAGACCGGATAAACTATAATTGGTAGCAGTTTTCTTGTGACTGGATTAGAATCAGGAGCCCATGGTAAAGCGGAGGCGGGCTTTGTATCCCTTAGCCACGGGGCACCCTCTGGAATCCTTTCCCTGGATGATGGAAAAGGATACGTACACATGATGCCCTTCTTTGGGAAGCTTTTCCTCCTTAATTCCGCTCAGATGTACAAATGTCCATCACTAGCACAACTCCAGCCGGATGGAAACACCATCTGTTTTTGATGTGCATGGATAATATGTCGTATAACAAGATCAGATTAGACAAAGTCTATACAACAGAGTAAGCTGATACTTTAAGACAGTAACGTTAGTAAAGGAAAACAATGAGGCTGTAGCTAGAATGCATAAAGGGACCCCTGACAGGTTGTCGCTGATGACTCTGGGGTTGCGGCACTCATCTTGCTTTACTGGCCGAGGGAGCTGGCATACAGCTTCCGGGTCATGTGGCCAGCATGACTAAGCTGCTTCTGGCAAACCAGAGCAGTGCACAGAAACGCCGTTTACCTTCCCGCCAGAGCGGTACCTATTCATCTACTTGCACTTGATGTGCTTTTGAACTGCTAGGTTGGCAGGAGCAGGGACCGAGCAACGGGAGCTCACCCCGTCCTGGGGATTCGAACCGCCAACCTTCTGATCGGCAAGTCCTAGGCTCTGTGGTTTAACACACAGCGCCACCCGCGTCCCTTGAACCCTGCATAGGTACATATAAAATGAAGTATTTCGTCAGACCGGTAATATTCTAGTTAAAAAGAAGAGAGCAGGCAGGGAATGTAGAATGCATGCGGGGATGTGAATTTTGCACTCTTTCATGCTGTGTTCACACAGTAATAGCTTTACCAGTCCCTTCACTAGAACAGAGCACAATTAGGGGAGATTCACACGTCCAAATTTTTCACACAGGGATTTCAGTTATTATACCATAACAATGGCTCTTTGAGTGGTCATATGTGCAGACACATAGAGGGGTTCTGTGTCTGAGTGGAAGCATTCGTTTCCCCTCAAGCAGTACAGTGTGCACCTTCTACTCAGATACTTTGCAACTGCTACACGGGTGTCAAGAGTGAACTAAAATACTGAAGATGGAGCATGCTTGGTTTCTCCTGCTCCAAAGGGTAAGACCTTCTATAGAAGTTGGTTGTTGGGCTGGATAAAGAGGGTGAAAACTGACATGACAGCATGTCCTTCCTCAGAAGAGTGGTTTATGTATCTAATCTCGGAGGAAAGATGGGATGAAATTCATTTATCCATGAAGAATACCTCTTTGGCCTAGTTGACACATTACATTAAACAATATTAAACAAGTTACAGGGAACCAGGCAGAGGGCCTTCTCGGTAGTGGCGCCCTCCCTGTGGAACGCCCTCCCACCAGATGTCAAAGAGATAAACCTGACATCTAAATAAGACATCTGAAGGCAGCCCTGTTCAAGGAAGCTTTTAATGTTTGATGTATTACAGTATTTTAATATTTTTATGGAAGCCACTCAGAGTGGCTGGGGTTGTCCAGCCAGATGGGCGGTGTATAAATAATATGTTGTTGTTGTTGTTGTTGTTGTTGTTGTTGTTGTTGTTGTTGTTGTTGTTGTTGTTGTTGTTGTTGTTACTATTATTATTTAAAATAAACTATGGTTTTATGTGAATGGGCAGCATACTGCAGCAGTGTGGCATGTATCAAAAGCCCCACTTTGCTCCTCACTTGCCACGTTTGGAGAAAGCAAACCATAGAAGAAACCATTGCTCATGGTGCTTTTTCCTTTTCAAATGAAGCACAAAAGCCAAGTACTGAGGATAAGTAAGTGCTGTGGTTTGTTTCCTCCAAACATGTCACAGGCTGCAGAAGCAGAGAAACAAAGTCAACTTCTCAGTCATGTACACTGAGGCTGCCGACAGACGAAGTGATGTGAAGCAGCTGCCTGAAGTGGCAGGAGTTCAAGAGGTGGTGTCCCCCCCCCTGAGTGACGGTGAGAGAGGGGTGATCCAGCACATGACGTTGCTGCTCATGTGATGCCCTCCAAATGTTGCTTGGCTAAAACTCCCATCCCTGACCATTGGCCCTACTGGCTGGGGCTGATGGGAGTTGCAGCGCAAGAACATTAGAGGGAACCATGTTGGCTACCTCTGACGTGGAAGGTGCTGCAAATATTATTTTTTTTAATCTCTTAATTTCTCCAGTTCTTACTTGTGTTGGTGAACAATTGCTAGCTGTCCAATGATGTGGAGTTTTCCATGCAGAGATGCTTCAAGGTGGCCAGCTGTCATCCTAACAAAGGTTCCCCAACTAGAGAAGGAAATCAGGGGATCTCCTCCATGATTCCGGACATTTTGGGGTCAAGGCCATGCAAATACATGCCGACTGCAATCTCTGTATCAAAGCAGCCTCTCAGCTGAGCCAGGAATGCTGCCTCTATTTTCACACATGGCTCTATGCAAGCCAGAATTCTGTTCTATATTAAGATACATGACAGTGCAATGGACTCCACACTTATCTTGAGAGGGCCACCTATATAAAAAAAATTAAAGCTGGACTCAGTGTCACCAATAGCTAAATTTATAAGTTGTCAGAAACTGTGAGAAAACTAAGCAGATTAGACACCAAAATAAGATGGTCCATTGCAGCATACATTTTCCAAATGTTTGCTCCTGGAACATTTGTGGGCATATGTGCTGACATGTTGCCTGACGTTAAAAATTCTCCATGTTCTGACCTTTTTAGAGAGTTGGTGTGATATACTAGGGAGAGTGCTGCACTTGGACAGATGCAGAGAGGATAATGAAAACATATTTTATAAGAGATATGTTTATAAGAAATACATTCAGTAAGGCCGTCAGACCAGGACGTGTGGATCCAGAATTGGCCTCCATTCACTTATGGACTCACTGTTAAAACCATGTTCATGAAGACCATCTTACTCGGCTATGAGTGATCGCCAAAGAAGAGGATGATAAAGGTGCTTAACAAATCAAACCCACTTACCCAGGAGTAAGCTCAATTGAATTCAATAGGACTTATTTCAGAGTAGACTTGGTGAAGATAGTGACCTAAGGTAGCAACTAAACCCAGCAGAACTGGCTTCTTCACGTTGCTCCCTTCCCCTGACCAGCTTTTCTGTGTAGCCCCAATTAAAACAGGTGGGCCTGGTGTAATTGGTTTAATATACAGTTCTCCTAGATGCATCATACACAGTCATACTTAGGACACTTGGTCTTCTTTCTACTGATATTAATTCTGCAGCATCTTGGTTGTCATCTGTGATCCTCAGAGGCCTTCTGTTGCAGAATTTAACTTGGCAGAGCACTTCGCCCCTTCCTAACCCTCCAATTTTCCTGGAAAATTGTTGCTGCTGTCAACTCCATGATTATTTCTAAATTCTTTGAGGTTTGGTGGTGGGACCCCCCCCCCAACCCTAGAGATTAACAAATGGTGGGGATTTGGAATGTTGCCAGGGTAACTGGATGTGAGGTGACAGGAAAGGGGTATCTTTAGCAGGGTGTGCTAAGAAGAATATGGGATAACAAAGACAGAGAGCCATCTTGGGCAGGCTGTCTGAAGGGGGATTGTTAGAGATGCCTTTGACTCCAGTACTGCACTGCTGTGGGGGACAAGCCCTTCTTGAGATGACCCTGCTGTAAGATCTGGACTCCCTCCATCCAAATGCAGGTATAAATATGTGAATAAATCATATTTCTTAAAACTATGACAGCCTGTGTCACATCTTCAATTCTCCAAAGTAGCACAGACCCTGGTTGAGGGGAAAACCCCTGGAATCCCATGCATGGCTTAGCAGGGATTGGGGTGGCTGGTAACAGAGGGCTTATCTCCTCCAATGGGAACATTTCACTTTTGTCCTACACACCAAGGTCACCCAGAGAGCTTCACAGATGAGTGGTGATTCCAACCCTGGTCTCCTACACCTTAGTCCATTTAATATCCCTCCATATTCTGATAAGAAAGCATAGAAGTAAATCAGTTTGGGTGGTAATAATCTTTTTCGATCAGGCTGAGAGTTTAGGAGGTACCTTGTTAACAGTTCTGTCTGGCACCTTTAAGACTAACCAATTTAGCCTCCAGTCCTATCTGGGATCCATCTCCATGGGATTTAGTGTGGCTTACTTCTGCACAATGTGTGGTTCTTGCAACACTGACCCACGCTAGAAAATGCGACAGCAGGGACCCCTTCTAGACCGAGGTTGGACAACTTTTGGTTTAGTTGGATGCCAAGTACTTTTACTGTAATGCTTTTGTGTCCACACCTTTGCAAGGAAACCAGAACAACTTGGTCCAGACCATGTGATTACCTTGGTCCGACCCGTGTGACCTTACTGGTCCCAAATACATGCCCTGCTTGACCACAGGCCATCCCACAGGTCCAGGGGCTACCAGCTGCTGCCACTAACCATGATATAAAACTAATGTCTGGAAAATTAAATCCTCCCTCCAACATTGCCAAGTGCATTTTTAAAGCAGAAAAATGAGGTAGAGAATTACCCCAGATAAACTTCCAAAGTATCACATTAATCTTTTGAAAACATGCTTGAGAATATCTAAAGAAATACCATGTAGCAGATGTAAGGCTTATATTTGAGGAAGGATTGTAGCATATATTTCTCATAAGAAATGGATTAAAACTCTGCAAGAAGAAAATTTGTATAAAACAGTAAAGTCACCTTTATCAAAGTCTGCAACATGACAAATACAAATTGTATGATTTATTTTCTGCTAGAGCTGAATTTGCATTCACATATTTGTGCAAGAGATATCGGGAGAGTGCAGAGATGCTGAGTAAGATTTTGACTTCTTGTTGAAAACAACAGAAAATTAACATGAACGCGACACAGCATACACAACATCAAAAGAAATGAGAGTTCCAAACATACGACTCTAAGCTATGCAGGAAGGATAAGGAACCTATAGGCTTTGGATGTGAAAACTTCTTCTCACAGTCTGTTCTCCTGCAGTTAGATTTTTAGCAAAAGGAATTTATTGCAAAGCCATTACTGATGGAAAAAAACCAAGAATGTTATTCAAAATATGAAAACCAGGAGAGCTTGAGGGCCAGATATTTTTTCTGTAGACTTAAGTATAAGACACATTTAGACTTTTTGGTCCCTCCACTTTTCTGAGTTTATCAAAAAGCTTCTGAATTAGGTGTCGTGACATCTTTGATGCACATGCTTGGTGTGGTGGACAGGTGATGGTCCTGATTCTGAGTCCTCACAAATGCCTTCCCCTAAGCCTGATTCATCGGCAGAATCCAGCAACTCTGGGTCCTCATGACTTGCCCAATGGTGCAAGGAGCATGCCAGGCGAGAAACCACAGAAAGGAGAGTTCTCTCTGTAAGGCCAGGGGACTGGCTCTTTTATAGGCAGCTTAAGAAGAGCAGGTTGGACCTCAACCAATTTCCAGTTTTTGTTGGAGCAAACAGTGCCCTCATAACTATCCAATGTGTTGAGGCTCCATGGGTCAGGGGAGAGGAGAAAGAAATACAAGTGTACAGTACAGTGGTACCTCGGGTTACATATGCTTCAGGTTACATACGCTTCAGGTTACAGACTCCGCTAACCCAGAAATAGTACCTCGGGTTAAGAACTTTGCTTCAAGATGAGAACAGAAATCGTGCGGTGGCGATGTGGCGGCAGCGGGAGGCCCCATTAGCTAAAGTGGTGCTTCAGGTTAAGAACAGTTTCAGGTTAAGAACGGACCTCCAGAACAAATTAAGTACTTAACCTGAAGTACCACTGTATCTGGGAATAAGGATGCTGGGATGATATTTTTCAGAACTCTGTACCAGAGAAAATGTGGATTTCCTAACTTTGGTGGTTAGACCAGTTGGATTCCCAACTCCTATCAGGCTGAGCTAGCATGGTCAATGGTCAGAGATGAGGAGATTCATTGTCCAGTAACATCTGGAAAGTCACCACAGGTTTTTCAGCCCTGAGTTAGCACACCTTACAACAAGGAAGAGATGTTTCTCTTGGTGTCAAGAGTCCCCCGGGTCCCTGGTGCAAAAGACTAAGATTATCATATAAATTTTCCAGTAGGTAGTAAAATCCCTTAATGCCAGAACTTCATAGAGTTCTTTCTTTAAGATACTGATTTTTCATTTGACTCTGTCAAGGAATTGGGGAACTGAGCCTAAAAATCTCTTACCACTATCCATAAAATGACCCAACATTTCTAAAATATCTACGGAATGCATAAAAGTTTTAAAAGGCTACTGCTGGCTCCTTTCTTTAATTAAGTATGATATGTCATTTGCAAACAGGCTAATATTAGCCGTTTTTCCACAGGTTTGATAACCCCCACTTTATGCAGTTTTGTTCTCCATCAGTACTTGAGAATCTCACGAGCTGAGTGTAGACACAAATCTACCAGCTAAGAAAAAGGTGCAAAAAAGAAACAAATGGTCCATTTCAAAATATTTGATTGCATTTCAAAATATTTGATTGCATTTGATGCCTGCAATGAGTATAATAGTTCATCAACTTGATTCAAATGAGGTTGTTACTAAAATTTATAACTGTGGAAAGAGCTACAGATGGAAACTTCTACCCTTCAGCACTAGCACAGTAGGCTATTTAAACTAACAGCAGCTGGATGGAATTCACTGGGTTGGGTAATCATTTTAGCAAATCCTGTTTGCGTGGTGTAGGAGTCGGCTCCGTAGCATTTCTATAACGGAAAATTGCAAGGCAATGACTCAAATGCACTGCAACAAATGGGTGAGTAATTCTGCTCACCCCTTTTATGGGGGAAGAACTATGTGAAACAGGACCACATTCCTGCAATTGCCTATATAGAGAACTTTCTGCCTTACTGCATGGCACATCCTGGTACTCCATATTCCCATGCTTGGGGGGCAGTAACTGAAACTCATCTAACAACTCCAGACTATAGATATAATGGAATCTTGGAAGGAGAGGATGTAAACAATTTTTTTTATAAGATATTTATTAAGATTTTTTTAAGATATTACAATACAAAATGAAAAAGAAAAAAAAATACAAAATAAAAATGATTAAAAAACCACTCCATTTTTCTATTACTTAGTTTCCTTAGTTTGTTTCCCGGACCTCCTCATACCTCCCTTTTTTGTATTCCAGTTCAATTTGTTGGCTCAGCAAATCCTTACCCTCTTTGTTTATCCTAATCTTTGGTCTTAAAATAGTAACATTAGATTTATCCCTATTAACAACCCATTTTTCATACTCCCTTAAAACATTACAGCTGGAAACCACCTAATTTCTATCCAACATCATTCTAGCATTCATTAATTTTACAATATTTCTGTAGATAGTCTTTAAATTTCTTCCAATCTTCTTCCACCGACTCTTCTCCCTGGTCTCGGATTCTGCCAGTCATTTCTGCCAGTTCCATATAGTCCATCAGCTTCATCTGCCATTCTTCCAGAGTGGGTAAATCTTGTGTCTTCCAATACTTTGAGTATTCTTGCTGCTGTTGTAGCGTACATAAAAAAAGTTCTATCCTACAGGATGTATAGGATGTAAACAATTTTATCCATGAAGAACACAGCAAAAAGTATCCCTGCAGACTACAGATGGTCCCAACCTTTCAAAGATGTCGGTATATGATGTCAGCAATTCATTCTCCTGGATGTCAGTAGCTTCTGACATCCTCTTCCCCCCCAGGTGCGCTGCGCTACACCAGGAGCTTGGGGCGTGCAGAGCGGCAGCGGACTGCTTGCGCGCACCTAGAAGCACGCCCCAAGCTTCTAGGTGCGCGCAAGCAGTCCGCTGCCGCCCCAAGCCTCGCGCACCCGGTGGGACCTCCTGCCGGGCGCGCGAGGCTTGCAGGCATTCGCCCCATAAGACGCACCCCGATTTCCTCTTCATTTTTGGAGAGGAAAAAGTGCGTCTTATGGGGCGAAAAATACGGTATGTGGCTCAAGGTCTACAAGAAACTATTGAGAAAGGCCATTTGAAGATTGGGAGCAGTTTGCCAGCAAAGCTCTCTGATTGTTTCCTGTTCTTCTCCTTTGCCAGACTCCACTTTGGGACTTCTCAGTCTCTTTCTTTCCTTCCTTTTCCTCCATTACCTGTTTTATCTATACCTCCTACACTGCTGCATCTTGACACTGGGTGACGGTTTGAGCTTGCTCTGTGGCCTGCAGAACCCAGTAATGCTATTTCCATGTGTGGGCTGCTGTAGCTTGACAGGCTGTCTTTTCCCTTGGCATATTGACTATGGACTACGGACACCTAAATCATGAAAATAATGATTTGCTCAGGTTTCTTAGTCCAAGAGGTTGGCTCATTGAAAGGACAGCAAAATAATGCTTAAATAATAATAATAATAATAATAATAATAATAATAATAATAAGGTACTACGCAGGCTGTTTGCAACCCATGGGCTCCCTGACACTCTCGTCTCAGACAACGGGACTGCATTTACGTCAGGAGAATTCCAAACCTTCACAGCGCAGAACGCCATCCGCCACATCCGTTCGGCGCCATTCCACCCTGCCACCAATGGCCAAGCAGAACGCATGGTGCGGACCACCAAGGACACCCTCCGCCGCATGACGCAAGGGGACTGGGAGTACCGCGTTGCCACATTCCTTCTAGCACAGCACAGCACCCCCAGCTCAACGACTGGCCGGAGCCCCGCTGAACTACTAATGGGTCGGCGCCTTGCAATCAGATTGGACCGCCTTCACCCCGATAGAGCTCAGGATGAGGTAGTGGTGGGGGAAGGCAGGAACCCCCGGACCTTCGAGGCCCAGGACCCAGTGTACGCAAAGAATTTTGGGGCAGGCCCAGCATGGGTACCCGCCACAGTCACCAGGGTCACTGGCCCCGTGTCGTACGAGGTGCTAACGGATGGGGGGCAATGCTGGCGCTGCCACTGCGACCAGATACGGCGACGATTCCCGGGAGAAACCCAGGAGGAGGACAGGTCAGAGGAGTCCCAAGGGAACAGCGGGGCAGTGAGGCCCATAGAGCAGGAGGGGCCAGCAGGAGAGGCAGAATCAGTAAATACAGAGAGGACCCGCGAGGCCGAAAGGACACTGGAACCAGAACCACGACTGAGCGAGCCGGTTGCACCAGACCAAACAGCCCCATCACAGCCAGCATCTTTGGAATATGAGCCAGAACCTGGAGCCCGGACCAGGGAACACCCCAGGCCGCAACGCACACGTAGGCCGCCGGTATACCTTGAGGACTATGAATGCGACCTCCCGGGCAGGACTGGAACTTAGAGGGGAGGGGTGTTATGTACTGAGTTGAATAGGATCCAAACTGCAGCAGTCTGATTGGTCCTAGAACAATAGGATCCAAACTGCAGCAGGCTGATTGGTCCTAGAACAATAGGATTCAGAATGCAGCAGTCTGATTGGTCCTAGAACAATGCAGCAGTATGATTGGTTGGCAGGAACCACCCAATCCTGCTCCAGATAGAAGTGAATCCACAACCTGATTGGCTTACAGTAGAATTCCGGAATTAGCCAATCATGTGCAGCCCATTGTGTAAATAATGTATATAAAGCAGATACTGTGAGGGGACTTTCATCCATTCCTCCTCACCACTATGAGCTGAATAAAGAGCATGAAATCACTTTGCGACTCTGAGTATATTTCAAATAATAATAATAATAATTTATACCCCACGCTCCCCAGCCAAGACCGGGCTCAGGGCGGCTAACACCAGGTATAAAACAATTGATTAAAATACAACTTAAAAACAAGATTAAAATACGGCATTAAAATGCAGCCTCATTTCAGTCGAAACTCAAGTCAAAAACTTTTCGGGAATGAAAACGTCAAATCTTCACCAAGGCCAACTATCCAGACTGGTCCTACGTGGGCCAGAAAAAAAGCCAAAGAAGTCCCCAAATAGGAGTTCCATCACAGAACGAGAAAGGAAAAAGGATAGAGGGGAAGGGGATCAAGTTTTCAGTAGTTAATGTGCTCTTTTTCAATTTTGTTTTTTAAAAAGTATTTCCCACCTTGTGAATGTTTGTTATGGAAAGTTGGTTCATAATTTCCCTAATAAATATTTTCTGCCAAGTTTGTTTCTTTAAGTTGTTCCACTTTTATCTTTTCTTCCTCCCACCCTCTCAAGTTCCTTGTCACAATGGATAGTGGAGCCCACATCTCACGCTGATCACCCCTGAAAACTACAAACAAATCCATCTCACTTTCATTCACATCTCAAACAGGTTTGTTGATATTTCAAAAATGTGTTTTCATATCTTCCCATACCCTATTTTGAAATATGCTATGCATTGAATTTGTCAGGACATACCATACTTAGAAATACTAAGTTCCCTCTCGAAGTGGCAGCTCATAAACAATGTATACAAATAAATGCATTTCTATAAGTAGGGGGAAAATAAGGCACAACAGATATTCAAAATATGGAATCAGCATAGAAAAATCCCAATCACACTTGACAAATACCTTCAATTGCTTTTGAAGGAAGAAAACAGGTATTTGTTTCCTGAAGTAAGTGAAGTGTGGACTTTAGACTGAAGCAGTGTGAGGGAAGGCCTCCCTTAGTCTGTGATGCTACCTGGCCACACATTATCATAGCTGTTAACTTTCAGGTTTGAAAATAAGGGATTAACAGCCTCAAAAATAAGGGATCAGCAGCCTCACCTGTCCCGGGGGCAGTCTATGGGATATCTAACAATCTGGGATAGCAGCGGGAAGCAGCAGGAAACGAAACTGGAATAAGGGAATTTCCCAGCAAAAAAATGGAAGGTTGACAGCTATGCACATTATGGTGGCCAAGGGAGGTGGCACCACCGAGATGTCTCCCATGAAGGTGGAAGCTTCTTAGGTCTCGTGATAGCTGAGATTTCCCAGCCATTGTGAGATCTGGATCCTGCAATATTTTGCAGAGGTCCATCTTTTTCACATTCTCCATCTTTGATTTTGCTGTCAGCAAGCAGTGTGAGTTGGTCAGAACTGCTAAGGAAATGCTTTCTCCTACAAAGCTAGAACCTTGTACCATAATTAATCCATTTTTGATTAAGAAGATAGCCATGCAATTACCAATAATCTTAATAATAAATAATAATGGATATTAATAAAAGATATTGGGCTTTAAATTTGCTTTATCTTTTGTACCTTTGCCCTGTTTCACCTTATGCTAAAATCCCTGACTTTGGGCCTTGTAGTGAACCTCACTTTGAAGTTGTGGAAATATACTCAGGTCCCGTGTGGAGATGGTTCAGCTGTTGTGACTTGACTGAGCCTGGAAAAGAAGAAACAAGCTGACCTTCTCACCATCTTCAGAAACTGACTGATAGTGACCTGGAAATTGGATGATCTCCCAGACTGACACAGAGAGAGTTTACTGCTTCTGAAAAAGTCTATAATAAGGGGAATGAGAGGACAAAAAGGAGGAGAACACCAAACTGTTGATAAGATGTTGGAGCTGGTGGGGAACAATGACTCCACAAAGCCTGATATTTGAGGCTTGTTATGTATCTTCTGGAAATATCCAACAGAAAGGGAGATAAACAGAAATAAGAAAGATATTTTTTATAAACTTACTATAACTAATCCTCCCCCATCCAAAACTAGGATTTTTTTTGTTATTTTTTACACTGGAGGTAAAGTGGAGTATTCATGATTATATCTCTTGGTCTATCTTTGAACGTTTTAACACATTCACAGAAAAGTTCAGTGCTTTCTGTAAAGGAAAGAGTTTTGTTATTAACAGTGCCATGTCAAAAGGAGTGGTCTTTGGTAGAGAAACCAATGCAGAAACGGTATAAAGAAATAGCATTCAAAGTCAAATTAGGTGTTTCCAGGGCAGCAGCAATGGAGGTTTGCCCCCCTATAGTCTTGAACATTTTAAACACACTATTAGAGAACACTAGCACGGCACCCTTGTTAAAGTAAATACAGTATTGGAAGAGAAAAAAGATTTAAGCTTTCTGTTACAGGGAAATAATTGTTATGTAGCAGCCTCTTTTACTGCCTAGGGGCCGTGCTCGCCGACTCCCCTGCCATTCCTCAAGCTCCCCTTTCACCATTCCAGCCCCATTTCTGAACTCTTATATTCTGCAGTCCCGCTCGTACTAACCATCCCAGGGCGCTCAACCACTGCCCCAATGTCCTTTCTTCTATCAGGTCAAAATGAGAAGATAACAGCAAAGGTGGCTAGGTTCATAACAGGGGCAATCAGAATAAGGGCCACTAACTGACGGCTGATTCAGGACTTTAAATGGTGCTCTTATATCAAACTTCCTTTTCTGTGTATACAGTGGTACCTCGGGTTACATATGCTTCAGGTCACAGACTCCGCTAACCCAGAAATAGTACCTCGGGTTAAGAACTTTGCTTCAGGATGAGAACAGAAATTGCGCGGCGGTGGCAATTAGCTAAAGTGGTGCTTCAGGTTAAGAACATTTCAGGTTAAGAACGGACCTCCGGAACAAATTAAGTACTTAACCCGAGGTACCACTGTACTGTAATGTTTTACTGCTGCTATGGCCATTGGCTAATGCGAATAAAGTTTTATCTTATCATATCTTATCTGCAGTCCCCCCTTGCACCTATTTTCACCTCCACCTCCATATGAATGACTCCCCGCCTCCCTTAGTGCACACAAACGACCCCCATGGTTACTTCCTGCATCTTCCGTCTTCCACACATTGCACTCACTAAGCACCCTTTTTGCCTTCTTCTTCAGACCCTTCCATGCACCTGCTTCACTGCTAGTCCCATTCCTCCTACTCCCTCCTTTTCTGTACCCCCCTTTTCACCTTCACCTGCTTTTTCTGACCAGCTTTTCAATTCTCCCTTGCACGCAGACCACCTCATTTCCATGCCTTGTTGTCTCTCATATTCTGTGACCCCCTTTGTGTGCATTACCTGTGGCATCTGTCACTGTATTTTTAAGATAAATAGAATATTAAGAGCAAGCCTGTCTGTTAATTTCTTCGGTTAGAGGAAGGTTAAGTTCATTTAATTGATGTAAAACAGTGGGGTCCAAACTTTTTTCAAAGAGGGCCAGATTTGATGAAGTGAAAGGCCTTGAGGGCCGACCAAAGATTGAAATTCTTGACCTTTTTAAAATGATTTTACCCCAAAGTTGTTGAGCTTTTTTAAAGATTGAAGTAAACCTGTGTAAAAAAGAATGTTATATCTAACAGTATAATGAGAAAGATGGGAAGAATTGTGCTGATGAGTACTTTTACTGTGTAAATAACTTTGCCTTTTAAAAAAAAAATATTTCTTTGTTTCTTATCTTTGTTACTTCTTTATTTTTTATTTTTTTAACTTTATAAATTTTCTACTTTATATAATTTTCTGGTTTTTTTACCTGTTAAGAGATAGTACATAATGTTTGTATAGACATGCAATTTTTTTAATGAATAAAGAATTGATAGTTTTGGGGGGGGTGAAGTTGTTGAGCTTTTTTTTTTAGGGTTGAAGGTATTGAGATTTTTTTTAGGATTTTACCCCAGGAAATAAACTGCCACAGGGGCTGGATTAAACCAACCAGCGGGCTGGATTAGACCCCCAAGACAGACTTTGGACATGCCTGATGTAAATCTCTGGGCGCTGGCTTACTAATAAAGTATCTGTTCTAGATTACTACATTGAATCTAGAACATCAAGTCAAGGACAACACATTGTACCAGGAGCGAAATACATTGTGTGAAGGTACTATGGAATATCTGAGAGCTTCACATCTCTCTCCCAAGAGGAAGCTGGGGAATGGAAGAGGGAGTACGGTTTGAGTACAGTGCAAAGAGAGTTACACTGAAAGGGGAAACATGGCAGTTCTAAACAATGGCAGACGTTTGAGTAAAGTGGTGGTGGGGAGGTAGACAGACACTGAGAGGAAAATGGCCGTTTTATTTTTTTTTAAATATATATTTATTAGCATTTTCTATAATGAAACAAAAACAAAAATAAACAGCCACAAAAAAAGAAAAATATAACAAACATACAAAAATGTAAAACTTAAAAACAATTAAAAACACATAAAGTTTCAATTGCTTATTTCTTTTAACTTATTTCTCAGACCTCCTCACACCTCCCCTTCTTGTATTCCAATTCAAATTATTAGCTCAGCAAATCCTTATTACTTATTTCTCAACTTTAACTTAATAATTTAATTTAACATATTATTATTTTACTTTTTCTCTTTCATCCATTTCCTCAATTTATTTTTGCTAACCTTATTTTCATTTAATTTAGTTCATTTTAAAAAACCAATATTACCTTATCCAAACTTAAACATCAATACTTATACATCAATACTCAAGTTTGGAAAAGGAAAATGGCCGTTTTAAACAACAGCAAATGTTAAAGTAAAGCAGGAATGGGAGAACACTAAGTAGTTTTGTGTATGTGTGTGTTTTAAAAAAACAACATCAAAAAGTTAATACAACAGATTTGTTCCATACTCCTGTACATAAACTGTGTTTTAAACTGCCACTCCCCATTCAGTGTCATTCCCTGTTCACTGTACAGTGGTACCTCAGGTTAAGTACTTAATTCGTTCTGGAGGTCAGTTCTTAACCTGAAACTGTTCTTAACCTGAAGCACCACTTTAGCTCATGGGGCCTCCTGCTGCGCCGCCGGAGCACGATTTCTGTTCTCATCCTGAAGCAAAGTTCTTAACCCAAGATACTATTCCTGGGTTAGCGGAGTCTGTAACCTGAAACGTATGCAACCTGAAGCGTATGTAACCCGAGGTACCACTGTACTCAAACCTCTGTCATTGATGAAAATTGCCCCTTTCCCCCTCAGTGTTTCTCCCTTCTCACTCGCATGCCACGTTCACCTTCCCTTTTGTGTCCCCTGCCTTGCCCTGACTTCATGCAAATCTATGATTGTGGTGAGACATTACAAATCTTCCAAATGGGGTTGTGTGATGGAATTCTTACATTATTATAATATTCCAGTCTCAGGAAAAGATTAAACTCCATTTCAGTTAACTGATGTTTTGAGTGTATAAACGTATTCTGATGCATATTTCTTCTATTACAGTCGTACCTTGGTTTTTGAACAGCTTAGTTCTCAAACGTTTTGGCTCCTGAACGCCGCAAACCCCAAAGTGAGTGTTCCGGTTTCCGAACATTTTGGTAGTTGAATGGACTACCGGAACGGATTCCGTTCGACTTCCTAGGTACAACTGTATTTTTGCTTTTGTATTTGTAGAGACTTTTGCATTATTTATTTTTACCTGACTTATTTTGTGTGTGTTCAATGAGAGTTTTAAATGTATTTTATTGTGTTTTTATCGTGATATCGTCTGCAGACTAACTCAATAAATTTCATGTATTTGTTCACATTCTTAGAATGGTGTCTTAGCACAGTAACACTATCTGATGAGGATGGCTGAATCTGTCAACTTTAGTTTCTCACTTTCTCACTTACACAACATTAAATTTAGCATTCTCCGTGTCTGCATCTATTTGCATTTTTTTCCAAGACAAGCACACAAATGTTCATGTAGGTTTCTTGATTAATATGTGTATTTTTGCAGGCAATGTCCCCTAATATAAATCAGTTTTCTGCATTACTTCCATTCTGCCTGTTCTAACATATGGAAGGGTTTCTTCCTTAGACAGATAGTGGTGTTATCTGATCAAATAATCACCTACCCTCACAAATCCCTCCCTTATTCACAGAGAGATTGTGATACTGTCCAAATAATATTTAACTGGATTTTAACTGAAAATTTATTCTCTCTATCAGCGAATATGAGTGGCAACCTGTGAAATACAGATTTTTAAAAAAAAAAATACTAAATTTTAAAATCATTTAAAGTTAAATAAATATTAACTATCCTAAAGTAAGATAGCATGATCGTCAAGACCTTGTATTTTGTTTTCAGGAGCATTTCATTAATTCCTGCCTCTCAGCAAAAAGGAAAATTTACTATGGAAGGTGAAAGTAACATTTTGATTACATGAAGTTTAGAAATGATCTTTAAAATATCATACTAAGTCTATATCAAACTTACATTATTTGGTAATGGTATGCACTGTTTATATTTGCAGCAGAAATCTTTTGGGAAGAAGGACAGAAAGCTTACCGGTGCTAGTGTCATGGTCAAAAAAATATATATAATTACAATATATAGGTAAGTGTAACAGCTATATCAGACTAAACATTGTTGATTTTGATCATTATTTCCAAAATACCCTTTCATGTTTTGAGAGATATTAGATTCCATACAACTCTTGTAGGGGTGGGGCATAAATTAATTTCACTTCACGTTTAAAGCTAAATCTATCACATTCACATTTCTGAAATAATGAGAGAACCAAAACACAGTCTTTCATCAAAATCTGCACTTATCCAAATTTTGCAATGGAAATCTCCAACCAATGTTTACCAAAATGTGCATAACAATATTAGTGAAAATAACATTAAAAATGCACTGAAATAAATTGCTTGCAAATATGTACGGTATATTAGTCAAAACTGCATACAAAAACATGCTTATTAGAAGAAATTCACAGTAAAATGCTAAAGAATTTTCATGAGGATTTTTAAAAAAATAAAATTACTGCCAAAATGTGGATAAATGAATTTGGGGGAAATGAAAAATTGAGACAATCAAAATTGGCAGATCCTTCTATCCCTAAACTCTTGTATAAGGAATTGAAAGATTTAGAGAGATGAGGGTAGGTCATGCGATATCATGTTAATCAAGGAACCCATGTAATTGGCCCATTCTGCTATAATCAAGCTAATCTCTTACAACCTTCTACCTTCTATGGGCACAACTGAGAGACATTTCCAAGCATCATGTTGTCCACTGGTCTTCCCTGGTGGTCTTGGATGCTATCAGTCTTTGGGAGCTGCTAGTAGTACTTCGATTTGCTAGCTGATGTGGTGCAATGGTTCATCTTCTTGGAAATGGACAAATGGGTATACCTCATCCTTATGGCTCAGGGAAGATGGGTTTGGAAGGCACGAGGGAAAGACGCTAAGAGTTGTTCTATACATTTACTCTATACTGAGGACCAGAACAACAGGCTCAACTAATGGTACAATAAGTGCTTTGATACCTTATGGGCACAGAAAATGCCTTATCTCATCTGCTATAAACAAGATGAAAAGAAGCTGCACAAATGTGATGAACAGCAGAGCAATTAGAAGACCAGAAAGGGAAATTATCTAGAACTTTAGTGTTTATAGTGCTTCATATGTTGTCCTGGTTATCCTTATGACAACCCTATAAGGTTGACCTGCTTATTATTATCTACCTATTGCAAACAAGGGAGGTTGGAGTTGTGGTTGAGACAGTTTGGAGTTGTGTGTGGGTTTTTGTGTGTGTTTTTTAAAAAAAACTATCAAGAATATCCAGCCATCCATATGAATAAAGAACTAATAGTGGTTTGCCTAGGAAAACTACATCTAGTGAGCTCATGCCTGACACATCTTGGCTCAAATCTCATATTACAAGCTCCTTACAGTAGCAGGTGATGAGACATCCACAAGATCTAGGTTAGTTTAGTTTGGCCTTGTAGGCCATGATTTTCTTTCCATTTGACTTTGGCTGCAAAAGGTTCAAGCAACATGCGTAGGCATACTGTAATACACCACAATGTGTCAAATACTGCTTCTGTTCAAAATTAATGACTGCAGATATACCGACACAAGACATACCATACACTATGCATAAGCTGTGATAAATGGTTTCTTGTCAAGTTTTGAACTCCATAGTTTTTGTGGAGGTTTTTTGGGGGGGTTTTGTAACAGCTTGTCAATAATATCAATGGACACTGTTATTTTGTAAGTGATGCCAAGATTCCCATCAAAGGTGCTGTTGATCCAAAAACAGAATTGCAATGCCTGATAAAAGGGAAACAGCTTGAGTCTCTGGGAGCAAGAAAACAAATGAAAGCACAAGAGGTTAAATTTCAGCAGAAGACTGGGCAAAACAGAAGCGAACTGTAACCATGGGTAATGAAGTAAAACAGGAAACTGCACTTTGCCAAAGGCAAACACATTTTAACCCGAATGTATCCATATCAAGTAAAATTTAACCATATTTTATGCAGCATTCTAAGAAGTATTCATAGATATATTTGTTTGTTACAGTCAACTGCATAGTGCCCCCCCCAGCAATAGAGAGAAATTATAATGACTCTGGTTTTTGGGTATGAGCTACAAGAACCTGTTTATTCAAAATGAAATCTGGGAGGCATGCCAACCATGAAATGAAAGGAACGGATTGATGCCAGCAAGCAATTTGAGATGGTGCCCAATTTAAAATCATGACGAAGTGAAAGCAACACTGTCAAGATGTTTTAAAAGGGTGCAGAAATTAATAGCCTTGTAATTTTGGCTAAGATCTCTCCTTACCAACCCTTCAGAAGACAACCTTGCCGCCACCCCCCAACCCACGTTCTAGCCATCTACTGCCATATCCTGGCCAGGGAGGGTGGGGTATTAATAATAATAATAGTAATTATTATTATTATTATTATTATTATTATTATTATTATTATTATTCCCTCAAAAAATATCATGAAGCTCTAACAGGAGGGAAGAGATTTGACACATATTATGTTACTATTTATATGCTGCTTTTCAAGTAACAGCCCTTGAAGTACCCTTCTGAGTACAAAGAAGTTAAAGACAGAAATAAGAACATCATTATAAAACTGCACAACAGGGAAATATTGGGCCTTAAATTTTTCCTTCTACAACCCTTGGCTTCCATTCATCTCCCACTGGCCTACTGGATTAGAGTTTTTTTAATATGCATTATAAAATGGTTCTAAGTAGTGGTTCTAACTTTAGGCTGCTATTTTGCCTTTTCCCAAGAAATGACAGACTAGCTGATATTGTTGGTGTTTGTTGTATTTTTAAAAAATACAGTATAAAAAGGAAAAGGGAAGGGGGGGGGGAAACACTTTAATGTGCTCCTTTCCTACTTTCCAGAATAGATAGTAAAAGTTACTCATCAAACAACTGATTCACATAGCATTTGAATTCTTTAACAAGCTTTTCAGGCACTATCTGACTAGCTTAATAGAAGAGGGTTTAATTTATTAAACATCTTTATACCCCTCTCCCAAAACAGGGGTTCTCAGGGTGTCTTCCAAAACAAAGTAAAAGGAAAGTAATGGAAACAGTTAAAAAAAACTAAATTAAAATCCACACATGGTATGCAATTTAAAACTTTATTAAAAGTACACTTCAGGGTAACATTTCCCCAAGAATATACACTTTAGCACACAGTTGTATGCAAATATAATATGCATGGACTTTAATCCAGGACAACATGGAATTGGGGGCAGGGGGTTGAGATCCAAAGAAAGGGACCACTGAATATGGGGGGAAAGGCCCTATACCCAAATCCTTGTAATCACCCGTGTGGCTCCCTTTCTTGCTTGCTGGGCAAGGCCCATTGAAAGGCAGGCTCTGGGAGCTTAGGGATGCTCACACAATATCTTACCCTTGCAGCGTGTCAGCTTTGAACAGGCAGGGATAGTTGTGTTGGGGGCTGTTTCCTGGGTCTTCCTGACTTTACGTGATTTTGCCCTTGAGAATCCCTTTTTAGAAATTTCCCAGTCCTTGGGTACAAGGCCTATCTGTTGTTATAGGACCTGCAATTTCACATTGGACGGGTTGATGGCATTTGGACCCAGGGATCTGTTTGGTTTTAATTTGTCAACAAAGCCTAGAACTTTGTCCTTTGTCACCACCGTTTGCCACAGTTCTCCATGATCACTTCTTAGCAAAGTGAGTTCAGACCCTGCTAATGGATGGATGAGGTGTATGAATGGGCACAATCACATGCGCACCAATCCCTCCATTCATACAGCCGAGCAGCAGAGAAGGCAAAGGGGCAAAGTCCTGCTACTCCCTACCAATGAGCGAATCAGCACAGGGGAGGCTTAGATATTGCCCTTCCCTCATAGTAGTCAACTCCTAGGGGCCAAGAGGTCTTTGGCCCTCTGTATAAAAAACTTGAGGGGGCCACCCCCAAAAAATTGATGAACATTGCCATTCAAATAGTGCGCAAGCACCGTATTATGTGGGGTGAAACCTACCTGGGTCCCCCCAATATTTTATTCAAGTTGGCTCCCCTGCAATCCTGTAACTGTTTCCTAAATTTAAACCACTCCCTGTACCTCAAAGTCTGGACTATGGCTCTAGAGCAGGCATGGCCAAACTTGACCCTCCAGCTGCTTTGGGACTACAATTCCCATCATCCCTGACCACTGGGCCTGTTAGCTAGGGGTGATGGGAGTTGTAATCCCAAAACATCTGGAAGGCCGAGTTTGGCCATGCCTGCATTTTGCCCCTCCCCCTCCCCCAGCAGAGCAGCCTCCACTGCCTTGCTCACAGCACACGTTATTTGACCTAAACATTTGCTAATATTTAGTAATGGAAAGTACAGAAGGCTCCCTATTTTAGAAGCTATCCATCTTTGATTTGGAGGCTAATGAGAATGGCCATGGGGACACAATTCTTGCCATGAACAGGAGCTCTTAATACATGATATAACAGGCATTACTGAAATCGGGTGGCATGAGACTCAACTGCTCATCCTTGCCACCCCCTCATATATTGACTCTTAACTCCTGATTATTAGTCTGAAGAGGGTAAAGAAGCAATATATTCAGAGGATGGTTAACTGAGAATTGAGTATTTTTCTACTGCCTCCACAACTAAAAATAACTGGAAATTCCTCTCAAAGGATGTGATGCATCTCTCACTTAATTCAAATACTAGAAAGACATCTGTCAATGACAGGAAATCATAGTTGGGTTGCCAGCTGAACTGTGCTGAATTTATTTTTCCAAGATAAAACAAGCACTGCCAAGGAAATGCCACATGGGCAGAGTGTTGCGGAACAAATAAAATACTGGCATCAAAATATTCAACAAAGAAGTCATCTTACAAAATCTTCAGTCCCAGGAGAGTGTTTAGTTAGTGCACCTTTTTAGTGTGAAAATAATAGCTGCAACAATCCTTGAAACTGGCTGCATAGCTCAGATCTGATTCTGAATGTATTTATACTAAAGGAAAACTGATTTAACAGTCATTCTCTGTCCTTGGAGGAAATACAGAAGGAGTTTTACACCAAAAATTAGCTTAGAAAGTATCCAAATAAATAAAATAGACCTCAAATCTCTAACAGAGAATTCTGACCTCTTCCTCCCCTCAAACCCCCCCCCCACTAGAATTCCAAGGGTGGTAGTGGAATCCATGGCAGTTAAACCAGTTATAAAAATATTGTTATGGTGCAAATATAAAGGACAAAAAAGGACCTAACAGAAGCAGAAGACATCAAGAAGGGGTGGCAAGAATACACAGAGGAATTATACCAGAAATATATGTAGGTTTCGTACACCCCAGGTAGTGTGGTTGCTGACCTTGAGCCAGACATCCTGGAGAGTGAAGTCAAATGAGCCTTAGAAAGCACTGCTAATAACAAGGCATCACCTTGCCAACAAAGGTCCGTATAGTTAAAGCCATGGTTTTCCCAGTAGTGATGTATGGAAGTGAGAGCTGGACCATAAAGAAGGCTGATCACCGAAGAATTGGTGCTTTTGAATTATGGTGCTGGAGGAGACTCTTGAGAGTCCCATGGACTGCAAGAAGATCCAACCTCTCCATTCTTAAGGAAATGAGCCCTGAGTGCTCACTGGAAGGACAGAACCTGAAGCTGAGGCTCCAAGACTTTGGGCACCTCATGAGAAGAGAAGACTCCCTGGAAAAGACCCTGATGTTCGGAAAGATGGAGGGCACAAGGAGAAGGGGACGACAGAGGACGAGATGGTGGGACAGTGTTCTCGAAGCTACGAACATGAGTTTGACCAAACTGCGGGAGGCAGTGGAAGACAGGAGTGCCTGGCGTGCTCTGGTCCATGGGGTCATGAAAAGTCGGACACGACTAAACGACTAAACACAATAACAAGGCCAGTGGAAGTGATGATATTCCAGCTGAACTATTTAAAATTTTAAAAGATGATGCTGTTAAGGTGCTACACTCAATATGCCAGCAAATTTGGAAAACTCAGCAGTGGCCAGAGGATTGGAGAAGATCAGTCTACATCCCAATCCCAAAGAAGGGCAGTGCCAAAGAATGCTCCAACTACCACACAATTGCACTCATTTCACACGCTAGCAAGGTTATGCTTAAAATTTTACAAGGCAGGCTTGTGCAAGCTGGATTTCGAAGGGGCAGAGGAACCAGAGACCAAATTGCAAGCATGCGCTGGATTATGGAGAAAGCTAGAGAGTTCCAGAAAAAGATCTACTTCTGCTTCATTGACTATGCAAAAGCATTTGACTGTGTCGACCACAGCAAACTATGGCAAGTTCTGAAAGAAATAGGAGTGCCTGATTACCTCATCTGTCTCCTGAGAAATCTCTATGTGGGACAAGAAGCTATAGTTAGAACAACTGATTGGTTCAAAATTGGGAAAGGAGTACGACAAGGCTGTATATTGTCTCCCTGCTTATTTAACTTATATGCAGAATTCATCATGCGAAAGGCTGGACTGGATGAATCCCAAACCGGAATTAAGATTACCGGAAGAAATATCAATAACCTCAGATATGCAGATGACACAACCCTGATGGCAGAAAGTGAGGAGGAATTAAAGAACCTTTTAATGAGGGTGAAAGAGGAGAGCACAAAATATGGTCTGAAGCTCAACATCAAAAAAACTAAGACCCTAGCCACTGGCCCCATCACCTCCTGGCAAATAGAAGGGGAAGAAATGGAGGCAGTGAGAGATTTTACTTTCTTGGGTTCCATGATCACTGTCGATGGTGACAGCAGTCAAGAAATTAAAAGACACCTGCTTCTTGGGAGAAAAGCAAAGACAAACCTAGACAGCATCTTAAAAAGCAGAGACATCACCTTGCCGACAAAGGTCCATATAGTTAAAGATATGGTTTTCCCAGTAGTGATGTATGGAAGTGAGAGCTGGACCATAAAGAAGGCTGATCGCCGAAGAATTGATGCTTTTGAATTATGGTGCTGGAGGAGACTCTTGAGAGTCCCATGGACTGCAAGAAGATCAAACCTATCCATTCTTAAGGAAATGAGCCCTGAGTGCTCACTGGAAGGACAGATTCTGAAGCTGAGGCTCTAAGACTTTGGCCACCTCATGAGAAGAGAAGACTCCCTGGAAAAGACCCTGATGTTGGGAAAGATGGAGGGCACAAGGAGAAGGGGATGACAGAGGACGAGATGGTGGGACAGTATTCTCGAAGCTACCAGCATGAGTCTGACTAAACTGCGTGAGGCAGTGGAAGGAGTGCCTGGCGTGCTCTGGTCCAGGGGGTCACGAAGAGTCGGACATGACTAAACCACTAAACAACAACAACAATGTGTTGCATTGCATTGCAAGCGACTATGAAACTATGGGACTCTGGACATACTGCAAAGGACTATGAGACTCTGCATAGGAAGCTGAAGGAAGTTTGGGGCACAGGTGGATATTTCCAGCTGAAGGAAGGAGTGATGAAATTATAATTATATTTTGGGAATGAGTCATGTTCTTACGTAGCTGCATTGTTCTATACTTTCATGATCATATTATAAAGTATTTGTGTTCTATGTTATAAATCAAGCACTGCTAGGAGTTGTTTCTTTTTGTTTTCCAATGTCGTTCTTATCAATCCAAAATTTGGTGTGGCATGAGCAATTTTTTTATTTTGAAAGTGTGGCTCAGAGACAAAAGTTAGAGAACCATTGCTCTAAATCAACATCAAGCCCAGAAGAGGAAGAATAAGCAAAGCAGTCACAATTGACTGGTAAGTGCTGCATTTTACATGGTAGCTTACTCTTTCTTACTGGTCTTCCTGGCTTCATGTGATTCTGGGTTTGCACGTGGACCCTGAGAATGGAACCCACGCATAAGTTGTGGGCCCACTGTAGTTGGTCAGCAAGCAAGGCAGTTTTTTCAGACTAGGTAACACATGTGCTGCACTCAACAACCTGGCCAGAGGTTTCCAGCTTCCGAATCAATCCCAAGGGAAGCCCCATATAAAGCGCATTATAGTAGTCAAATTGTGATGTTACCAACACATGAATCAGAGTGATTAAGCTAGCACTGTCCAGGAAAGGGCATAGTTGGTATACCAACCTCAGAGGTCACCTGAGCACCCAGTAACAAAGATGGATCTAGGAGTACCCCGAAACCTGCTCCTTCAGAGGGCGTTCATCCCCATCCAGAAGCAGGTAATGAACAGAAAACAAATTTTGTCAACATAGTCAAGAAAAGTCAGAAGCATTAGATCTGAATGTTTATCTCCCAACATCCACTACTGTTTCTAGGGCAACTAGGGTTACAACTGAGGAACTTTGAAACTGTCTCTTGTGAAAAACTAGGATTCTTGATTGCACTGGTGGACTTGGGGTCTCAAATTTCAGCGGCGCCCTGTGTGATGCCAAAAATTTTTGTAATGCATTTTTTTTAAAAAAATCCCCACTTTTAAAATTAATACCTTACTAATTAATACCATACTCCCTTCTCAGTCAAGAAGACCAGTTCAGGAGTGTGTGGTGTACAATGTGTTGGGCCAGTTATATGCTGAGATGGTCCGTGATTGTCCAGTGGCGTAGCGTGGGTTGTCAGCACCCGGGGCAAGGCAAGTAATTTGCGCCCCCTAACCTGTGGATTTGAGCCCCCTAACCCTAACCCCCAGATGTTGCGCCCGGTGCGGCCGGCCCCCCTGCACCCCCCACGCTACGCCACTGTGGTTGTCACAGCAGCCATGAAGTACCAAGCTGGACACGCCAAAGTAGTCCCAATAAGGTGGTATATTGAATCGAGTCTTTGAATAGTGGCTTACTGAAGGTCACCAGTAAGCTCACAGGGAAGGTGAGATTTTACTTATGGACTTCCTAGCTCACAGCTCAATCACATGCCCTGCAATCCAAAATTTATTTACATGGAACTACCGGTAAATTCAGCGGAGTTTAATGAGACTTCCTCCATTAACAAGTGAGCTGAGCGTTGCAGCTTTCGTCCCTGAACTAAGCTTCTTAAATGTTAAAAAGTACAGTAATCTAGGGCTGGAGTATGTTTCTTTAAGAGAGCTGAAATGGTTTGAGAGTGACACCACTTCACCATGTGACACACATTTCATTTAGTCTACCATTGCTGCAGACCAAACAGGTTTTGCAGAGTGTTTGAACTTGCCAAATTTATCAAAGGCAAAAAATTAAAAGCACACACACATACCATGATTGTGTACGCATGCATTTCATGTGTGCATATATTCTGTACTGCGCTCATGACACCCTCATTCAAGGGACACTCTCCCCCATTTAATTTGGATTTTTCTGATCTGCGGATAATATGCTACCGAAAAGCGATTCCAACTTAAAAGTGCATGTTAACCAACTGCAAGCATACTGAAGCACACTGTGTGGGTGCTGTTTTTAAAGTATGTGGCAACAGTTTTCTGGCCATCTATCACTTCTAGTGGGTGCCACAACTTGCACTGGTGCAGTGCTCCTTTGTGGAGGTCCTGGTATGGCTGGGCACAACACACAACATATATATATTTAAAATGTTACACATTGTTTTATGCAAATCAGATACTGTATTGCCATAAATAACAGGACTTTCAATTTCAGTGGCTCTATGCTTATTTGGATACAATCCTGCATCTATTTTTTGTGAAAAAATTGGCTTGTGTCCACAGATAAACAAATCTCTTGCACACACATGTAAATTTACAAACAGCTTGATCAAATGCATTTCCAAGCTGGAAAAATCATATCTGTGTGAGACTGGTGACTACAAAAACCCACGAGCAGCTATAACTTTTTCAAACCTCCTTCAACTCTCTGGAAACAACTGTTTTCTATCTCCAATCTAGAGGTGAATTCATAGTAGCTTTCAGTCTTATATCAGCAGAATGCTTCCCGTCCTCTTTAATTTTTATTCTGCTGGGAGGAACAGATAATTCCAACTGTTTAAATATATTAACAAATTAAAATGCTGACATCTGGATTCAGCTCTATGCTAATCCTTTTTACCAAAAAGGGGGGAGGTTTTTATTGTTTCCTAATTTCCCATCTGTCTACTTCAAAAGTGGGTCAGCATTTATTTGCCCTAATATGTAATACGAAAAATAATTTATCTTTTGATGTAAAATCAAATATTGCTAGAGTAATAGTACATACCTACAAAATATAGCTAGCTAAATTACAATGTTTATGAATAGGAGGGTTATGAATAGAAGGGTTGTTGTTGTTTTTAAAAAAGCAGTAAATATAATTACTGGAACAAACAGCTTAGAAGGATAGCTGGCCAGTTTGATTTTGGATCAGATCCAAACTTAAAATTAAAATCTCTGGGACAGCTGTCACTCCTTGTATGCCATGCATCAGTGATCATCTCCCCCAGAACGTAGAACAGCAAAGAAAACACAACCTTTTGTTACAGCCACAATCGAATCCTAAGGACCTTTTCTGATAATATTCAGCAGATTTTGCACATTGCTCATTTCAGATATTTATGCAGTCTTAAAAGGGCTGAAGAGAACTGTGGACTCAAGTCAAAGTAACTACTGTATTGGGAAAACACTGCAAAATGAAAGGAATGTACAGGAGGCTTTATACCTGCTAGGCTGGGAGTAAATTCCATTTAACTCACTGGGGCTTACTTCCAATTGCAGCACTGGGAAAGGTGTGATTCAATTGATAAGAGAAGTGATTTTCAAGGTCCCAGGCCCTGGATCCTCCTGACATTGATACTGTGAGTGTAACATCACATGTGTGTTGTGTGTCTCACTCAGGCATGACACTGGCCTCTGGGCGGTACAAGTTGGCAACTCTGCAACCGACTGCTCACCACTAACAATCTCCCCCAAAATATGCAGCCATGAGAGTTTAGGGGGAGTTTTAAGATACACATTCAGTTCATTCCAAGCAATGGTGGGTCCCAATAAGTCTTGCCACTGCCACAAAATAAAATCTCAGCATCTTCTAAAATATGGAGGGGTTCCATTGTACATGGCTCTATTCTACAACTCAATGCAGGAAGTCTGAAAATGAATGGATGAGTGTGATGACAAGATGTAAGTTTTTAAAGAAAACCCATAAACAATTCTATTGGGATATATCCCTTTATGTACAGTGGTACCCAGTGGCGTAGCGTGGGGGGTGCCAGGGGTGCCGGCCGCACCGGGCGCAACATCTGGGGGGGGCGCGCTCGCTGCCTCCGGAGTCGCCGAAGAGCCTCGGGCGCAGGCTGTAGCGGAGCCGCATGTCTCGCGGAACCGACGAGCTGTGCGCGCGTCCGGGCTGAAGGCGCCCGGCAGGCAGCGGCTCTCAGCGTTCGCCGCGGAGGACGCGCCAGGCAGCCCCTCTTCACAGCCCCGCCTCCGCCGGTGCTGCTGCAGCTGCTGGGCCGTTGCATTTTCCTCGCCTCTCTGCCCCCCTCCTCCTCCGGGCAAGCGGCGTCGTTTGGGCGGCAGCGCCAGCGGCAACTCGCGGGTTAGGGGGCGCAAATTACTTGCCTTGCCCCGGGTTAGGGGGCGCAAATTACTTGCGTTGCCCCGGGTGCTGAGAACTCACGCTACGCCGCTGGTGGTACCTCTGGTTATGAACTTAATTCGTTCTGGAGGTCCGTTCTTAACCTGAAACCTGTCTTAACCTGAGGTACCACTTTAGCTAATGGGGCCTCCCGCTGCCATCAGTGCGCGATTTCTGTTCTCATCCTGAGGTAAAGTTCTTAACCCAAGGTACTACTTTCAGGTTAGCAGAGTCTGTAACTCAAAGTGTTTGTAACTCGAGGTGTTTGTAACCCGAGGTACCACTGTATTGAAGGAGGGTCATAATTTTATATGATATGCCTAATAGCTGTAGTACTCCAAGCCAGGTCTTATCTATAGTTTTATCTGTACACACTTTGGAAATGTAATTGATCAAGCAGTTTGTAAATTTTCGTATATGTGTGTATGTGTGTGTATTTATAGGTGGATTTGCAGCTGGTTGAATTTGTAGTTATTTGACTGACCAAACCCAAAGAGTGCTCACTAATGTTTCCTCATCATTCTGAAAAAAAGTGAGAAGTGGGTTGTCACAGGGTTCTGTCCTGGGCCCGTTGTTGTTCAACGTCTTTATAAATGCCTTGGATGAAGGAGTTGAAGGGATGCTCATCAAATTTGCAGATGACACCAAACTGGGAGGACTAGCTAAAATTCAGTGTTTGAAATATTCTGATTCCGACCTAAGATTTAATTGATAGTGTGATTTACTTTTCCTTAAAATTCTCTCCATATTTGGCATTCTTAAACTGTCATATTGTCTTCTTAGTTTGAAATTCAGTTGTATTACTGGCAAAGGAAGATACTAAAATTTAACTAAATAAAGCTATCTATATTTTTTCAACCTCTCTCTCTCTCTCTTCTTACACACACACACACACACACACACACACACACACACACACTATTAGAAGGGAAAGAATTGTCAGTGCAATCCTATCCATTCTGAAGCTCCAGTGTTCAACAGGACTTACTCCCAAACAAGTGAGCACAGGATTTCAGTCTAAGCAAAAATACCAACACCCCCCCCCCAAAATCAAATAACATCTGTCTCATTTGAACGTCTCGCTCAGTTTTCTTTATCATTGTTCTGTTTGCAACCTGTCTACTCTGACCACATGGAGGTCTTCCTTTCATTTATACCGTCAGAAAACAAGGTCAGCCCTACTGAGATCCAGTAGTGTGAAAGCAGCACAGGAGTAAGCTTCATGTATAAGCTTATTAAAAGCTTAGAGTAAAAAGCCCCTGCTCTGCTCTCTGTAATGCTGGTGCTGCTGTAAGTTGTCACTGGAAATTAATAGCAAACACAATCAGAACACAAATAGTTCCAATCCACTTAAATCTGGAGTAACTGCTACTAAGATCATTCTAGATTAAGTGGGTCAAGGATTCTGTCTCTATTAATTTGATTTGCAGTGTTCCAGACTGCAAAATATTGCTAAAAAAAAACTTCATTCCAGCAATGTTTTTCAAACAATCTATACGAACATAATGATAACTTTGCCAGAACAGACCAAAGGACTGTTTGACCAAGCATCTTGTTTTCTATATTGGCCAACTAAATGTGTCTGGGAATCACCCTCTCCTGCTGTTGTTCCAGAACTGGTATTCAAGGATATGTCGTTTTGGGGCCACAAGGAAGAATGACATGTTACTTGTTATTAGCTTTGACTAAACTTAGAGTGGACTTGTGCTGTCTCACAATCAGTGGTGTAGCGTGGGTTGTCAGCACCCGGGGCAAGGCAAGTAATTTGTGCCCCCTAACCCGTGGATTTGCGCCCCCTAACCCGTGGATTTGCGCCCCTAACCCGTGGATTTGCGCCCCCTAACCCTAACCCCCAGATGTTGCACCCGGTGCGGCCGGCCCCCCCTGCACCCCCCACGCTACGCCACTGCTCACAATCTGTCCTGCTTCCCCACAGCAAGCTGTTTTAGGGTCTTAGCAGTTGAAAGGGAACTGGGTAGGAAGGTGCTAACTCAATCCTTAAAACATGCACATACGGACATAAGAGCCAATGCCCCAGCCCAGTTAGTCCAGCATCCTGCTCCCACAAGGCGACTGTCCCATCCTGTGGTTTCCAGCAACTGGTATTCAGAAGCGTACTGCCTCCAACAGTAGAACATAGTCCTCACGGTGAGTAGGCACTGAAAGAAAGCCTTATCCTCTATGAATATGTCTAATTGTCTTTTAAAGCCATCCAGGTTCGTGGCCATCCCTGCTTCCCGGGGGAGCAAGTTCCATAGTTTATGTGCTGACCTGAATCTTCCACCATTCAGCTTCAGTGGATGTTCATGAGTTCTAGTGTTGAGAGAGAGAGAGAGAGAGAGAGAGAGAGAGAGAGAGAGAAACTTTCCTCTGTCCACTTCCTTCATGCTATGCATAATTTTACAAACCTGTCAGGTCGCCTCTTAACTCACCTTTTTTATACAGTGGTACCTCGGGATGTGAACGGGATCCGTTCCGGAGCCCCGTCCGCATCCTGAAGTGAACGCAACCCACGTCTGCACGTCTGGCGTTTTGCCGCTTCTACGCATGCGCGCGATGTCATTTTCACCATCTGCGCATGCGCGCGCGACAAAACCCGGAAGTAACACGCTCCGTTACTTCCGGGTCGCTGCAGAGTGCAACCCGAAAATACTTAACTAGAAGCACATTTATCCCGAGGTATGACTGTACACTAAAAAGTCACAAATATTGCATAGCCTTGAACATTTTAGTTGCCTCTTTTTTTTAAAACCTTTTCCATCTTACCATATTCTTTTTGAGGTGAGGAGACCAATAGTGTACCAAATATTCCAAATGTTCTCACAGTATTTCAAAGACTTAAAAAAAACAACTACAAAAAGACAAGAGCAGCTCTAATTCATACTGAGCAATGGGTAGAATTGCAGGTTTTCCTTGCACAGAAACATAGAGTTGGAAGAAGGGACCCCAAGGGTCATCTAGTCCAACCCCCCCCTCTGCAGTGCAAGAACCTCAACTAAAGAACCCCTGACAGATGGTCATCGAACCTCTGCTTAAAAACCTTCAAGGAAGGAGAGACCACCACCTCCGGAGGGAGTCCGTTCCACTGTCAAACAGCTCTTACTGTCAAAGGTTCTTCCTGATGTTTAATCAGAATTCCCTTTCTTGTAACTTGAATCCATTCATTTGGGTCCAACCCTCTAGAGCAGGAGAAAAGCTTGCTTCACCTTGTATGTTGCTTTAACACACACACAGCTGAAAATACTTTTTGGGTAGCAATGTCCCTACAGATCCCACTCCTGGCTGCAGCCTTTTAGGAAATGTTTGTGATGGCACTCCACACTTAAATGGTAAAAAACAGTAAATATCATTGTGGAATTCTGCATCTAAACAGAGTTACAATTACAGCTTTGGCACACCTATTAACATTCATTTGAACACACAAAGGCAGATGCTCGAAAAAGTAATGCACTTCTTTGAACAAGAGAGCCGTCTAATTAATTTGCCTTCCCACATATTATTGGCTATGATGAAACTGACAGTCATGTCAGCAGAGCTATACATTTTAAGACTACACAAATGAGCAGCTTTAACAAAAGGTTACTAAACCCCCACCAAATCCTAATGGCTTATTGCAGCTTGCTCGCTTGAATTTTTGATTTTGTGTCACTGACTGTTGATTCAGGTTTAGCTTTGAATCACTAAACGCAGTTTGCATGCAGAGAAAAATGCAAATGTGACACATCTCTTGCTCCTGCCTAATTAGGGATAATTCTGGATCCCTGTTTAATTGCACTGAAGTGGTTGCAATGAGACTGGTAACATTGCTTCAGTCATGTTCTAAAGGGGGGGGGGGGATGTGCCTGGGAGTTTCCCCTCCCCCAGAAATGGGGGCCACACGTCTTCTCCCCAGCCTGTGCCAGGGCTACCGGAGCTGCAAAATTAAAATTCACAGTATCTTGCTCCCATATGCAGAAATAATGGGGTGCTCTCTGCACTCATATCACCTTAAAAGTGGCACACACCAAGAAATACCCCCCTTGCAGTTGCCAGCAGCAGGAGAACCACCTCCCACCTCATCCTAGGATATATTCATCTCCCTCCAAAGTCAAAATATGCTGCAGATACTTTGAAACTGCAGGAGTGGGCTCTCCCACTCACAAGGTAGTCCAGGTGACTCTTTGGGCTTAGCATGGGAGCTGCAAGAGGCAAGGATAAGTTTTGCAGGATGGCTGTCCCCCCCCCCCCCCGGCTTCTCACTCCCACTGCATTATGACATGTGAAGCTGCAGCAACCAAAATTCCTGCTTCTAAGCAATTATTAGATGTCCAAGAGCCCTATGCACTAATGGACCAACCAGTGCAACAGCAGAACGTGTCTCCAGGCTGCCCGAGACGGGGTGTGCGTGTGTGCACCCATACTGGGGGGGGGCAAACAGGCAGCCTTGAGGCTGGGATTGAAGGGCACATGGTTGCTGTGTCCCCATACTGCCCCCCCCCCGTGGACTTGCAAGTTTCGTATCCTGAGAGGGTGGCACAAGAGAAGAGCAACAGCCACATGCCCCTTGACCCCAGCCTTGTCAGCAAAGGTGAGGCTGGGATCAAAGGGCGCACAGTGCCTGCCTGTACGGGAGGGAGCCAGCCAGCTGACGCAGCACTTGGCGGGTGCAAAGCGGGTGCCCCCACGCCAACACCCCCAGCGCAGCCTGGCCAGGTGTTCCTCTACACGAGCATTGGTTCCTCCGTTGGTTACATCAGGGTTCATGCTTGTAAGAGAATTCATTAATGCCATTGTTTTACCTGCTCTAGTTCCAAAATTTGAGAATGACATGTTTTCTACGTCAAAGAGCTCTTCTTAAATTTTATTCATTTGACTATTGTTAATTGCGTGTCGAGACCCCGCAGCCACCCCCTCGTTGGAAATAACTCACACAAGGACACGGATATTAGGTTTATGTTATTGGGCAAATTTGGGCCACAACGTTATTGAAATTACAGAATGTGAGCGGTGTTGGCTTAGGCATTGATTGGACCGGACTATATCTGACTCCTGCCCAATGTGCAGGAAGTCCAGTAAGGGTAAGCCTACCTTTTCCCATCCCGAACTTGCTGGTACCTTTTCTTTTCTTTGTTAAAAAAAGCCTAGAAAACCAACAGTGCCACAATAACAATAAAAAGTGCCTCATAAGAGTTGCCCACTGCCACGTTACTTGAAGTGATAGCAAATAGCAGAAAATTCAGACTGCACAGGTTCAATAAAATCCAACACGAACTAAGTCTAGTCTATTTATGGCTGCTTTGTCAACTGTTTCCAGCATGTTGCTTGGGCACAGAAATATCTTTATGAAAGGCCAGGGCCTAATAGCTGCCCAACACCGTGCACCATATAGGCCAGGGGTCAGCAAACTTTTTCAGCAAGGGGCCGGTCCACTGTCCCTCAGACCTTCTGAGGGGCCAGACTATATTTTTTTGGGGTGGGGGGATGAACGAATTCCTATGCCCCACAAATAACCCAGAGATCCATTTTAAATAAAAGCACACATTCTACTCATGTAAAAACACGCTGATTTCCGGACCATCCGTGGGCCAGATTTAGAAGGCAATTGGGCCACATCCAGCCCCTGGGCCTTAGTTTGCCTACCCATGATATAGGCTATACTCCTACTCCTTACTTGGGAGAAAGCCTCAATGAAATTAACAGAAATTACTTCTGAGTAGATATAGTTATGGATGGGTTGTGTATTATTCTTACTACTACTACCACCACCACTACGATTACTACCACCCCAACCCCTGGAGAAAAGGGCAGGGCCAACAGGGTTGTGACTGTCTGTGCTGCCTGGAGATGATTTGCCAGCACAGAAGACAGCCAGAAGGGAACCCGGAGTTTCTCTAAATGTGAATAAATGTCTTTAAATGTATTGAATACAAGTGTGGGAAACAGAGAAAGGACTGGGCTACAGTTTGAGGCAATGTGGGGTTTAGAAAAATTACAGGGCGGATGGCCCACACCTTGCCCAGTACCAGCAACCTTCCATGCCAGCATTTTTCCCCTATATGCATTTTTAAGAGGAGACAGAATAAAACAGAGAAACAGAAAGTTCCTTTCAAGTAGACCTTTTTTTGGCACTGCAATTGCAGGCGTGGAAGGCCTGGTTTAGATGGGGCCCACCGGAGTGGGGAGAGGTTAAAGCCCCCTAACCACCGCCCAACAAATCAGGCTCTGTTTGTGGCGTGGGGGCGGGGGGGGGGAGAGAAAAAAGCAAAAAGCGTGCACTTAAGGGCAGTCACATACAGTTTGCTTCTAAAATACCAAAATAACCCATTAATGGTGTTTTTGGTTATGGAAAAAATGAGAAACATGCTGAAATAAAGTGTGATTTGAATTTATGGCAGCAGTAGGTTGTTGAGTATACTTTCTGCCTTGTACTTGCCTAGTGGTTAACTATCATTAAAGGCATACCCCACTGCAACCAGGATGCAAAGTTTAGAATGAGTTTGGAAGGCGGGAGGAGGAGTTGCTTTCATCAACTCACTTTTATTATTTACACCATAGGAATGCTGAATTAGACTGGCAAAATGAATCCATCAGACACGAAAGAGCTATTCTCTAGAGCACGTATTAATCAGACTGACAAGCTGTCACTAACACAGCATTCGATTAGCAAGGGAAAAAACACAAAACTATGAATGCTGAAATAAGGGGTGCTCCGTCAATTTTATTGTGCCCACAGAGGCTTGTATCAAACTGTCTGACATGGTTCAGGAGCAAACTTGCAGGGACAAATGAGCCCCAGAGCCACAACCACGTCTGCTGTGAATGCTTGGTTGTCTGATAATGCCAAAGAGAGCCAGGCTTTCCAGAGGCTTCCTGAAAGAAATGGAGATTTAGGTCCAAATTTATCCTCCTGTTGGAATGATGGATGATCTAACAGTAGAATGCATACTAGAGCTGTAGGCTGGGCATTCCAATACCTCCCTTAGATCTATGCCTAAATGACATTTTATAATTTATTCTAGATTTTCCGCCAGATGAAACAAATAGAATTAGCTTTCATTGCCATTTTTTTAAGCAGAGAGAGGGAAATATAGATGGGCAAAACCTGAAAAAACAGAACTTTGGAAGAATAGACATTTTAATCACAACTATCCTGTGAAGTCAACTGAGATTTAAATGTTTCCATTATGCCAATTCTTGGGAAATATCTTTGAGCAGGTTTTCATAGTTTTTGCAACAAAGCTGCTTAAGATCTGGTGTAAAATTGATGCCAATATATTTAAAACCATCGTGGGCAATGCTAAATTCTGATTGTAATATTAGTCGCTTGCAAGTCATTGTGGGTAGGTAAATTGGAAGAATGGCAGATTCTGCATAATTTATTTCCCGTCCCTCAATTGCATGAAATGCATTCCATTGTGTTTTAAGTGGTTGGAGTGCATTAAGAGGGTCTTGGAGAATAACCAGAGTGTTGTCAGCAAACGTATTAATTTTGTGCTCAGTATTTCTGATTTTCACCCCCTCAATAGTTGCATCTGCCCGCAACTGAATGGCAAGCACCTTTCTGACCACTGCAAAAAGCAGCAGCGACAGGGGCACCCTTGACAAGTGCCCCTATTGAGGTGGATGCGTTTGGGGCCAGAGCCATTTATTGTAATGATGATGTTAGACTGGGAGTAAATTGGACTAATCATATGCAGGAAATGCTTACCAAATTTAGATAATAAAGATTTTTAAAGGGGACACTGAATTCTGTCCAAGGCCTTGAAGGCAACAAGAGAAACTGAAGCACCAGAGGAGTTCTGTGGATGAAGCTCTATTCCTACATGCAATGAAGCCAGTTTGGTCTGGTTTGTGGCCCAGAATTTGGTACATATCTGCAGGCCAAAGTGAGATTTGTAGTACCAATTCAGCCTAAAATGAAAAGAAACCTGCCATTTGGGTTGCTAGAGAGTTTTCAACCTGAAATGGGAAGGGGCGCCCACTTGCGCCCCACATTGAGGTGGCCTGGCATCACATGATGGGGGAAGCAGGGATGGCCCCGGGAAGCAGGGATGGCCACGGTGGGGGATGGGAAACCTCCCACCCTTGGCTGGCACGCCAGCGGCAGTGGCAGTGGGGAGGGGGTGTTTGCAAACAGGAGAGCAATCTGTTTGTTGGCCCCTCAATATTGGGGGGCTTAGCCCCATGCGCACGGATATTGAGGGGGGCAAAGCCCCTATAGTTGGTGCCCCTGTCAGTGGCAGAGGAGCCCTCTCCAGCACCCGAGTTGCCAAGGGGCGGGGCGAACCACCCGGTGGCGCACGCGCAACATCCATACGGACTGCACATGTGTGGCATCCCGAACAGACTGTGCATGCGTGGTATCCTGTAAGGAGTGCACACGTGCAGTATCCCATATGGTCGCCATGCGAGAGGCAGCCTGTATGGGCACCTGTATGGATGGCGTGTGAGAGCGGCAGCCTGTATGGACGCCACGCGAGCAGCGCCCATACGGACTGTTCGTGTTCTCGGATGCTCTACAGCTGGGGGGGGGGGAAGGCTGGGGCCATATTGTCACACATGCCCCTGAGTGGCACGCAGGGCGGCCCGCCCCCTCCGCCCCCCGCTTCGTACACCCCTGCAGCAGCAGGAGGCCCCATTAGCTAAAGTGGTGCTTCAGGTTAAGAACGGACCTCCAGAATGAATTAAGTACGTAACCAGAGGTACCACTGTACATAGTTGCTCACTGAGCCTTCAACCCTTAAGTAATGGTGATTTGGAGGATAGGTGCTGATGAGTTTCCTGCAACATAATTATGTCTGGGTGCTCTCGCCATAGGGTGCCCTCAACTCCAGCTCTTTCTTCTGCTGAGCTCAGGCCTCTAACATGGAATGAGAGGGTTTTTAAGGATACAAAAGATGATGTACTGCTGGAACCTGACACCTAGCAAATTGGTTAAAACGTATAGAAAAGGATCCAATTTCTGTTGGAAATGACTGCCACATGTGTTCGTGTAAATACGCTAGGGTGTGTTGGGAAAGGATTCACACAGAATTAAAAAAGATCTTTAAACTCACATTTCCCAAAAGACGTGAGGCCTTTCTATAAGTGACGAGTTCCCAAAGAAGGGACTCATCCTCTTTTTATATGCGTTCGCTGCAGCTAGAATAGTCTATGCGAAAAAATGGAAAGAGAAAGTGGTACACACAAAGAAATCTGGCTGAATAAATTGATAGAATACACAGAATTAGCAACTCTGACTGCAAAACTAAGAAATAAGGATGAGACACAGCTAAAAGAAGAGTGGATGTTTTTTGAAGAATATCTTAAGAGGGTGTAACATTCAATTTAACCTGCAAGTAGGTGTTAACATATGAATAGTAGATAATATTAAATAAAGGAAGACTTGAGATGAAAATGGGTGTAATATCAGGATACGCAGCTGATCAAGGAATGCCATGGAGAGAAGGACAGGAAAGTCCTAATGAAAGGGATAAGTGATGGATTGTGTAAGATGTGTATAAAAGCTGTAAAAAATACATATTTTATTTTTTTTAAGAGGATTTTTTTGGAGCACTGGGTAGTTGTCATGTCTGTTCTGGGAGATCAGCAAATTGATTTGCAACTGTGATAAAGCCTGGAACAGCCTTCCAGGCTTGCAAACTTTAGCTTTCCTGGAGGCTTTTGTTTAACACTGGACTAACATAATTGGTAACTATAAAAATGAAAAACCTTGCCAAAAAGGCCACCTTTAACTGTCTTGGGAACAGAAAACTGCACTTGTGCAGAATCATGCTAGTGGTACTATATTACAAAGTGTCCTGTTTATGCTGGCTAAGGTAATGGATATTATTAAAAAATACTGATGTTTGAGACCTGGAAGATCACAATAGATATGGCTGGCATGCTTATTTGTGGTATGAAAATATTAAAGTACATAGAGGCTATCAGCATTTTTCCAAGCCCTCCATGAAAGGGTCATAAACACAAACACAAAATACCTTAAATATTTTGAGAGTGGAGAACTGCACTGGGAGTATTGTGATTGTTGAGGTTCCTTTAATCACTGTTAAGGAAAATCTGGAGCATGTGCTTCCCTTATCTTGCACCTGCAGGTCTTGTTTGAAGGTCACTGACCTGGCAACCAGCCAAGTAGGTCACTGTGACCTGGCAATCGGCCAAGTAGGTCACTATGATCTGGCAACCAGCCAAAACTGTGGTCATTCTTGGGTATATTAAGAGGGGGCTATACACTGTCTCTTTGCTTCGCTGCAAGGAAGCTCTGACAGATTGATACCGAACTCTGTGCTGTATGTATGCTGTGAGTTGTACTTGCTTTGCATTTGAACCCTGCACCTTCTATTAGGGATCGAGTGGAAGCCTGTATATAGTGAAACTGCCTTAATGCTTTGGACCTGTCAGTAAAGAACTGAACTAACTGAAGAGTTGTAGTCTGACTGAATTTCTTCCAGCACAAAACTGCACTGCCACGAACCTACATGCTTGGGGAGCTATACACGTTTGGCACATACCATATGTCAACAGGTTATGGGCCCAGATGGTTCCTGAGCGTTCAGAGTGCTGTGGTGTCAGATAACTGTTTACAGTTTACAGTCATTTATCCTGAGGCTCTGAAGTTTGCTGTGACAGGGAGAGAGGACAGCAGCAGCTGAGTGAACTGGTACAAGTTGAGAGCAGTGTGGGAGTCCCTCTGTGAAGCAAGAGTGAAGCCAAGAGGTCCAGAGTTGAAAACTGGTGAGCTGAATCGTGATGGTGCAACTTGTGAGTGGTCTTCCTCTGGAACAGCTAAATGACCACAATTGGTGCGTTAAGATGGAAATGTTTCTTTGCTGGGAAGGTTTGTGGGACATTGTTAGCGAGCCAGAACCAGAGGAGGTGAGCGCCCAGTGCCTGAGAGATGAAGACAAAGCACGGTCTAACATTATCCTGTGTCTGGAAAACAGCTGGCTGGTTCATGTTAGAAGCCTGGAAACAGCTCAACGCAGCACCTCAGGAGAGACTGTATTGCCCATCTGGCTGGAGATGTTGGCCATAAAAAACGTCCCCATTCAAAACAGAAACAAATAACTCAAATTGTCTCAGTCATAGTGAGAGACAGTTCCTGAATCCAGAGTTGCTGACTGTCTGTTGGATTCTGCCTGTAGTAATCTTTGGTGAACTCCAGGGAATTATTCATTTTTTTAGGCACTGTGGGTAAGGATCATGTCACCCTTGCTGATGTTTCATGTGTTTCAATCCAAGGTCAGTGTATGTACCTTGTCTAGGGACACATTTGGAGAATGTTTTCCTAGTGGAAAATCTCCATTATTGTCTGCTGGGTGTAGCATGCTTGACAAAATATAATTACAATGTAATCTTTACTGGCAGAACTTGCCGGATTGAGAGGGATGGAGTGGTATGTGCACAAGGTTATCATGAGAACTTGTATGTCATGCAGGATAGAGCTGAGAGCAGCTCCACTTAAAAACCCCCTGTATCTGCTCAAACAACTCTAACCAATAGGCCTCTCCACGACAGCTGCATCCATCTCCTACATTGAAGAATGGGGCATACAAACTTTAGAAGTTTAGCGAAAATGCCACAGCTGTGCGCTGATTTAAAGTTCAAAGCCTGCACTAAATTCTCGGATTGTGAAACCTGCAAGCTTTCTAAGAGCACACATTACTCAGAGAGCAAAAAGAGAACAGTGGTACCTCTGATTACGAACACTTCGGGTAACAAACTCTGCTAACCCGGAAGCAGCTACTCCTGGTTGCGAACTTTGCCCCAGGATGTGAACGGAAATTGCGCGCTGAAGGCCCCATTAGCAAAAGCGTGCCTCAGATTAAGAATGGTTTCAGCTTAAGAATGGACCTCCAGAATGAATTAAGTTCGTAACCAGAGGTACCACTGTAACAGAGTGTCAGAAAGACTGTTTGCTTTAATGCATACTGACCTAACTGATCCCTTTCCAAAGAGTGAGGGAGGAGTCCAGTGTGCAATGTGGATTATGGACAATTATTCTCGTTTTTGCTGGTGCATATTGTTAAAACAGGGACGCAGGTGGCGCTGTGGGTTAAACCACAGAGCCTAGGGCTAGCCGATCAAAAGGTTGGTGGTTCAAATCCCCGTGACAGGGTGAGCTCCCATTGCTCAGCCCTTGCTCCTGCCAACCTAGCAGTTCAAAAGCACGTCAAAGTGCAAGTAGATAAATAGGTACCACTCCGGCGGGAAGGTAAATGGTGTTTCCGTGCGCTGCTCTGGTTCGCCAGAAGCGGCTTAGTCATGCTGGCCACATGACCCGGAAGCTGTACGCCGGCTCCCTCGGCCAATAAAGCGAGATGAGCGCTGCAACCCCAGAGTTGTCCGCGACTGGACCTAATGGTCAGGGGTCCCTTTACCTTTACTATTGTTAAAACACGAAAGTGAGGCTTTTGAAGCATTCAAAAACTGGGTCACCTGGGTAGAGCGCAGGTTTTTGCACAAAATGTGTAAGTTGCAATCAAGTAGGGGAGGTGAGTTCTTCTCAACTGCATTTCGCAACTGGCTGAGAAAAAGAGGAATTTCTCATAGATTAGGTAACCCTCACACTTCCGAAGAGAGTGGGCTGGCAGAGAGATGTGGCAGGGCTCCGAAGACAATGAAAGATTCATTGCTTCATGATGCCAGTTTGCCTGTAAAACTCTGCGGGGAGGCCATGCTGACAGCATGCTATATTGAACCTGTCAGTAAAGGACTGAACTGACTAAAGAGTTGAAGTCTGATGGAATTTCTTCCAGCACCAAACTGCACTGCCACGAACCTACATGCTTGGGGAGCTGAACACATTTGGCACATGCCATACACCAACAGTGATCAAGTGTGTGGAGTCTTGTTTTTCTTATTTCTTGATGTTCCGGGGGGATTCTCTTTTCTAAGTTGCAGAGGGGCACTGTCAGGTGCACTGATGATGAACACTGAGGATCTTTTACCACATTTTCAGCTTGTTGCTTGTCGCTCACCACCACTGTCTCCCCAGTGGTAGGCAATGCCAACCTCCTTCGGGGCAGCTGTATAAGGGTGAAAATCACGTTGCCAGGCAGTCGTGGCTGGACTAATGTCTTGAAATATGTCAATGCTGGATTGTTCATGTTTTAAGTCCCTGATGTTATGGAGTGCTGATGTTATTTATATTTAAGGTAAGCTTCCAATCCACCAACAATTGGGCCATATCTCCCTCTTCCTGATTCTCTGGGAGGCCTCTGATTTGAAAATTTTTACCTCTATTTATGTCCAATTGTTCCTCAAGCTTCAGGGCAAGATCCTCTGCGGCCTTATGTAATAACTGTATTTCAGATTTATTAGTGGTGACAAGATTCAGTGCTTCATTTCTGTTTTGAGATATGTATGTTAGTTGATTAGAAAGGTTTTCAAACATCTGTGTAAGTGGTGCCAATGCGATTGGTCCAGTCACACATTAGGGCTTGGCAAATTCTGTCAAGGTAGAAATTGTCGGCCTCCATAACTGCTGCCGCTTTCCTGTCTTTTTACAAGTGAGCATTGCCTTTAGATATATCATGTCTGAGGCCTTGTCTGAAGCCTCATATATTGAGCCTTCAATTTGTTCTTTTAGATCCAAATGTGCAGACTTGCTTTTAAGATCCTCAAAATTCAGGAATCATTACCGATCTGTGTTTTGCTGTTCCAAAGCCTATGGTTGTCTCTCAATGCAATTTTCACACCGTCGTGTTCAGAGACATAATATTATGCTGCCATTTATTTAGCTTTCAGTTAGCCATGCCCCCCCCAACATACCCCTACTTGAAACTTTGACATTCATTCACCTTTTTGATTCTGCCAAGCTTCTCATATCACAGAGTTATTAGAAGATGAGGGCCAAATTAAATGTTAAATGTCCCTTAACAACATGCATATTTTAAAAATGGAAATAGCAGCTGGGGTGTTACTTATTTATAGGCTACCTTATAACTAAAAGTTCTCTGGGAGAAGTTCTATTACATAAATTAAAACAAAATCACAGTAAAAGTAAAAAAATTATCAGGATTGCAGGTGGTTGAATTAGATGACCCTCAAGGTCCCTCCCAACTATACAATTCCGTCATTATAAGGAACCAGGTCAGAAGGGGGCTGTTAACCCTTTCCTCTGCAGTACTAATGTGAATCAATCATGAGAACCTGCTGCTGGCATTGGGAGGAAATAGAAGCTTCCACTGAGTAATTTTCATCATGATCATGGCTGGTGAGGTCAAAATTCACTTCCCTGCCTGTTTTAATCTTGATAATTATCAGATGGGCTCAGTGGCCACTACCTGCACTTTTTAGAAATGTGCTTATTAAATGCAAAAATACACTAGCATCATGTTTAGCTTGGCTGTCAGTGGCAAATCAAGAAGCCCTCCTTTGAAGCAAGCCTTTACCTTTGACCTGTGTGATCATAAGCATCTCATAAGGCTCCCAGACGACCGACCTGGCAGGCTTGTTGCAATGTGGGGTGTCACAGGTTTCAGCTTTATCCCTCATGCTGCTAGTGGGTGGTTCTCTACACCACACAGATGGGAGGTGGCCTGCTCTTGTTGGGGTTGCACACCCTCTGAAGGAGCGGATATGTAGTTTGGGGATACTTCTATATCCTTCGCGGTCACTCGAGACTCAGGTGGTCCCGGTGGCATGGAGTGCCTTCCATCAGCTGTAGCCCTTTCTGGACAGGGAGAGTCTAACTTCTGTCATCTATACTCTGGTAGCCTCTAGCTTTGATTACTGCAATGCATTTTACACGGGGCTGCCTCCGAAGACAGTTCAGAAACTTCAGCTGGGGCAGAATTCAGTGGCCAAGCTGCTCACCTGGGTGAGACGGTTTGAGCATATAATGCCAATTCTGGCCCGATTGCATTGTCTGCCAATTAGTTTCTGAGCCCAATTCAAAGTGATGGCTTTGACCTATAAAGGCTTAAACACAGTGCTTTTTTTAAAAAAAGGGGGGAAGGTGCCAGTTCGCAGTATGATGTTGTTACTGTAAGTGCCACACTTGACAGAAAAAAGCATCGCTTAAATGGTCCGCAATACCTCATGGACCACCTCTCCCCATACGAACTGACCTGGACCCTGCAATCATCACTTGAGGCCCTTCTTCATGGCCTTTCCTGTGGTGGCTCCCCGCTTGTGGAATGCTCTCCCCAGAGAGGCTCACCCAGTGCCATCATTCCATATCTTTAGGCGCCAGGCAAGAGCATTCCTCTTCTCCCAGGCCTTTGGCTAATTAAACAATACATAGTCTTTTAAACTGGGAGGGTATTGTTTCATTTGTTATTGCTAAACCTAAATTGGGAAAGTTGGGCAGAGCTACTTGCAACCCCTAAGTCAGAACCTAAGCAGCATGTGATCTGCATGGTTTCTCTTAAGGCTAGAAACAAAACCGAGGCAGGCAGAGTAGCAAGCAGCAGCTCCAGTAAATATGACGACAAATACAGCAAAGTGTGAAATCAGTAAGCTCCACTGGAGAAAACAATCTATATACTCCAGCTTCTCCACAAGGCAAGCAAAAGAATCAATGTTTCCGTGCCCAGTGCTCTTCAGCTGACCAAGATGCCAGTTCGAAACCTAAAATATAACTCAAGACACAAAACTGCTACAAAAAGCACAATGCATGTCAAATAATTTTAACATATTTTTGCTGAAGTAAGTGAATTTTAAGAGGACAGTGTGAAAAAAATAATGCCTGCAATTATATGGAGCCATGTACTGAAATGCCAAAAGCCATCTCTGCTGCATGCAGATTACAAAATGTGAACTGCTCCAAGGTATTAAAATGAAAGCCTCATATTTCATGCAGCAAAAGCAGGCCATTTCTTCATGTCATTTCATTGTGTAGCTTGCAGTTTAAAATATATTAACGAATCATTTAAATCTCTTGATTTATCCTAAAAAGGGAGAAGGCAACACAAAAAACCTGACACGCACAGCCCTATAATCTTGTTAAAATCTTGAGGGCACCAGGACTTTGTTTTTAAGGTTCCAGCTCCTGAAGCTGTCAAGATAAATTTGGAAACACAATGACTCAATACAGAATTGTACCTGACAAGGAAGCACCTGAGCAAACCTTGAACTCATACATTTCTCTCCCTCCCATTTTGGTCACACAGAAATGGAGATTTAAAGCTACCAGAGGGGGCTGGTCCCGGAGACTGGAAAAGGTATACTTTTTCCTTTCCTTCTTCCTCAAACCACCTTATGTAACATGGAGAGGGCAGCTTTCTAACTTTGGTATTTGGGTTGACATAGCAAAAGACACAACACTACAGAATAAAATATTTTCTATCCCTTCAGACTGTATGAATTTATTATTTGACCCAGTCTGTTAAAAACAAACAAACAATCAATCAAACAAACAAACAAACAAACAACTGTTGCTAGATGGGATGTCAGTGGGTTAATATTTTTCATGATCTGGGAATGCAACTTGCTGCATTTTTTAAGAAAATTGGGGTCATGGCTGTGATACTGGTGAGAGCCATTTTTGCACAGGGAGGGAGAGAAGAAAGCACATATTTGCACCCATATTACAAACAGAGCACAGACTTTTCCTTTTTTTCTTTTCAAACCGGTTTTGTGGAAATGAATAGGTTAGCACACCAGACACCACAGCATATCTGTCACTGCTTTTGTAACACTGCCTATGAAGAAGCTTGTGCATAATGTAGGTTAGACTGGCGCTGCAGATGGAGGCTCTGTGTCAGATTTTCCAAGCTCTGGGTTGTGACACGGTGTGTTGGCTGCAATGTATAGGTGTGTCGCATAAATGCTCCCCGCGCTTCTCCCGGGGCTAGAAAGGGGTTAGTTTAACCCCTGGTTTCCTAGTAAAATTGGATTACCGTGTCACGAAATGATGCATGTCTAAAAAGTGTCACCAACATGAAAAGTTTTGAAAGCTCTGCTCTATGTACACAGAAGGGAAGCTGGCATTGGCAGCTAACACACAAAATAATTTGCACAAAATCACACACTCGTCCTTTGTGAAACCAAAAAGGAAAGGGGGTGCACAAAATCCTACAAGAAACATGTACACATCCCGTTACAGAGTTGCTTGTGAAACCACAGTCTGAAATACATGGTCCCAGAGATGACTAGCACTGGTGACCCATCATTTGCCCTGTGAGACTCCGTAGTGTAAGCACCAGGGAGCTGAACACCACCATGCAGGTAGGAATGGAGCCACTGGAACACAGGGCCACTGATACTTAGCCTACAAAGTTGGTCCAGTAGGGCGTGATGGTCAATTGTAGGGTTGCCATATTTTGAAGAGCAAAAAAAGAGGACACATTGACCAACTTCTAGGTCAGTCTTGTCTACACTGACTGACAACAGCTCTCCAGGGCTTCAGGCAGGGGGCAGTGTGGGGTAGTGGTTAAGAGCGGTGGACTCGTAATCTGGTGAACTGGGTTCGCTTCCCCGCTCCTCCACATGCAGCTGCTGGGTGACCTTGGGCCAGTCACACTTCTCTGAAGTCTCTCAGCCCCACTCACCTCCCAGAGTGTTTGTTGTGGGGGAGGAAGGGAAAGGATAATGTTAGCCACTTTAAGACTCCTTTGGGTAGTGATAAAGCGGGATATCAAATCCAAACTCCTCCTCCTCTTTTCCCAGCCCCACCTGGAGACACTGGGGATTGAATCTGGGGTGCCTTCTGCATTCAGAGAAGATGCTCTGCCACTGAGTTATGGCCCTAAAACTGCCGCCCAGGAGGACTCCCCTGCTGAGCGCTGCCTGGGGGCCCCAGTCCTGCCGCTCACCACCTGGCCTAGGGCAGGGCCTGACGGGCTCCATAAAGGACTGCTGCTGCTGCGGCTGGGTAGACAGCGCTCCGTTTTTGGTTGTTGTTTTGATTTGTTGTTATTTTTTATCTATGTCTTTTTAAACTGTGATATTAATGCTGTATTCTTAGTTTTAGATTTTGATTTATGCGGAAATTGTTTTCCATTTGGCTGTGTATTTTTTTTAATGTAGTTTATTTATTGTTTCTGACTTTTGTAATTATGTAAATCTTGTCATGTTGTAAGCTGCCTTCAGCATTGTTTTTAAGTGTGGAAAGGCGGCATACAAATGATGATGATGATGATGATAAAACAAACATAAAATCACCAGAGCAGAGAGAGGTTTAAAGAGATGGACAGACTCTGGATGAGATTCTCACTCAGGAAGTCGCTAGGCAGAGACTGGGCAGTCGCCGTAGCGAAGGGGGTAGAACACTGAACTTGAAGGGGAGGAGAAAAGGGATGCAGTGGGTGGCAGAGGGGAAGGGGGAAGACCTGGGGGGGGACACGAGGGAGTCAGGGAAGTGGAGAAAGGGGAGTGAATGGAAGAGGGACCCCGGCAGAAGGAAGGAAAGGAAAGGAAGAGGGTCCAGAGGAGGAAAGGGGAGTGTTGAGGGGGGCATCCAGGCAGGAGGCAAAAGACTAAAAAAGCTACACAATGGTGAGAGGCTGGGGTGGGGGCAAGGGAATGAAGCAGAGAAAGGCAGAGCTAGCGAGGGGGGAGCAATCAGAAATCCAGTTAGGGAAAAAGGCTGGGGAGCACAGCAGAGATGCAGGAAAAGTAGGGAGGGGAGAGAATTTCCGTATTTTTTGCTCTATAAGACACACTTTTCCCCTCCTAAAAAGTAAGGGGAAATGTGTGTGCGTCTTATGGAGCGAATGCAGGTGGGAGGCTCTGCTCAGCGCTCCCTTTAAAGAGCTGCGTGGAGCATGTGTGCGGCTCTTGGGGGCTTTTCCCCAATATTCTGGGATTCAGAATATTTTTTCCCCTTGTTTTCCTCTTCCAAAAACTAGGAGCATCTTGTGGTTTGGTGCATCATATAGAGCGAAAAATACGGTAAGTCATTAAGTTTCAGTTGGGGGAAAGGCACTGGCAGAGGAAGGGGGTACAGTGCGTGGGTGTGGTCCGCCCCGGTGTCATCCCTGAGGGGGGGTGACATTGCCACCTCGCCCCTCTGCGACACTCGCCATGGGCGGCTAGCCCTGCCTCCACAGCATGGGGTGCACAGCATGTGCGTCGCTCCAGGTGCTGGAGCAGCTAGCTCGGCCTCTGGGAAAAGGAGGGTCTCTCTGAGCCTAATTTTCTGGAAGGTGCCCTCCAAAAGGGGGGAGAAGGGTGGTTGTGGGGGTGGGAGAGATCGTTGGATGGAAAAAGAGAGCAGGAGAGGGGGGTGCAGAGGAGGCATGTCAGGAGGAGGGAAGGGGGGCTGTTACCGATTTTGTCATGGGAGGCTTTGATTGGGAAGTGACGTTGCAGTCGGATGCTCCATGTCTCTTGGTCCTCCTCCCTCCTGCTCTTTCCCCCTCTTCCTCTGCCTCTCACACACAAACACAAACACACAGGCCAGTACACCTGCGGCCGGCCGGGCAGGTGAGTTCTTGCATGCCAAGGGGCAGGGCTTGCAGGATGCTGATGGGCCAGATCTGACGAAGTGAAGGGCCGACCAACGTTGTTGAGCTTTTTTTAGGATTGAAGTTTTTTGAGTTGAAGTTGTTGGGTTTTTTTAAGGATTTTACTCCAAGAAATAAACTGCCACAGTGGCCGGATTAAACCGAAATGGACTTTGAAGGAAGAGACCAGTGCTGATTTGGTCACGAAGCCAGACTGGAATGGATCCAGATCATCAGTCTCATCCAGGAATGTCCACAGTTGTTCCATCACAACTGTCTCAATTACCTCCCCCCATAGGGGGTACCTGCTAGTGTGTAATAGATGTTACAGTTCTTTGTGTTCAGTGTCACTTTTTTGTGGAGTGGCTGCCCCACCACCTCCATTAACACGGAGAGCTTACCAGGAGATTGGCTCATTTTATCATAAGTAGTGGAGCTGTGGGATAGTCAAGGGATTTGGGCCTGTGGTAATGGAGGAAATGGGACACGGGTGGCGCTGTGGGTTAAACCACAGAGCTTAGGACTTGCCGATCAGAAGGTCAGCAGTTTGAATCCCTGCGACGGGGTTAAACCACAGAGCCTAGGACTTGCCGATCAGAAGGTCGGCAGTTCGAATCCCTGCAACGGGGTGAGCTCAGTCCCTGCTCCTGCCAACCTAACAGTTCGAAAGTATGTCAAGGTGCAAGTAGATAAATAGGTACCGCTCCGGCGGGAGGGGAAACAGCGTTTCCGTGCGCTGCTCTGGTTTGCCAGAAGCGGCTTAGTCATGCCGGCCACATGACCCGGAAGCTGTACGCCGGCTCCCTTGGCCAATAAAGCGAGATGAGCGCCGCAACCCCAGAGTCGGTCACGACTGGACCTAATGGTCAGGGGTCCCATTACCTTTACTAATGGAGGAAATACAGTAAGCGTAATCACAGTGCATACTGTAATTATGGATCCAACACTAGTATTATGATCCAACTTTGCCATGACAAACATATAATCTTTTGCATAATATTTAATTAATTTTTTAGAACTAGTGAAAGCTCATTTAATAACAGCAATACTTTGAAGAACCCAGGAAACTCCATCAATTAACCTTCGGTATTCTAGGTTCTGGCAAATTGTGTTAAAGGGACCCCTGACTGTTAGGTTCAGTCGTGGATGACTCTGGGGTTGCGGTGCTCATCTCGCTTTACTGGCTGAGGGAGCTGGTGTACAGCTTCTGGGTCATGTGGCCAGCATGACTAAGCCACTTCTGGGGAAACCAGAGCAGCGCACGGAAACACCGTTTACCTTCCCGCCGGAGCAATACCTATTTATCTACTTGCACTTTGACGGGCTTTCAAACTGCTAGGTTGGCAGGAGCAGGGACCGTGCAATGGGAACTTACCCCATCACAGGGATTCGAACCACCAACCTTCTGATCCGCAAGTCCTTGGCTCTGTGGTTTAAACCACAGCGCCACCCGCGTCCCAATCTCTGTGTAACCAGAGATTAAATGCACAACGGAAAGTAAATAATGAGGAAGGTAAAAACAACTCCTTTCTCAACCCATTCAAATTCAGTTTAATACTTCAACAAATATCTCTCAGAACCAAAATGTCATATATATGAAATTTGTCTATATATGTGAAAAACTCTGGGCACCAACAAAATCACCAGTTTGTATATAAAATAAGTAAC